>NC_141990.1:113862990-114178704 GCF_049901715.1 Pseudonaja textilis
TTGAATTTGACACCCCTGATCTAATGTCTTTAAAAGACATGCATACAATATATATATGCTGATGAAAATGCCATTTCTATCCAGGGCTGTACAAAAGTTGTCAGCTGACAAAGCACCGGGACAAAGCTTGTGAGCGGATGTCAATAAGAGTAATTCTGAAACATCTGGTTTTGGTGAATAATTTGTGATGACTGAATTACATATCATCTGATGCTCAATGAGCAATGAATGTATAAGGCAGAAATGACCCTGAGGGTGAACCATTTTACACTTATCTTTCCTCTGGTTGTGCAAGTTGGAAGTAGATTAACCAGTTAATAGGTTAACTGTCAGTCAAGTTGTGCCCTGCCCCCAGTCAGGGCTGGATAAGCATCACTAGCAAAACACAAAAAACATACACACCAATGTTATAGTTTAAAAAAAACAATTAAAAAGATAAATAAATAAATGAAATCCAAGGAAAGAATTAAATAATTGCAATGTGAACTCTGCCAAATCCCAGTTAGACTTACTAAAAGTCTGAATTTTCTCCCTCAGTTTTTACCCTCTACCCAGCAAACTCCTAATAGTGGCCCAATGAAGACTCACTTCCAGCTACAGGCCTTTTTAATGGCAGTTTTGATGGCAGTGACTGCCACACTGAGCCAGAGGGGAGACAGTTCCTTCATCTTTTCATCACCTCTTCTGTGTTTTTGCTACTCTCCTAAAGTCTTGTGCAATCTCTTGGTTATCTCTTCGTTCCAAGAGATACAGTAATGTTTTCATAGGAGCTTCTGGCTTGTGTTATAGTTCATGAATGCGAACTATAATTATTTAATTACTTGCTAAATTTATATTCCGCCCATCTTGCTATTGAGAGCAGCTCTGTAGATCTTACAATGTAATAAAATAAGAATATAAAACACAGATTTTTTTAAAAAATTAAAAGCACAGAAATTAGTGGGGTGGGGTGCCTCCTTCTGTTACAATCCAACCATTTCCAACCTGCAACATCTTGACTGGGGCCTTACACCAACTAAAAGAGCCAGATTCTATGGCCCTTTCTGAAGGCCAGACGCGGGAGAGTGGACCTCACCTCTGGTGGCAGGATGTTTCAAAGCACAGAGGCCATGGTGGAAAAGGCCCTTCTAAGTCCCACCAGCCGAATTCCTTGGCTGACGGGATCAGCACTGGCTTCTTCTGCTGGACCGCATGGGACCGGCCCCTTGGGGAAAGATGGTTTGTCAGTTATCCTGAAGAACCATTAGCCACATGTTCATTTTTTGTTTTGCTAAATAGTGAGTCTTGCTTTGAAAATATGCAAGCAATCCAGACTAGCTAAGCCTCACAAGAGCAGCTAATTAGGAATTTTCTACAGCAGGCTTTTATTGCTATCTTCATTTCCACCCAGCTATCGCCACACTTAGCACTCACCAAAACCTGACATTTCCCATTCAGAGATGTGCTCCCTGAGTTTTAGGTCTTTTAGAAGTCTCAGATTCTTGTGCAGGAAAAGAGATAAACAATGATCATGAGACCTATCTTATCTGTGAATAATTCTCTGCTCCAAAAGTGCCAGGGTGGAGTTGGACAATAGGGTTGAAGTTTGAGGGTCTTGCTCAGGTATTAACAATTGTGATGCTGGCGATTGTGATGCTGGTGATTCTGGAATCTTCTGGGGGAAGGCAATCATATTAAGCCAATTAAATTAAATTAAATCCCTGCGCTCCTAGACCTTGTCACTGAGCTGATTTACAGTTACTTTTGCTACTAGTGCCAAACAATTTCAATCATAATGCCTAGATGGTAGGTTCAAGGAAGCTTTGGGTATTCATGGCCTCCATGATAACCATGGGCCTTTCCCAAGTAATATCTAGTTCAATTCATAGAGAGATTCTTTTCTCAAAGTATGTGATTATATATGTAATAATGAATCCTTTGTCATGTTGAATGATTTCCGGGTCCAGATTAGATTTCTCACTTTCTTCTGCTTCTGTAGGACTGATGGGTCTACTGAGATCCAGATGGATTCCAAAGAGCTCTTGAGGACTTTCCTAACAATAGACAACCACTTGGCGGACTCTTGGAATCAGGAAGCAAACAGCAATAGCAATAGCACTTATGTACCATTCCATAGTGCAGAGGTCTCCAAATTCGGCAACTTTAAGACTTGTAGGCTTCAACTCCCAGAATTCTCCAGCCAGCTATGTCTTAAAGTTGCCAAGTTTGGAGACCCCTACCATAGTGCTTTCCAGCAACTCTGAGCAGTTTACAGAGTCAGCATATTGCCCTCAACAATCTGGGTCCTCATTTTAACAGCCTCGGAAGAATGGGAGGTTGCGTCAACCTTGAGCCAATCAGGATCAAACTCTTGGCTGTGAACAGAATCAGTCTGCAATATTTGCATTCTAACCACTGTGTCACCACACCACCAGAGCATCCGGTATGATTGTTTCTGAGAAATTCCTTTGTTGACTGATCCCAAGGAGTTCATTTATGACATGATCTTAGCATTACTAGGTGAGATTACTGCAATGCCTTTAATGTGGAATTGCATTTGAGGGCCACTTGGAAACTGTAGTTAATTCAAAATGCAACAGCCTGCTTGCTGACAAATGAGGATTAACACAACTGCAGAACCCCTATATGGTAGCTATTACATAGACTGCCAAAGGGTTTCCAGGTGGTGCAATTTATAGAGCTAGCTTTAACCTATAAAGCATTATATGAATTGGTTCTTCAGCACCTCAAGACTGTCTCCTCCCCATAGAGTCAACTCTTGCTGATATATGCTCCCCAGAGAAATCTTGTACTTAGTTTCCCAGTTTCCTGAGAGGAGAAGGCAATGAGATACCACTTATGAAAATCTTGCCAAGATGATTGCAGGGTCTTCTCCATGTAGTCTTCAAGAATCCAAGGCACAAAAAGGATTTCTCCCAAACAGATATTCCATTAATGCATTTGGCAAGGCTCTGTAAGTAACTGGGATAGGATCTTTAGCAGCAGAACAAGTGGAAGAGTTTTCAGTGCATCTGTGCAATTTTTTTGATAGTTGGGCAAGGGCCTCCAAGATGCTGTGCAGACCTTCCATGAACCAATCAATCTTTATTGTCAGAGTGCAACATGTGTACAATGAGGCAGCGAGCCCTAGCGATGTCATCTAGTGGTATCAGGGAACAGCCCACCATGTTTTGTGTTATGCTCACCACCCTCTGTAATGTCTTTCTATCTGTGGCTGTCAAGCCAGAGTACCACACTGTAATGCAATATGAGAGGACGCTTTATATTGTGGATCGGTAAAAGGCGATTTGTTGCTCCACTTTATTCTTTTGCAAGACCCTGAGGAAATGGAGCCTCTGTTGGGCCTTTCTGGCCACCTGGGTTGTGTTAATTTTCAAGGTAAGATCTTTCCTGAGGTAGACTCCCAGAAATTTAAAGGAGGAAACTCTCTCCACATAGCTCCCCTTGATGTAAAGTGGGGTGGGTTCCTCTCTCTTCTTCTGGAAGTCTAACACATCTTCTTTGTCTTGCTGGTGTTCAGGTGCAGGTTGTTTTCTAGGCACCATGAGGATAGTTTTTCATGACCTGAATTCTCAATATGTCTGCCAATTCTTCCTTTTGTCTTGATAGCATATTCTTTGTCAAGATCTTTGTCTTATCTTTATTTATTTTCAAACCAGCCACCTTTTCATATGTCTCTATCTTTTCTATCAATTTTGATGCTGTTTCTAGTGGGTCTTCTAAGATAAAACCAGATCATCTGCAAATGCTTGCAACTTAAATTCTTCCTTTTTAATTTTCATCCCTTTTATATTCTTTTCATCTCTAATATTTCTGTTTAGCAATTCCAAAGTTAACACAAACAACAAAGGTGATAGAGGGCATCCTTGTCTTGTTCCTTTTCTAATATCGATAGATTCTGTCAGTTCTCCCTCTATCATTAGCTTTGTCGTCTGCTTATGATATATAGCTTCTATTGCTTGAATAAATTTTCTAGCAAAGCCCATCTGTTCCAGCAATAATAACATGAATCGCCAATTCACATTATCAAATGCCTTCTGTGCATCTAGAAATATCAAAGCCATTTGTTTTTCAGGATGTGCCTCGTAGTATTCCAAAGGGTCCAAGATTACTCTCATATTGTCTTTGATTTGTCTCTTTGGCAGAAATCCATTTTGGTCAGGATGGATAAAATTATTTAAGTATTTTTTAAGTCTTTCTGCCAATATTGAAGAAAAAATTTTATAATCTGCATTTAGTAGGGAGATAGGTCTATAGTTCTTGATTTGTAATGGATCGGTCTCCTCTTTTGGAACAAGCGTGATATAAGCTTCTGACCATGATTTAGGTATCCTCTTCTTTAACATAATTTCATTCATAACTTCTAGCAGTGGAAAATTCAATGATTCTTGTAATGTTTTGTAAAATTCTGCCAGAAGTCCATCTGGGCCTGCTGCCTTTCCATTATTTTGTTTCTTAAGTGCTTCAGTTAACTCCATCATCGTTATATTGCTTTCTAACATTATCTCAATCTCTTTCGGTATCTGGGGTAAATTAGCATTCTGTAAATACTGTTTAACTCTTTCCTCATCAATATTCTCTTGTGTGTATAGTTTCCCATAATAATCTCGAATAATTTCCTTCTTCTCTTTACTACCATAGCAAACTTGGCCTTGGTCATCTATTAATTGCAATATTTTCCTTGATTCTTTCTCCTTTCTCAATTTATATGCTAACCATCTAGCTGGTTTATTTGTGTCTTCAAAATAGTTCTGTTTGGCACCTCTAATTTTTTGTGCTAATTCTTCTTTTTCTATTAAACCCATTTTATGTTTGGTTATATCCATTTTTAACTTAATGCCCTTTCTCTGTGGCATTTTCTGTAGCTCTTTTTCGAGTCCTTTATACTCATCTTCTAATGCCTTAGAGGCCAATCATTTCGTGGTATTTCTTTTCCATGTATAGTCTATTATCAAGCCTCTGGCATATGCCTTCATTGTATCCCATACATTCTGGATTGATGTATCTTCTTTTTTGTTTATTCCAAAGAAAAAGGCCAATTCTTTCTCCATCCACTGTGTGAAGTCTTTTCCCTTTAAAGTAGTATTATTTAATGTCCATCTAGATCTTCTTCTTTGTCCTTTCCATTTAATTGTCATTGGATTGTGATCTGCCCAAGTACTTGTTTCAATATTTATTTCTTGAATACTAGTTAACTATTCTGTTGACATCCATATCATATCTATTCTGGACCATGATAAGTGTCTATTTGAGTAGAAGGTGCATTGTTTAGTTTTAGCATTTCTTTCTCTCCATGTATCGTTTAAGTTTATTTCATCTACCATTTTAAAAAAAGATTTAGGGTGAGTCTTTCTATTTTGCTTTATTGTTTTCTGTGCTGTGTAGTCCAGTTTATTGTCTACAATTCCATTAAATCTCCCATCATAACTATATTAACATAGTCCAGTTCAACTATTTTCATATGTAATTTTTTATAGAATTCTTCTTGTTTGTCGTTTGGGGCATACATTGCAATCAGGAGTGTTTTCGTATTTTTGTCCATTATTTCCACCATTAATATTCTTCCGTCGTCATCAGTATAAATCAATTTCGCTGAGATGGTCTCTTTAATATATAAAACCACTCCTCTTTTCTTACATTGTGTCAAGGAAGTGAATATTTTCCCTAATTTTGGCTGTATCAACAATTGTTTGTATTGTTTTTGAATATGTACTTCTTGTAGGCAGGTTATATCAAATTTTAATTTCTCTAATTTATGAAAGATTTTCCTTCTTTTAACGACTGAGTTAAGTCCATTTATATTAATTGTAATCAATTTTTTCTCTTCCATGGTTATATTTTGTAATTAGGTTTAACAGCTCTCGTGGATCTTGGTTCACGTTGTTCTTTGGCTTCCTCCTTTCCACCTACTGCACCTTCTTCCTTTTCAGTCGTCATTTGGGAGTCCACCATGAGGATAGTTTTTGAACCGCCCCCCTGTACCCTGTTTCGTCTCCACCTGTAATGAGACCCAACATGGTGGTTGTTGAGGTAATTCCCCGTTAGGAGAATGCACACATACAGGGAGACGTATTTGAGAGAAGTGTTTTAATAATACACACACAGTACACAGAAACACTGTACAGTAAATGTAGGATTTTACTTCCAGAAAGGTTTAAGCAAAGTCCAAAATAAGCAATCCAAAGTCATTCACAAGTAAATCAGTCAGTTTTTCAATCCAGGGATAATCCAAATATCAAAGTCCAGTGTCAAAAACAGTTCAGTAACAGTCTTACATTAAATCCAGTAATATCAGTCAATTAGAAGAAATGGAGCAATGGCAATACTTTCCAACAGAAGGAAACAGAGATACTCACTCAGACACACTCTCTTCTGAGACTAACACTAAACAACCCAGGTTTCTGGCTCCATCTTATGGCTATTTGAGAAACCACACCTAATTGTAGTTTTTAGCATGCTCTTAAAGAGACAGTATTAAAATGTTTATCCTGGTTTATATATTTCTAACCCAAATACCTGTTAGGTGACTTATATTCCTAACATTCTCCCCTTTTGGGTAAGATAATATATACAACCTTACACTCTAAGTCCATAATCTTCACAGCTAGCCTTATGCTTTATAGAGCCTTGGGCCTTTGTAAAATGATCTGCTAAAGTGTTTTCTGACATACAGTATTCTGGCTTAATCATCTTACTTTGCACACATTGTCTCACATTTAAATAACTTAAATCTGTGTGTTTCGTTCTTGTTTTAACAGCAATATTTGAAGCCATCTGTATTGCTGATTGGTTATCTTCATAAATAACAATAGGATCTGTTACATTAATTCCCATATCAATTAATAATTGTTTATACAAAACTAAATCTGTACATAATAAAGACAAACATGAGAATTCAGCCTCCATTGTTGACAAACTTAGATGTTTCTGTCTAATAGATCTCCATCCAATCAATGCTTTCCCCAATAATACAGCCGTACCCGATGTAGATTTTCGTGTATTTATGTCTGTAGCGAAACTTGCATCAGCATATGCAGTCAAATTCAGTTCATCTTTTGGCTCCAGATACAATGCATAATGCATTGTTTGTTTCAGATATCTTAACACATGTTTAGCAGCTTGCCAGTGCTTTTCAGTTGGCTCAGTGTTAAAATCTCGCTAATTGATTAACACTGTATGCAATATCTGGCCTTGACCAATTACTAATATAAGATAAACTACCAATCAAGGACTGATAAATGCTCTTATCAAAAACAGGACTTTGAACGTCATTATGGCTAAACTCCTGGCTCATTGGTGTTTTAGCCAGTTTACAAAGTTCCATTTTATAACTTTTTAGTAATTGGTTAATTTTATCTGCCTGTGAGATTTTGTATCCTCCCCTAGTTCTGTCTATCTTTAAACCAAGATATTGTTTGATTTCTCCTAATTGTTTTATCTTAAATTTCTTTTCCAATAGTGAAATTATCTCAATAGCTTCTTGTTCAGTTTTGGTGATTAATGCTATATCATCAGTAAATAATAGCAACAATGAAATTACACCATTACTTTCTCTTTTAAACAAACATGGATCAGCCATGCCAGCTACAAAGCCTATCTTAGTTAATTCTTTAACTATACATTGGTTCCACTCATATCCTGATTGTTTCAAACCATAAAGACTCTTT
The DNA here is from genome assembly GCF_049901715.1 of Pseudonaja textilis. Lineage (NCBI taxonomy): Eukaryota > Metazoa > Chordata > Lepidosauria > Squamata > Elapidae > Pseudonaja > Pseudonaja textilis. The sequence goes on from NC_141990.1 coordinate 113,870,658, forward strand.
TTCAATTTCCAGCAATCATTATTATCATCTTTGATACCTAAAGGTTTCTTTAAATATATAGTATGTTGCAATGGTGCATGCAGATATGCTGTGTCTACATCCAAATGATTTACAATGTATTTCTCTTTAGCTGCCCACACTAATGCCGCCCTTAATGTAGTAGCCTTCGGACTAGGTGTAAACATAAACACCTCCTCATAGTCATTTGCTGTCTGATTGAACCCTTGTGCTATTAACCTGGCTTTATGGGTAACAGTCCCATCTACACCTGTCTTCAGTTTATATATCCATTTACATCCTATGGCATGTTTACCTGGTGGTAACTTAACATTTCCGTATACCTCCAGTCTTTTTAATGATTCCAGTTCCTTATCCATTGCTTTCTGCCAAGCAGCCTGATCGTTAGCAGGATACAGTGTTAGTTCACTATAATTACTTGGAACTGTATTCACTTGGCATACAACACTAGCCTGATATCTATCAGGTGGTCGTGTTACATGGGTTGAACATCTTGGTATTACAGGGCTAACTGGTGGACTTTCCTGTGCCACCTGCTCCTGTTCTTCTACCTCTTCCTGTGCCTGTTCTTCTACTTCCTCCTGTTTTTCCTCTTTAATGGATATTTGTTGTTTACTGATATCATCTTTAGGGACTATTTGGGTGTCAATAATAATATCATTGCTGGATTCCTGTTCCAGTTTATCCCACCCAACATGCTCAAGAAATTTTGCATTAGCACTGCAATAAACATGAGCTGTGCCTTGATCCCAGAATCTAAATGATTGGTTGGCCTCATAACCCACAAAAAATAACTTCTTAGCTCTATGTTGCCATTTCAGTCTTACTTGTGAGGGAATATGCACCCATGCTGGAGCTCCAAATGTGTGTAGATAACTTAAATTTGGCCTGTCTGCCATGGCAACGAGTGAATGGCAATTCTCCAGTTGTTGTATTAACTACATTGTTTAAAACATGGTTACTACACATTATGGCTTCACTCCACAGTGTTTCAGGTAAACCTGAATTAGATAAGATGTGTTTCAGGTAAACCTGAATCAGATAGTGCAAGCCATGGCTTGTAATGTTTGCCCTCTTCGTTCTATAAACGAGTTATGTTGTGGTCTGTAAGGTGCAGAACGTTTATGCTCAACACCAGCCAATTTCAACATAGTTTGGAATCTTTTGTTAACAAACTCAGTCCCATTATCAGTTACTAAAGTAATTACTTTACTTTTCATTTTTCTCTCAGCAAACCTTAGCCAGTTAAAGAAATGTTGGAATGTTTCTGTTTTGTTTTTCATAAGATAGCAGAAACCATATCGTGAGTAATGATCCATAATACTCAAAATATAGCAGGCACCTCCTTAACTTGGTTTCTTAGGACCAATTATGTCAGCAAACACAACCTCTAAAGGTTCTTTGGTCTTAAACCCATTTAGTCTGTTTGCTGGAGTAACCTTACCCTTTTCTTGACTACAAGCATTACAGTGTAAATACTTGCTACAGGGTTTCAATTTTACTCCCTCTGACAATTCAACAGTTGGTTTGAGCATTTTGAAATTAATGTGCCCTAGACGTCTATGCAGTAAATGTATACATTCATCATGTGGCTTAACATTGTTATAAACTGAGTTAGCCATCTTCAACTGGTCATCATGTATCACATATAAATCATTTTTTAAAGTAGCAGTAACACTTTTACCCTCTTGCTCTATTATACAGTTATCTCCCCTAAAGGTTACTACATAACCAAGATTAACTAAAGCTCTTACTGATAATAAATTAAATTTCAGTTTAGGTACATATAACATAGTTAAATGTTCGTTTATACAAGAACAATATGCAGTATCTTCACCTGATGTGCTAATCTTCCATCCATTTGCCAATGATACATGTTGTTTACTCGTGAACATCTTTACAAACCTTTTTCTATCTTTAGTAATGCATTGCTATGCTCCACTATCAACAACCCACAAATCATGGTTTACAGTTGAATTGCTAGACATAGCTAAACTAACATTCTTCTTGGCCTTCTGGTGTTTGCCAGTATTCTGTTGTTTTCCCTTCTTACAGAATTTAGCTATATGTCCCCTAGCCCCACAAGAAAAACATCTCCTAACAGTATAGGCAGTTGAAGATAAATCCTCTTCTTGTGGTTGTTCCTTCCTCAGTTGGTTCATATCCAACCATCTTCTTGCTTCCTCTAGCAATCTTCCACTTATGTCAGTCAATGTCAGTTTATCTCTGGGCAGTACTTCCAGTGAAGATACATAATCACCATAACTTTCATCCAATGAGGAAAGAATGATGTAAACTTGATGCAGTTCTGAAAATATCAGTTCCTTTTCATGTAGCTCTTTAAAAGTTTTTTTCATGAAGTTTAAATGAGCTAACATATCTCCACCTTTCAGAAGACATGCTCTAAACAGTTTACATGTAAGATGTATGTGTGCACCTACACTGTCACGAATATAAATCCTCTTCAAATTCTCCCAACACCTAGCAGCAGACTCTTCTCCATGAATATGGACTAGCTGCTGGTTACTCAGTGTTAGTCCAATTATACAAAGAGCTTGTTCGTTGTTCTGGTTAAAGTCAGCAAGCTTCTTGGCATCATCCTCATTTTCTGGATCCCAAGCATGTACATCTGGTGGGTCTTGAACCACATTCCATAAACCTTCTCTACGCAGAAGTAGACTGCACTTCATAGACCAGGAAACATAGTTTGTTCCATCCAACTGGGTTATCAGTGATAGACTTGTTGAAGTGTCTTGTACCATCTTTACCAGGATAGTAAACCACAATTAAACAGTAAACAGCTGTCTGTATACAGTACTGTGTATTCACACTAACTCAGTTATCTGAGCCTGGTATGGTCTGGGCCCATAACCAGTGTTGAGGTAATTCCCTGTTAGGAGAATGAGCATATACAGGGAGACGTATTTGAGAGAAGTGTTTTAATAATACACACACAGTACACAGAAACACTGTACAGTAAATATAGGTTTTTACTTCTAGAAAGGTTTAAGCAAAGTCCAAAATAAGCAATCCAAAGTCATTCACAAGTAAATCAGTCAGTTTTTCAATCCAGGGATAATCCAAATATCAAAGTCCAGTGTCAAAAACAGTTCAATAACAGTCTTACATTAAATCCAGTAATATCAGTCAATTAGAAGAAATGGGGCAATGGCAATACTTTCCAACAGAAGGAAACAGAGATACTCACTCAGACACACTCTCTTCTGAGACTAAGACTAAGACAAACCAGGTTTCTGGGTCCATCTTATGGCCATTTGAGAAACCACACCTAATTGCAGTTTTTAGCATGCTCTTAAAGAGACAGTACTAAAATGTTTATCCTGGTTTATATATTTCTAACCCAAATACCTGTTAGGTGACTTATATTCCTAACAGTGGTATCATCTGTGAACTTAATGATCACAGTGGATGGGTCAGACGATACACAATCATGTGTGTGCAGTGAGTACAGGAAGGGACTGAGCACACAGCCCTGTGGGGAGCCAGTGCTAAGCTTCAGGGAGGTGGCTGTGACAGACTCAGCCCTCACTGTGGTCAGTCCCTCAGAAAGTATTTGATCCAGTCGCAGATGGAAGAGGGAAAATCCAAGTCAGTTACTGTAGCTTTTCAATAAGGATGCTCGGCAGGATAGTATTGAAGGATAGTATTCGAGAGATACAGCTGCCTCACTGCGCTGAGCAACAAGCTGGTTTCCCTTGCTCTAGTATTTAGTATGACAAAGGGTTTCCAGATCAGGACACCTGCAGGCTTTCCTTCCCTTTTAAATTCTTCAACTGTAAAAATATACTCATTACTGATTGACTGAGAAAAAGCCATTTTCAGGATGTTGAAAGATGGTGACAAGAGTTCATGTGAAAAGTTATTACTTCTGAAATCTTCCAGGGTTCATGCTTGTTGTGTCTAGTTGCCTGACCTCCTGCTGTTATCAGTATCACTTCTGGCAATGATCAGTTGAACTGGCGGAGCTCTTCTTCACAGGTGGGAAAATGCAAATAAATGAGATGAGCCTGGGATGTGATGAGGAAAAACTGGAACTGACAACCTTACTCCTTCCCCTTAGGCCAATATTTAAAAAAGAGAACTTCTTAATTAAAAACACTCCCACTGGAATCAATTAAAATACCCAAAGAAAAGTCACCTTCTACTCCATACTCTGGATGTTAATCTCCTTGGTTCGTTGTCAATTGAAGCAGAGACATAAAAATCACAGCTTTCAATCAGAGCTCATATATTATCTGTGGCATGGAGCTATCTCACTGAGCTCTAACAGCCATAATCCTACGGTTATATGACAGCATCTGGGAATTTGGAGATGGAGAACTTTGGTGAAAGAATATTTATTGCAAGCAGTGAGTAAGCAAAGCTTGTTAAAAGTACATTAAATAATGCTTGGATCTTGTCTAGCCTCCCAGTCTCAGGATGCCAAATAAAAACACAGGGAGCCCCGTGGTCTAACAAACACAGTTGTAGCAAAGCTTTATGAACCTTTTAGCTCACACCTCAAAATGAAATATGTGAATCTTCAAGGACAAACCTCTGGTCTAAGAAGAATATCAATTAATTTCTGTGGTTGTCTACCTGTTGTTTACCCAGCAATGTTGAGCAGGTGTGTGACAAAAGGGGAGGGCAATTCTTCAGCTGGGATTTGGGGAAATCATCCAGAAATTGTGCTGATAATTCAAGACAATGATGAATCTGCATACAGACAGGAGGTTATACAACTTGCCTCATGGTGTAATCAGAACAATCTGAAACTGAACACACTCAAAACCGTAGAAATGGTGGTAGACTTTAGAAAAAACCCTTCCATTCTACCATCTCTTGCAATACTAGACAACACAGTATCAACAGTAGAGACCTTCAAATTTCTAGGTTCTACTATATCACATGACCTAAAATGGACACCTAACATCAAAAACATCATCAAAAAAGCACAACAATGTTCTTTCTGCGCCAACTCAGAAAGCTCAAACTCCTCAAACAAGGAGCTGCTGATCCAGTTCTACAGAGGAATTATTGAGTCTATCGTCTGTACCTCTATAACTGTTTGGTTTGGTTCTGCAACCCAACAGGACAGACACAGACTTCAGAGGACTGCAGAAAAAAACAATTACTACCACCTGCCTTCAGTTGAGGACCTGTATACTGCACAAGTCAAAAAGAGGGCTGTGAAAATATTTACAGACCCCTCACATGCCGGACATAAACTGTTTCAACTCCTTCCCTCAAAACAATGCTATAGAGCACTGCACATCAGAACAACTAGACACAAGAACCGTTTTTTTCCCGAAAGCCATCACTCTGCTAAACAAATAATTCCCTCAACATTGTTCAACTATTTACAAAGTGTACACTACTCTTAATGTTAATCTTCTCACCACTCCTTCTCACCCATCCCCTCCCACTTGACTCTTTCCTAGTATGATTTGATTGTTGATTGTACCCTATGACTATCATTAAGGGTTGTACATTATGATTCTTGATTCTTAATGAATGTTCCTTTTCTTTATGTATACTGAGGGTATTTACACCAAGACAAATTCCTTGTGTGTCCAATCATACTTGGCCAATAAAGTATTCTATTCTATTCTATTCTAATTGGCTTCAGATGGGGAGCTCCCCAGGCAGCAATGAAGATGCCAGATTCAGCTAGTTCACTTTCTTCTGCCTCTCTGTTGAAAACAGTCCAAATGCACTTGAGCTCCTACCAGGTACAGAGAAAAATAACAGGACATGGAGAGGACATCAGATATTCTTCTTGAAATTACCAACTTAATTTGCCTGGCTCATACTTTCTTATAAAATTGGAGGCAAAGCATATGTCAGCAGAAGACATAGGAGCTGGAGACAGGGTTCCAGTAAGACTATGTATTGGATGACTGAGCACTGTCTTAATAATAACCGTAATTCTAAACAGAGACATGAGAACAACTCTGAAAAGTCCACACCCTTCAAAAGAATAAGCTGTGGTATGCACAATGAAAGAGACACTTTCATTGACAACTGCAGATCCTACCTCTAATGCCTTGCTAACCCTTACACAGAGATAGTACTATATGGCTATATTGGTATGTGAGAATGACCTTGGAAGATTGGGTGAAGGGATGCTGCTGAGGGAAGGGTTGTATAAGAGACAGCATAGCCCTGGGCTGTCAAACAGGTGGCCCGCAGGCTGGATACATCACATACTGACTACGTCCACCCCAGCTCCACGAAGGGGAAAAACATCACAGATTGTCATGTGATGGCAATGTGATGCAGCGAGTTTGACACCCATGGCATAGCCCACAGTTAAATTATGGGTGGGACAAGAAGTTCAGAAGAGACCCTCCCTAGTTTTTCAGGTTGTACAGGAGACCTGAGGGGAAGGGGAGAGAATTGCAACTTTCAAACTTGCAAGATTCTGTCAATACAGCTTGCAATAAAATAGAATTACCTCATCTGATTGTGATTCCTATCTGGTTTCTTGCGAGTATGAAAATACCCCCTCTCTGGTCTCCTTTCCAGCACAAGAAGCTAGCATGGGTTTCTTCTGAGCCTTTTGCCCCACCCACAATCTCACTGCAAGCTATGCTGTCTCTCATCTGACTCTTCCCTCAGTAGCATATCTTCACTCAGTCTCCCAAGGTCTTTCTCATGTACCATCACAATGGCAGTGTTGATTTACCAGCTCTGCCATGATGACCCAGTAGCAGCCATAGAAATGACCCATGGGAATCCAACTCTTCCAAATATAGACACCAATATTATCCTTTTTCAGGCTTCATGTGTCTTCAGAAACTGCTTGATGTACAGCTTTACCAGGACATCAATGCCTATTAAAACCATTAAATGCAAATATCAAGCGGCATCTCTTTTTTATGGTATAGATTTTACCACCATTATTGAAATTCAAGGCAATAAGACACCTTTGATAGCCGTATGAGCTGTTTAAAAAATAACTTGGACATAAAAAGATAAAATGTGAAAACAACCCACCCCAATATATTTAATAATATATTTTTAAATTACAAAAATATCTGCACAGCCTTAAGTCAGAGTCATAGCACCCTGATTGCAGCTAGATACCATAAGAGTTTAAACCCATATTCACCTACGCAGCAAGCCCGTTGATTATAATATGGCTCACTAGTGCACCCTAGAGCATGTATCTTCTGTTTTGATTTTGATTTTCTATTATTTCCACTTCTATCCAAAACTCATTCTTTTTGATAAAACAGCTCATCTAATTTGAAGTGGGATATTATTTTGTCATTTCGATTTTCAGTCATTAAGTGTGTTGGTTTATCTTATTATTGGTTGTCTGTTGTTCATGCCATTAGAAATGGAAAGTATTATGCTATTAGATGAAGCAAAGGTCACTGATCTAAGATTCCCATTAAAAACACATTAAAAATTAATTTGGGCTGCATTTACTGCCAAAAATAACAGAAACACATTCTCTAGGATTATGTGGAATAAAAGGAAAGTCAAGGGACCAGTTAGACTGCTATTTGGAGAAGAAGAAGGTAAAGATAGTGGCAACTGACAGGGCGAAAGATGAAGTATAAAAGGCCTGGCTATTCTCCTAGGCGCTGGGGCAGGTTGAGAGTGGAGTCCTTATGTATCTTGCTGCTACTGAGCCACGGAACAGGAAGTGGCCTCCCAGCTGTGCAAAGCTTGTTGGTTTTTTGGGTGGCCAAAGGGCCCGAGATGTGGGGAGAAATAAGGAGTTTGGGGAGATAAAGGGGAGGCAACTCCTTACTTTTGAAGAGCTGAAGCTTGAGCCCAAAGGGGTCAGGAGGCTAAATCATATGATGAACAGCGAAGGGAACTAGGTATGTCTATCCTAACAAAGAAAAGGATTGGGAGCGACATGATAGTTGTCTTCCAGTACTTGAAGGACAGTCATAGAGATGAGGTTCAGAGCTGGTATTCAGCAGGTTCTGACCAGTTCTGGAGAACCGGTACTGGAAATTTTGAGTAGTTCAGAGAACCTGGAAAATATCACTTCTGACTGGAGATTTTACAGCATCCTTCCTCTGCCACGCCCACCAAGCCACGCCCACAGAACCAGTAGTAAAAAAAATTGAATCCCACCACTGATGAGGTTGACTTATTCGCAAAAGCACCTGAGGGCAGGACAAGAAGTAATAGGTGGAAGCTCATCAGAGAAAGATCTAGCCTAGAAACAAAGAATTCCCTGACAGTGAGAACAGTTAATCAATGGAACAGCTTGCTTCTTGAAGTTTTTGGGTGCTCCATCACTGGAGACTTTCAAGAAAAGATTGAACAACTATTTGTCCTGGGTGGTATAAGGACTCATGCCTTGGGCAGAGGGTTAGACTAGAAGCCCTACAAAGAAGCCTCCATTTTAAAAATTCTGCAATCCCTTAATTTGGGGCAACTGGATGGAGCTGAGTGTTTACTTGCTGACACCACACAAAGTTCCCAGTAGATATTTTTTTCTTTGCACCCTAGGAGAGAAACATCTGCTGTTACCTAAAACTGAAGTCTCAACTTTCCAAGTGGGAGATGAGCATCTTTTTTAAGTATGCATATATCTTTTAAAAGTATTTGTGTATATGTGTGTATACACACACAGACACACACACACACACACAAGGAATCTTAAAGAAGGTTAGACATCATCATCGCCTGCCCCTGTGACTGTACCAATGGTGGAATTCAAAATTTTTTACTACCGGTTCTGTGGCCATGGCTTGGTGGGTGTGGTCTGGCTTGGTGGGTGTGGCTTGGTGGGCATGGCAGGGGAAGGTTATTGTAAAAACCCTATCCTCTCCCCACCCCACTAACCTGCTTTCCAGCTCTGTTCTCCTGTGCAGGGCAACAACTCGGGAGGCAGAGAATAGTTGGGGGCGGGGCCAGTCAGAGGTGGTATTTGCCATTCTCTGAACTACTCAAAATTTCCGCTACCAGTTCTCCAGAACTGGTCAGAACCTGCTGAATACCAGCTCTGGACTGTACACTCAGGAAAAATAAGATGACCTTCTTAAGTTAGAGCTAAATTGCAGAAAGAATGTAATTTCCTTTTCAGAAAAGTAACAAATGTGCATTTTCATATTTTAATTATATATCATTTTGATGAGAGTTGGGCTTAAGTGGACCCATAAGAGTCCATAAAGACCTTCTCAGCCTCCATAGTGTCATAGGTGAATAAAAACTGTGAAATATACTGCAACTTCTTTGGAGGCCTCTAGATGTCAGTTACATGCAAAGAAAGAAAGAAATAATACACCAATTATCGCTTTCCCATCTTGGTGTTCTTGAGAAATGGAGCATCCCATTCTCCACAGTGGTACACTGACCAGGAATTATGGGAATTGTAATCCACAGTTGACGATGGGGATGGGACGAATGCAACAACTTTGATCAAATTATGCAACAGTTGTTATGTAAATTCTAACATTACATAACTTCTTGTTGAATTGTCCAGAAACAGACATGTGCGATTTCTCAAGTGGTTTATTCATTCAGAGTGAACTTTAGTTGAAGCTCTGCTGCAGAATAAATTCAGACAACTGTTTCTTCCTTGAACTAATAACAGGGCCTCAGAAATCCTGAGTATCTGAATTGTCTGAAGGAATGTTTTGTTATATACTGACTATGCAGAGATACAGATTCCAAGGAAAAAAACATTTTCAAAATGCAGCAGGTATGCATGTCAGAAGCACCTGCTGGGGACACCTTAGAGCAGACATAGATAGTCCTTGATGGACAACCATTCCAGAGGTGGTATTCAGCAGGTTCTGACCAGTTCTGGAGAACCAATAGCAGAAATTTTGAGTAATTCGGACAACCGGCAAATACCACCTCTGACTGGAGAATTTATAGTACCCTTCCCCTGCCATGTCCACCAAGCCATGCCCACAGAACCGGTAGTAAAAAAAAATTGAATCCCACCACTGATTACCTTTCATTCATGACCATTTGAATTGGATCATTTGCTTACAATGGCACTGAAAAAGTGACTTAGCACTGGTCCTGGCATTTGCAATGGTCACAGCATCCCCCACAATCACATGATCAAAATTCATATGCTTGGCAATCAGCAGTTGGCAATTGGTATTTTCCACAGCTGTAGTAGCATCCCTGGATCATGCGATTGCCATTCCCATAATCGTCCCAGACAGCTTCTATCGAGCAGTCAATCAGGGAACCTGGATTCATTTAATCATTTCGTAATTCACTTAACAACTGCAGTGATTCACTAAGTAACAGTAGCAAAACAAAGTTATAAAATGGTGTGATTGACTTAATAGCCTTGTTTAGCAATGGAAATTCTGGTTCCAATTGTGATTGTAAGTCTATACTTTTTTCCTAGGTTTGTGCCAGTAGCCTCTGTGGGATAATTTATTTCCCAGACAACAGTGTATTTGAGTGATAGCATTCCCCAAAGGCAACACACCACATACACAGGTATGCTTTGAATCACATTTGCCTCTCAGATGCATATCTCCACACAGTCCTAATATAAATATAGTTGTTTTATGGCCCCATGCATTTGCTAATTGCGTATTTTATGATTGCACCAATAAAATTTCTTTTGTTAAAGTTACATCCCACTCCATTTTCTCCAGATAAAGGTAAAGTTTTCCCCTGTCCTGTCATGTCCAACTCTAGCAGATGGTGCTCGACTCAATTTCTTTGCCGAGGGAGTCAGTGTTGTCCGAAGACACTTCCATGGTCATGTGACCAGCATGACTCTAAGCCAAGGTGTACAGAGCGGTCTTACATTCCCACTGAAGTGGTACCTATTTATCTACTTACATTTACGTGCTATTGAACTACTAGGTGAGCAGGAGCTGGGGCAAGTAATGGGAACTCACCCCCCTCACACATTTGCCTGGGTCTTGAACCTGGGCTTTCAGTTTTCCAGCTGACAAGCTCAGTGTCTATAGCCAATGAGCCATTGCACCCCCTCTTCCTCTGGGAATTTGAGGCAATTGTCATCTGAAAAGCCTTGATGGGCTTTCTCCATATGAGCCATGGTGGTGCAGCTACTTCTGCTGACTGCCTGAAATTTGGCAGATCAAATCCCACCAGGCTCAGGGTTGACTCAGCCTTCCATCCTTCTGAGGTGGGTAAAATGAGGACCCAGATTGTTGGGGGCAATATGCTGACTCTGTAAACTGCTTAGAGAGGGCTGTAAAACACTATAAAGCGGTATATAAGTCTAAGTGCTATTGCTATAATCCTGCTCCACAGATAACTGGATGTGAGATTCTCTGACTGAAGTAAGAGAGAAATCGAAAAACAAGAAAGAATCCAATTAAACATGCGCAAGAGGCCATATTAGGGATTATATTGTGGTAATAAATGTGGTAAAACATTGGGGGTCTTTTTTTCTTACCGTTATCTGCTGATACCTTCCAACAACTTTCTTCAAATGACCCATTCTTTGTTGGGGAAGAGTTGGATCACAGGACCATCTGCAGTTCCTGGCCATCTGGTGAATAACGTCACTCAGATTCTGAGTTGATTTTGGCAAATCCTCTCAAGTGACAGAAGCATGTTCTTGTATGATTAGCTGGAATCAGTTTGAACCTTTAACTCCTAAAGAAGTAGATAGATCTGAGCTATCTGTTTATTAGGTCTATATCTTTCCTGGCTGTAAAGCTTCCAGAGATGTGACATATGGCTGGGTCCATGCAATGTTGTCAGTCTTTCTAAGAGAGAGAGTGATTCTGCCCACTTTGAAGGCATGCTTCAAAGGTATGTTTCCTCCTCAAGAGACCACCACTAGACACAACTGTCCTGGACAATTTTCATCCAATCTCCAAGCTTCTATTCCAGAGAAAGTTGTTGAAAAGGTGATTATTGTTGAGGTAATTCCCCGTTAGGAGAATGAGCGCATACAGGGAGATGTATCTGAGAGTAGTGTTTGAATAATACACATACAGCACACAGATACACTGTACAGTAAATGTAGGTTTTTACTTCCAGACAGTTTAAGCAAAGTTCAAGATAAGCAGTCCAAAAGTCATTCACAGGTAAATCAGTCAGTTTTCAATCCAGGGATAATTCAATAATAACAAAGTCCAGTGTCAAAAAACAGTTCAGTATCAGACTTACATTAAATCCAGAAATAGCAGTCAATTAGGAAAAATGGAGGAATGGCAACACTTTCCAACAGAAGGAAACAGAGATACACTCACACTCTCTTCTGAGACTAAGACAAACCAGGTTTCTGGCTCCATCTTATGGCCGTTTGAGAAACCACACCTAATTGCAGTTTTTAGCATGTTCTTAAAGAGACAGTATTAAAATGTCTATCCTGGTTTATATATTTCTAACCCAAATACCTGTTAGGTGACTTATATTCCTAACATTTATGCTGCAACTTCAGAAGACCCTGGAGGAAATGGATGATCTGGACCTTTTTCAGTTGTTTTTCTTCTTAAGACAGTCCAGTGTTGAGTAAATGCATGCATCTCCAGCAATACATTGCTCTGAGTCAGCTCTAAGTAGGCAAAATAGCATTAAGTCTATTTGAATTAGTGCTGAATCTAAATCTTCTACAGCCCCCCAATTACTGTAACTCCCCTTTTTGGCACTCCATTAGATTCACTGGGAATTACTTTACTGGGCCCTCAACTTGGTAAATAATGTTTGATCAGGCCCAAACCCAAGAATGACACATGACAATTTTTCAAAGCTGAGATTTTTTAAAAGAATTGTTTTGCCAGATTGAGAACTCTACTAACTGTATCTACAATACACTCTGTGAACTATTAGGAAGGAGCTGTATTTACCCTCTTTCTCCCACACATGATATCTGAGCTGAGTTGCCTCTTCCTCTTCTGGAATGCACCCTCTCCCTTCTGGGTATCCATCTCTTCACTACATGCCCTCACGTTTGATCAATATCCTAGGCTTCTCCCTAAATTGGTGGGGACTGAATGTGATATAACTCAAATTTTCCTTTGCTTTCCTTTGGGTTCTTCTCTATTCAGCTGACAAATCTTGAGGACAAGTGGAAAAAGGGGGTTCTGACAGCAAAAAACAAAACAAACCCTTTTACTTCATCCTCGTGCTTTTTAGCTGCTAAAGGCTTTGGTATTCAAAGATTATGCAACCGAAACAAATGTACTTTTTTTAAACTAAAAAAAAAGGTTGTCAGTGGAATGGTCAGAAGTTCTCAGTCAAGTTCCTAAATAGCCTTTTTCTATATCCTGTTGACGCAGCTCCTTGATAAAATACTGTGATAAGTTCTGGGAACAGAAAAGATGGACAATTTTGCACAAAATGTAGGTTAATTTGTGTTTAATATGAATATAACACCTGTATTAATGAGAATGTACATCCCATGTTGCTCTGCATTCTATTCACCATTAATAATAATATCCATATCTCATATAGACAAATTGTACAAGGCTCAAGAGGCCACTTATAGCCATGGTTGTGGAAATGCTGACGAAGCAACTGAGTGTTGAAGTGTGCTAAGCCAAGAGCAAGCTCTCTGCAAGTATTCAAGCAAAGATTCATGCTGTTAATTAAAAATTAATAATTACCCTTGATTCAACAGTCCAGAATAGATAATAAATGCTAGCAGGCTTGTGCTGGAGAATGCCTCATTACACTTAAAAGTTCAAAGCCTTGATCTGATCTCTCACTTTAGAGGTCTGAAAAATGATAGCAATGTTTACATTGGCACCCCAAGTTTGTGTCAGCAAACTGCATATGATTCCTAAGTGATGAGATGTGGGCTACACCATACCTCTAAATTAAAAATTATAGATTGTACAAAATAGCCCAGTGTTAGCAAACCTTTTCGGCACTGAAAAGGAGCACCTTTTTCGCTCCTGCGTTTCACCCTGTGGCCACGACTGCTGTTCTTCTGGGGCAGCGGGGCAGCGCGTGTGCATCGCCACCACCCTCTCTCCCCCAGTGGTGGCAGAAGCAGCACATGGGGCAACGTTAGCTCTCTGGGCAGTCAACTGCCCCATGCCTGAGCTGGCTGGCGCACTGGAACCCAAAGAGCAAGGGGAACAGAGCTGCCGGCCAGAATGGACGGGCTGGGGCTTCCCTTCCTTCCCGCCTGAGTGGCCTTCTTGCATGACCCCAGCCCTCCATCCCGTGGCACTGACGTGCGGACGTGGTCCAGAGTGCCTGGCCGGCAGCTCTACTGGGAAGATAATCTTCTGGTTTCTGGCACACATGCACAACGGCCAGCGCACACATGCTTCAGAAACTGAAAGACAAGGTGGCCGGTGCGCATGCACGCTCTGAGAACCGGAAGATCATCTTCCCAGCATGCACATGCACGCTGGGCAGCTGCTCTTCTGGTTTTTGTTGCGTATGTGCACATGAAGTCCAGCTGGCCAGTGTGCTGGAATCCGGAAGAGCAATGGGTGATGGCTGCATGCCCATAGAGATGGCTCTGTGTGCCATTCTGGCATGTGTGCCATAGGTTCGCCATCACGGAAATAGCCTAAGTCTGGGTTTGGTTGAACTTTGAGCTAAAGTGTGTCAAAACTGTTATCTTTTCTGTTATCATAGAATTTGTATCCTGTGTCATGGATACAGTGAAAGCTGATAGCTAGTCTATTCCTTCTCTTTCTTATTAAAAAAGTATTTCAGTATGCAAAAACCTAAGCCATAATGGGTACAAGAAGCCAGTATCTATCATTTGATGGCTATAGCATAAGCCTATGGTAAGGAATGAGGAAGGAGGGAAGGAAAGAAGGAAGGAAGGAAGGAAGGAAGGAAGGAAGGAAGGAAGGAAGGAAGGAAGGAAGGAAGGAAGGTCAGTTGGTCGTGTGCCTATAAAACTAAGGGGAAGGACATAATAAAACTAAATGAGTCTGATTTTATGAAGTAAAACTGATGTAATATAGAGAGAGGTTGAACTGTGAATAAAAGAGCATCCAGGTGCTGTGGCTGTATATGCAAGTAGAAATTCATAGGTTGGTGATAGTTTCACCTTATTCTCTAGTGAAAAGATGTAAGAGGGGAACTATATTTGATCCAACTAAGGGGGAAATTGTTCTGTTAAATAATGTAAAAAGATGGGTGGGCATGAGAAAAGAACAAAGTGATTGAGTCATTTGGAGACCCCAGAATAAATGAGACTGGCTGCTGAGGATCTGAGAATAGTTTGAGCATCTGCTTAGAAAAAGTTCTTTGTTTCAGTTATGAGGTTTAAGTAAAAATATAGTATTAATTCAACACATAATGAAGTACTATATAGTAATTTAAGAGCATTATTGATTTGATTATGATGAAAGATTCATAGAATGAAGTTATAAATGCTGGGAGAATGTTGGAAGAATGGAAAGCTTCCTTCAGAGATGGTACGTAACTGCAGGAATATCAAAACATGGGTGTAGTTTTCCCCTTCGTTTATTCAGTGTGCCTTGCAAATCTTTGGCAGGATTCTCATTAATCCTGTGTGAAAAGTAAAGGTGGGCTGTATTTGGGAAGGGCAACCTGGCTTTTTACTGGGCAGATGTGCAGCCAAATTTTGGTACTTCAGCAAGTTACTGAGAATATTTCGGTGTGTGTGTGTGTGTGTGTGTGTGTGTGTGTGTGTGTGAATGGCATATACTATCTGCCAATTTAGAGAAAGTACATGTGAAGTGAGTAAGTATGAATAAAGGAATGCTTTGTCCAAATATGGAGTTGGTTCAGTTGTTGAATGCAATAAGAAATGTTTATAATGGAAATACAGCATGTGTCTGAATGAAATGTTTATTAATTGGTTTAGCACTCAGCAGGATGATAAAGGCATATGATACAATGCCTTCCTGGTTGTTTAATGTATCAATGGATATATGTAAATGGGAGATCATGATGTTAGAGGTGTACCTCTTGAAGATGTGAATCTATGCACACTTCTATGATTATGTGTATTTAACTGAAAATCCAAATCTTGGCTTTTCCAAATGCTTCTCTCCTCCTTCCCCATCAGATAACATTTCTACTACCTCTTTTTTTGTACATTGGGCCAATCTTCTGCAAGCATGAGGCTCAGGCTAATAGTGTCTTGTGGTGACTTCATTTTTATTTAAATTACAATTATTCAATGGTCTTCCTTGGGTATTTTATTTCCACTCCCCCCTCTTTCTGCTAACAATTTAAGCAGAACAAATTAAAAATAGATGTGTTTACAATCTTTCTGAAATACAAAATAAATGGAATTCAGTCTTTAAACTGCATATAGAAATCCTATTATTGGCCAAGCTTCACATTTGTAATGCAGGAGAAGTCCTTTCTTTTCCACCTATTCAGAATATTCCCCTTCTATGTTGGAGAAATTTGCTAAAGGGAGAACTGCTCTTGTAGGCTTCAATACTGGGGTTGATCTTTGATATATCTTAATATCTTGATCCTGGAAATGATTTCAGAGTTAGCAATTAATACAGATCTTTCTGGACTGTTTGATATGAATATTAGATACCACCTGCAGTTTAATGGGTGCATTTTGCATCAATTGAAGCTTGTTGAAGCATAGCAATTGACCAGCAGAAAGCACATGTGATGGCTAAAGACAGGGTTGATTATTTAAATTTTAAAGAAAAATGAAAAGTGTGTGTGTGGGGGAATTCAGCTATATTTGAAAACGTTTGAAATCTTTCCAGGAAAAGGTTAACAGTTCACAAGGAATAAATAAAAAGCATAAATATTTTGCATTGATTAAACTTAATATTTATTCAGATGGAGTCTCTAAGTTTGTTTCATGGAATAAGCTAGTCAACCGAATGCTCTTTATAATAATTAATAATTGTAATCTATTTTGTCAAAACTATCTCACAAAAGGTACTTCCTGACAGCTAATTTAATCAAATCCCCTTGTCTTTCTCCTATGGGATCCCCCCACCCCCACAAACTTCCATTTAGCAGTAGTTACTTTTACTTAAAAGTACTATTTATAAGGCATCTTCTCTAAGTGATGCTCTCAGATATACTGAATTTTAACTTCCACCATTCCTAATCATACAGTCATGCTAGTTGGGAATTTCATGAAATGATTCTGGACACCTCTGGAGAGAAAGGAAAGAGAAAAACACATTAAAGTCGAACTCAGCAATTCCAAGCAGCTGCATCCTTGCAGTTTCATTGGCAACTGAGATTTGATGCAGCCTTTAAGGAGCGCTTTTGATATCACGCACTTACACACATACCCCAATGTTCATACTATTTCTGTATTTATTATCTGCAAAGTCATTTTGATTCCCCATGTAAGGAAAATTGTCCTCCTGGAGAAAGGCAAAACGGTAGTTCATTTTCTATCTCCAACCCTGACATATTGGCAACATGTAAGAAGAGTTTCTAGCGCTTGGCAAGTGATCCAGGATTTAGAATGCTTGAATGAAGCATCACAAAAGGGTAACTTTAAAGAACAAATAATACGTACATTGTAATCATTAATAATTTTAAAAGAAAAAAGGATGAGAAATCTAATAGCAAGTAAAATGAAAGACTGACCAATTTTTAATTTAAAAAAGCCAAACATTTAATTAATTACAGAATAGCATTCGCTGATGAGCTTAAGTGATCTGATTCAGTCATGAACACAGGACACTTTTTGCAATTGCATTCTAATAATATGCTCCCTCTTCCAAAAAATCCAAAGCAACAATAAAATCTAAATGTATATCATCTTATAATTAAAATTAGCTAAAATTTCATCCTGTTTTAAGTATGACAAGGTTTGTACAGTAGAATGGATAACACAGTGGATTCTTAAAAGTTTCCCACTCCCTTGGAATGCCTGTTCATAACAAATACTTCAGAAACTTCCCTGAGCTTTGACCGAGTAACTGAATACAGGTCACGCTTACCTGGTTTCACTATTAAATATAGGCTTTCCCCTGAATGCAGCTAACTGGGCTGGGCTGAAAAATCAGTGACCACTAGATGGCAGCGAAGGGCTAGGGTGGTTTTGGAGGCCTCCGCCTTTTTCTAACATCTATAGCAGCAGTCCCCAGCCTTTTTGGCACCAGAGATGGGTTTCATGGAAGACAAGTTTTCCATGGACTAGGGAGAGGAGGGGAGAATTATTTTGGTTTCACTCACACGCCCGCTGCTCACCTCCAGCTGTGTGGCCCAGCTCCTAGCAAGCCATGGCTCGGTAACTGGTTGGGACCCCCTAATCTATTGGTCATCCAGATTTTTTCAACCCAGATCTACTTAAACAGAATACCTGAATTTATTGCCGTAATCAAGAGGTTCATAGAGAGGACATCTTGACGAAAGACAAGACATAACTCTAACAGGTGGGGCAACTCTGTGTGTACAATAAAGTTAACATACTTCATCAAGTCATTTAGTCCCAAAGGTTACGTGTTGTTCTACAGTGCAAGACTGGGATGGGGCACATCTGGATTTTTAAAAACAAAACGGTCCTGTGTGCTCCTACTACAAAGTGTCTGTGGTGAAGGAGCTTCTCTAAACACACAGTGGATGCTACTGTGCTGTGACCAATCACAAGGCATGCATGTTTGTCAAGACAAGCAAAGGTAGATGCTTTCTGCCATGCCACCAGGACCCCTTCTGCGCCCTCAGCTTCCCTTTGCTTTTCTTCTTCTGCATACTTTCATTTCCAAACAGTTTGATGTTGTCAGCTCTCATTTTTAAAGAGGGCCTTGGGGGATAATGGTAGCTATGTCCAAACAGAACCTGCCCAATTTTAAACCAAAGAGTGCCTTTGACAAGAAGACAGGTAATTTTCAAAACTAGCTGTAGTGATGAAGAGGTGTGGAAAAACATCACACCTCTTCATCACTACAGCGAGTTTTGAAAATCGGTTTGAGAATCTAAATAAGACGTGTGCACTTATCAGGGGCTAAATTTAATTGAATATAATAAGACTTACTTCCTAACAGAATGTCTTGGCTGAGCTATTTTTCTGTAGTCCCACCCATTTAGAAATGTGTATCACTGGGTTGTCTGTTCTTATGTGCTTTAAAAGTGGAAGATACCGTACTGTCTTCACCCAACACAATCATATGAAATATCACATTTTATAGGCAGAAAAGGTTATTTTCTTGAAGAACCCCTGCCCTTTTCCCCATTAAAGTGATTTGAGCATGGCTTCTGTCTTGTACAGATGTTGATCACCATGTATGATGCACTCCATGTTTTGAACTTGACTCTACAATTAATTGACACCATTAACTGTTATGAATGCTTGACATAGAAGGCAGAAGGCATCTGGAAATATAAAATTTGGCACTATTGTTCAGAATGACACAAATTGCTGATATTTCTTCTTTGCTACTTTTGTTGATCAGTTGATTTGGGATTGTTCTTGAATACAAGAACATCGTCTCTCTCTCTCTCTCTCTCTCTCTCTCTCTCTTGGGTCGAGAGACTTAAAAGATCATTCTTAGATGGCCATCAAAGCAAAAACATACTTGCTCGAATTAGGCATTTATACAGAAAGGCTCATGCATTGTACGGGTGAATCCCAACCAAGTATGGATGTTCTTGCTTCTACCAGAAATATATATATTAGGCCCACCTATGGCAACAAAAACACATTAGCACATATAGCACAGCAATGAGATGTTTTGCTAGGAGAATTATTGTAATAATTTTTTTTGTATTTTGGAAAATGGGAACTTTGCCAGCTCAGGATATTTGTAATCACAGAACAATAAGTCATCCCTACAGTAATTCCCATCTCAGTAAAGTGTAAACACTTGGATCTTTGATCCTATAATAATGCATGATCTGATTGATTCTGCTGCCCTTTGTCATTCTTGGGAACCTTAAGTCATCATTTAAATGGAATAATAGTGCACATCAGAACAATGATCCACAGGATTAACTACAGATATATTTGCACAGAAAGAAGAGCACCCGACACAACCAATCACCCCATTTTTTGTGTGTGTATCCGTTGTCTTATTTTCACCTCTTCAGCAGCAAGCAAAATACCAATGGTGCATATTGGCTTGTATCACAGTGATCCACGAGGGAAGGTGTAGCGTGCTGAACATCGAGGAATTCATTCTCCCAGACAAACTGCTTCTGGAATCTTCAAGGAGTTTTCCTAAGGTTCTGATTCCTAATTTTTAATACATATATATATATATATAAATATGTATATAAATTATTATAGCCATTTGAAGCTTATAAAAATAATTTAATGTGTACAATGTGAATTAGGGAAACAATACAACATGAAAATAAACAATTAAAAAAGCATAATTATAGCAATGGCTTTGCAAAATCATATTAACTAAATGTAAAAATACTGATCAGGAGAAATTAAAAATGCAATGTAACAGAAACTGCTCCCAACAAATTAAGTACAGCTCACAATTCAGCTTTCTTTTCCGTTTTTGTTACTGTTTTGCTTTTTGTTCTAAATAAAGCAGTTTCCCAGATAAACCAGCCAGGAAACACAACAAGATGTCCTATTTTACTTCATTATAAAGCTACATCAACAGAATCTTGCAAGTCTGAAAGTATATATCTCCTGCTGTCTCTTTTACAGCCTGAGAAATTGAGAAAGGCTTTTTCCACCTACTGTACACCTGTGTGCTATGCCTTCTCTTATCTGACTGTTCCTTAGGCCAGGGGTCTCCAACCTTAGCAACTTTGCTCAGCCAGCTCTGCTGGCTGAGGAATTCTAGGAGTTGAAGTCCACAAGTCTTAAAGTTGCTAAGGTTGGAGACCCCTGCCTTAGGCAGAATTTCCTTACCCTCTCTCAAGATCTTTCTCACACAAGCACACACACTCCACAAAACAATTAATCACAAATTTCTTCTTTAAAAGTCAGCATTGTTGCAATGCTCCCTTAAGAAAATAATCTCTAAAACTGGTCTTAACACACAAGTCTTGTTTCTAATAAATACCTGCTTGAATATTCAACAAAGTGACATACAGAAATTGTCAGATAAATAAAGAAGCAAGTAGCCATTTAGATTTCTCTTCATAAAAATACACTGCTCAAAAAAATAAAGGGAACACAAAAATAAGACATCCTAGATCTGAATGAATGAAATATTCTTATTAAATACTTTGTTCATTACATAGTTGAATGTGCTGACAACAAAACCACACAAAAATTATCAATGGAAATCAAATTTAGCAACCCATGGAGGTCTGGATTTGGAGTTACACTCAAAATTAAAGTGGAAAAAAATACTACAGGCTGATCCAACTTTGAAGTAATCTCCTTAAAACAAGTCAAAATGAGGCTCAGTAGTGTGTGTGTGGCCTCCACATGCCTGTATGACCTCCCTACAACGCCTGGGCATGCTCCTGATGAGGTAGCGGATGGTCTCCTGAGGGATCTCCTCCCACACCTGGGCTAAAGCATCCCTCAACTCCTGGACAGTCTGTGGTGCAACGTGGCATTGGTGGATGGAGACATGATGTCCCAGATGTGCTCAATTGGATTCAGGTCCGGGGAACGGGCGGGCCAGTCCACAGCATTAATGCCTTTGTCTTGCAGGAACTGCTGACACACTCCAGCCACATGAGGTCTAGCATTGTCTTGCATTAGGAGGGACCCAGGGCCAACCGCACCAGCATATGGTCTCACAAGGGGTCTGAGTATCTCATCTCGGTACCTAATGGCAGTCAGGCTACCTCTGGCAAGCATACGGAGGGCTGTGCGGCCCCCTAAAGAAATGCCACCCCACACCATTACTGACCCACTGCCAAAACGGTCATGCTGGAGGATGTTGCAGGCAGCAGAACGTTATCCACAGCGTCTCCAGACTCTGTCACGTGTGTCACGTGTGCTCAGTGGGAACCTGCTTTCATCTGTGAAGAGCACAGGGCACCAGTGGTGAATTTGCCAATCTTGGTGTTCTCTGGCAAATGCCAAACGTCCTGCACAGTTGGGCTGTAAGCACAATCCCCACCTGTGGACGTCAGGCCCTCATACCACCCTCATGGAGTCTGTTTCTGACCGTCTGAGCAGCCACATGCACATTTGTGGCCCGCTGGAGGTCATTTTGCAGAGCTCTGGCAGAGCTCCTCCTGTCCCTCCTTGCACAAAGGTGGAGGTAGCGGTCCTGATGATAGGTTGTTGCCCTCCTACGGCCTCCTCCACCTCTCCTGATGTACTGGCCTGTCTCCTGATAGCGCCTCCATGCTCTGGACACTACACTGACAGACACAGCAAACCTTCTTGCCACAGCTCGCATTGATGTGCCATCCTGGATGAGCTGCACTACCTGAGCCACTTGTGTGGGTTGTAGACTCCGTCTCATGCTACCACTAGAGTGAAAACACCACCAGCATTCAAAAGTGACCAAACCATCAGCCAGAAAGCATAGGAACTAAAAAGTGGTCTGTGGTCACCACCTGCAGAACCACTCCTTTATTGGGGATGTCTTGCTAACTGCCTATGCTTTCCACCTGTTGTCTATTCCATTTGCACAACAGCATGTGAAATTGATTGTCAATCAGTGTTGCTACCTAAGTGGACAGTTTGATTTCACAAAAGTGTGATTGACTTGGAGTTACATTGTGTTGTTTAAGTGTTCCCTTTATTTTTTTGAGCAGTGTATATATGTAAGTTCATTTGCCACTAAATCTCTCTCAAAATTTCACGGATAGCCAACACAACTATTCCGCTCAGGTTCAGAATGGTGATTTTTCTTCTCATGGGGATTCCAGATTAGTTACCTAGACCAGGGGAAAATTCCACTATTTCCCCCCTGAAATCAATAAAGTCATAACAAGTACCAACAAGAAATATGTCTTTTCCATGTGACAAAGGGCCAATTTATTTGAAAATCTATTAGAATTAACCCTCCCCAAAAAAGCCAAATGAAAATCAGCTGAATTACTTAGAGATAATTAAACAGGGCTAATGTGTGTGGATGACTAATATGGTATCAAAAAGATACAGAAAACATTTAATGCTTTGTTCCCCTCTAGTGGCTGTCTGGATTTTTGCAGCCCAGGTAACCTTATAACTGTGAACAGCAGTATCACTACGGAGGTTCCCATTTCAGCTTCAGGTCCCTAAAATTGCTTATGCTGCTTCCCTATTTCACTCTGATTACACAAGAAAGATAAAATACATTGAAACCCCAAATGCAAACACTTTAAACTTTGCTTTATAAATATTCACCTGTGAGGCCTAATTAGACTTCAAGCGAAGAAATGTAAAGACGGTGTTACTTTCCTTGGATTCAAAAAACGAGTCGTAATCCTAAAGATAAAGAAAGGATTTTTTTTAAAAAAGTATACTTTTAAAATGTTCATCCTTCAACACATAAACATGTTTGTGTGTGTATGTGTGCCCTCAGATGTATTTGATTAATTCCCAGAATCCTTTGCCAGCATAAGTTAAGTCAGTGGGTTTTTTTACCCTGGCAACTTTAAGATGTATGGATTTCAACTCCCAGAATTCCCTCAGCCAGCCATACTGACTATGGAACTCTGGGAGTTGAAGTCCATGTCTTCTAGTTGCCAAGGTTCAGAAGCAATGAGCCAAGAATTATAGGAGTTAAGTCTAGTACATCATGAAAGTGGTGCATATAGTCAAAAATTGCAGTGTGATCAAGCAGTTAATAATGTCCCCCTGGAGATAGAACTGGTGCCCATTTTTCTGAAGTTCTAGAAAGCCCTTAAAAATTGGCTCTGAACCCAGGTATTGGGTTCATGTATTAATATATTTGCAGGGGGCCTGCTGTATTTAGACATTTTACTTCTTATGTGTATTTGTTTTTGTTGTCTTCTGGATTTTGTAGGCCACCCGGAATCTAACAGAGTGGTCAATTATAACATATTTAATAAATTAAATTTTGAAGATAATTCTATTTTGTTCATCCATCTAAAGTATCTGGTAGAAATACAATAGAATAAGTTGCAGCATTCCTCACAAGAAACTGTATTGCTTTCCTTGTGATATGAAAACACAGGATAAACAATACATTTAATATTTACTTTCCTTTCTAGTACCACTGCCCCACAGATCAGTACAGATCAAAGGACTATAAATGGCTGCTTAATCTGCTCATCTATTCCACTGCCAGACTGGATATAGAAATGTAAATAATTAACCACTCAAATCCACTTATAACAAGGTAATTATATGTAGATTCATTGCTCATACATTCCTTGTTTTGCCATTTCACTCAAATACTCTGACTTCAGAGACACCCTGAAGCCAGGCCAACACCTTTGAAACAAGTTAGACAACTTCTTCTGGTTTCATGTTTGATGTGGAAAGCAGAGTTCATGATTTCTGGTTGTAAAGTCTAACTCGTCAGGCCAAACATGACAAACCAGCCCTACTGTGAAGCTCTGCTCAGTCACCTGGGGGTCATTTACTCCCATTCAGCCAAGGCTAGGATGGGATCTCCTGATTTGAAATAACAAAACACAAAGCAAAATCTTAAAAGAGGTTTTTAACATGAACGGGGAAGCACCAAAAGCAGGTTTACCAAAGCCTGTGTTATCATGCAGTTTTGATTTATTTTAAAAGGAATCTAATATTGTCCTGCTCATTGCCCTGAAATCATGATCTGTCAATTTTAGAATCTTATATATCTGTTTACTAGCTCTATACCTGTGTTTTGCTACAAAACTATGTGATCAGGCTTAGTTTTTGGGGAGAAAAACAAGGGAGGGGGGGAATTGTGCCTCTGCCTACCAGCATCCATCTGTAACATCCTGTCAGTGTGTGAGAGAATTGAGGGCTGTTTGGAAACTGAAACAGTATTTACTGTGTGAGCAAGGAGCCTGGGTGTGTCTTAGCTCAACTGTTCTATACTAAAGTTGGTTGCTGCTGTGAAAATAAAACTAAAGCTGAAACTCCTCTCCTCTGCTTGTGTTTTGCATTTGGAACAGATTTCTTTTCAGGTGGGGTGGGGGGAGTAGAATTCCTTAGCATCAGAGCGTGTTAATAGTAATATAAGAAATACTAATTCTCTGATGGTCATTTCGAAAAATCCTTTCTTAGTGAGCACCTAGAAGCCAAGAAGAACATATGTGCCAAATTTCAAGTTTGTAGGTTTTACGGTTCTGAAGATTTTGTGATGATGCGTGAGTGGTATTTCACTTACATATATAGATAGATTACTTATTAAACATATTTGTAACCTACCCACTATCCTGAGGATCTCACACTTCAGATTACACATGCACAAACAAAAAGGGATCTATTTCAAGTGGGGGAGGGGGGTAATACATGGGATGTATTTCTGCAATTTTAATTTACCCATAGCAGGATATATAGCTAATTACTTTTTTAAAGCAATGCTTTACTTCTATTATTATGCCACGTCAACTGGAAGAAAAAACTTTCCTTGACATCCCATTCAAATTCATATGACCCTAACCCTAATCCTAACCCTAGCCATATTGGCATTCCACAGGAAAAAATACTCTTCATACCAGATGCAAAGCCAATATTTTGCATATATTTTATCCGATTATAGTTACTGATTTACATTTTTCACTAACTCATATTGATAGCCAATTGCTCTTGGCTAAGTATATGATGTAACTTCCATCTATCATGGTTTATAAAATACAGTTTATGGCTTCGCATATATGAATTCACTATTTATAGGTAATCCAAGGTATCATTTACATAGCCATGGGTTTGTGTGATGTGTGAACCCAGTCAAAATTAGTTCACTACAGCACATTGCTTTTTTCCTCCAAATGAAATAAGTCTAAAATGGCTCTCCCTGCACGAAAACAACAAGCATCCCAATTTGTTTGTCCATAAGCTATTGTCCATAAGCTCTATTGTGAAAACTATCACAGATTTGTTTTCAGACAAGCTTCTGAAAGTGAACCTCAAGTTTCAAAATGAAAGTTATTCTCCTCCAGTAAGGCTCATCAGGATGAGTACAGCCCAGAGGTGGTATTCAGCAGATTCTGACCAGTTCTGGAGAACCGGTAGTGGAAATTTTGAGTAGTTTGGAGAACCAGCAAATACCACCTCTGACTGGAGATTTTACACTATCCTTCCCCTGCCACGGCCAGAGAATCAGTAGTAAAAAAATTTGAATCCCACCACTGGCTACAGCCCACTAAATAGTCAGTTTCTCTCAGCCAACCAAGCTCACGGGGCTGTTCTTGAATGGGGACAATAGGAGAAGGAAAGACTAATATGTATGTTTGCCACTTTGAATTATTTATAATCATACAATGACGGGATAAAAATCTAATAAATAAATAAATTATTCTGCCAGTTTCCCATTCTGTCCCATGTTACAGGAAGTGTATAAATTTAATAAATAAAACAAAAATAAATAATCCAAATTAATTGGAGCGATAAGGTTGAAGAAGCACACTTATGCTAAGTTTCTTCTGAATGTCCAGCTTCGTTCTTTAGCTCTTGTCCTCAGGCTTCCCCTACTATAATTCAAGATGTAATACTGTATTTACTCCTTCTCACATAAATTAAAGCACTGTCTTAATCATTTAACCACACCCCTTAAAATCTGGTATTATTATAAAGAATCTAATGCATTAATAACATATAATTAAAATAGTTTGTGTATGTTGTTGTTTTTAAAAGGCTTCTTCTTGTACTTTAAAAAAAATAATATCCTGAAATGAAGCAGATTAACTTCTCTTATCACTCCATTTTAACAGGAAAAACTTGCACTTAGTGTCTGCTAGAAAAAAAGTTGGATTATAATTCAGTATTATTTGATAGTGATCTCTCCCTCTCCCTATCTCTCTCTCTCTCTCACACACACACACACACATACATACACACACACACACACACACACACAATTCTCTTTCAAGGCCAGAATATTGTACCTAATTCTGACAAAGACTGAGAAAAGTGTTTAATATTAAAGTGAACTAAATATTTAATACAACATTTAATACATGTAATAAAAGTTATTAAATCCAGAAGAAAAGAGATAATTCATTCAGATTCTCAGCCAGCATTATAATTCATACCTGAACCTCTTGCACTTTACTTCTACCATGCAAAAAAATCCCAAAACTGAAATCAAACTTGTTCAAGGCCATGTTCTGAACACATCTAGAGGCTGAATAACAGTGGTAATCTAGTCCTCACATTACATTAAACTAAATGCAAGAAAAATCATTTGATGGCTTAACTGGTATAAACAAAGCCAAGGACTTAAATCCTTTCGCAGGCTTTATGTTTCTTTTCAGTTTTTATATTATGAATAAGTTCCACTTCCCACATTTTATTTCTGCAACATCCACATTCCACATTTACAATGTCATCCTTCAAGCAAGAATAGTGGAGCCTCTTTGAAGTGATTGGCCCTATTTCTCTTAAGTACTCTAACAAAATATAGCACCAAAAATAGCACCATATGAATATCTACTATTGTACATACAAAGGGATCTGATGTGAAGGAGAATACAAAAGGAAGTAAAGAGATGACAGAGGAACAGAGGAAACTCATAGGAGTATATAAAATCAGTTTTTATGTAGGTACCGAAAAATTAAAAAATAAATAAATCCCAGGGTCCCTTTAATTCTATCAACAGCTAAAATGCCAAATAAAATATTTTAAGAGATACACACAGTCCCTACATCAGTGGTCGCTAATCAGTGGACCACAGACCACTCGTGGTCCGCAAGAAATTTTTGGTGGTCCGCAGAAAAATGTCACCCCCAGACCAGCCCCCCAAAGCAATTAATCCAGGCTGCTGGGAACACAAGGCTGTGCCGCCCACATGGCCCGCGGAAACCCTCCCCGCGCACTCACTCCTTACTTGGCAAACTTGCCTGCTAAGTTGCTATTTTTCCTTTTTCCCCCCGACCATCAGCTGTTTGGCTGTGCCGGTAGATATTTCTAGCTAATCTTTAGATCCTTGGCTCTGCTAGCAGAGCCGAACCTCCCTTAGGACTGAAGGTTCTATTAGTCAGTTGCAGACTCAGACAGCCAATGGCAGAAACACAGATCTCTAAGTGAATCTGTGATTCTGTGAGCAACTCAATCTGCCTGTCTGCTTTGCCTGATTTTGGGTAAAGTTGCTCTTTTTTAAATAAAAAATTCAATATTTACATACATGGTGTGTTGTGAATTAATTTTGTGAGTTTGTTTGCTAGAAAATTTTATGAGTTTGCTTGCAAGCAAGTTTTATGTGACAGACTCAGGTAGCCAATGACAGAAAAATCTGAATCTGTGATTCTGTAAGCAACTCAATCTGCCTTCCTGCAGGAATCCGCGATCATGCGCGGTTCCTGCTGCGCTCACCGCCGAAGTGCCTCCGATCCAGCTGGATCTGGAGGATATGGTTGCCCCATAGAGGCAACCAAAGATACAGGAGATCTGGGTAGGGGCTTGGGTGTATCACAAACCCCCTCCTCAGCCGGCTAACCTCCTTTTTCCCAAGGCGGTGGAGCGGCGGTCAGCAATGGATGCCACAAAGTAGCCTGCAGCCAGGTAAGATTGTGCAGGAGGAAGTCAGGGAAAGTGAAAGTTTTTGGCTGAACCGGGACAACAAGGAACCTTTAAACATCCTGGAAATTTAATCGCTTGAATGCTACATTGTTTCCCAAGAAGACTGTAAAAGCGGTGGAAGAAAGTTGAAAGGGAAAGTTATTTTCTCTCACTCTCCCTCCCCACGGAAATTGCAGATGGAAATCTGAAAAACCTGCTTGGGCACAGAAGGTAACTAAACTTGAAATTTAAAGCCAAGGGGATAAAAGATTTCTGAACATTGGAATTAAAAACTAAATTTTTTTTGCTATAAGTGGGGGGGAAGAGGTACTTATTTTAAGAACTTATTTTAAGATTGTACTGAAGGAGACTGCTTGGAGTTTATAAGACCAGAAATAAATGGCAATAAGACTTCTAAAAATTACTTTGGAAATGTGTAATTGAATTCTACCCCAGGAAGAGAAAATATAAAAAGAAGAAAGTGCAAAATGAAACAGTTTGTTCTGATTTGGATTGCTTTGTGACTTTGGGATTTTGGGGAACTATTTCTTGAAAGATTAAAAACATTTGGGTTGTTCTTTTTTTAAAAAAAGGCATTATCTGTTGAAGAATTGCAAATGGAATTTCAAAAGCTAAAAGAAGAGGAACAAGAAGGCAAGGGCTCTTCTGGATCTATTTTTCATTTTTTAGAAATGGCGATTTCTACCTACCAAGAAATACAACAAGAAGGCTGGGATGAAGAAGAAGAAGCCATTTTTAATGGACAAATAATCTTAGTTGAGGAAGAAAAGAGAAAGGGGGGAAAGAAAATGGAGAACTCAGAACTTAAAAAAGCAACCAAGAAAGGGAAAAATAAGATGAAAAATCGATACAATGTCAGAAAGCAACAGAAAAGAGAAATACAACAGAGAGGGAAGATTAAGAGAGTGGAGTTTGAGAGATGGGGGGGCAAAAAGGCTAGAATTGATAAGAAAGGAAGGGAAAAAGGAAAGAGAAGTCATAAAGGTTTAAAACAAGATGTTAAAAAACAGGTTTTTTTCAGAGACAAAGGGTAAAATATAATTTTAAAAAATGATTCTGCGAAAGTACATAAGACTGTATTGTAGATATTAGTATTTGAAATCGAGTTAGAAAACTGAAATATTATATGAGTTAATAATGATTAAAGGGAATGTAAAAAAATGTTTAAGATTTAACAATAGAGTTTGACTTCCTATGGAATATTGTTTTTACTATATTATAAACTTAATTCTCCTTTTTTGTTTTATTATTCTAAAATGTAGTACTTAGAATGTACTAAGCAGAATCAGTATGCAAAGTATGTATTATTTTAAGTGTTAAATTTAGGGGAAAGATAAAAAGTTGTCATATTTCAACCAGTGATTACAGGTGAAATATTGTATTAGAAAGAAAAAATAAATAGATAATTGAAAGAGAACGGACAAAAGATGCAAGTATAATTATTTAAACTGAGATGAAATAAATAAAATAGAATTAAGAGAGTGAACAGAAGAGAAAAAATATATAGAAAATATACAGTGTTAAATAAGATATGAAATAGTATATTAAGTGAGCATGAATTTGATTTATGTCTGTACAAAAAGATGTAACGCGGGGTAAGCTGCTTTCCAAAAGAAGTTTTATGTATTTATGTTTTGTGTTTTGTTTGTCTATGTCTGAATTAATAAAACGCTAGAAGAATGTTGGAAGAGAATAACAAAATTGTAAATAAGACAGATGGATACAATGAATATATACAATCTAAGGCAAAAGAAATATAACTGAATAGAAGGAAAGGGAGAAATAAAGAGAAATTGGGAAAAGATATGAAGTTGAAAAGATAAGATAAATATACATATTAAATTGTGCTTGTATGAAAATGTGATAATTTGGAATTATCCTGTCTTCAAATAAGATGTTTTATTTGTTTTTCAGAAAAGATGTCATGTTATTATATTCTACGTTTTGTTTGTTTGTGTATTGTTTTTAAAAATTAATAAAATTTGTTTAAAAAAAAATCTGCCTGCCTGCTTTACCTGCTTTTGGGTAAAAGTTGCTCCTTTTTTATTAAAAAAAAATCACTATTTACATAAATATTTATAATATTTATATACAAGCCATGCCCACAAATTAGGCCTTGCCCAAGAACCAGTTGTTAAGAAATGTGAATCCCATCCCTGCCTCTGTGTGTTTGTGTGTGTGTGTATGAGAGAGAGAGAGAGGGAGAGGTTAGATCAGATCTCTTCCCCCCCCAACGTTAGCAAGCTACTGTCAGTCAAAATTCATATTAGTGGTCCTCGGGATTTAAAATTATGAGTTTGGTGGTCCATGGGGGTGGTCCCTGCCCTAGATTGCCCTGAGTAATCATTTAAAAAATAGGAATGGCTTAATTAAAAATACAGTTTAAAAAATACAAATTTTAAAAAAATAAGATCTGGGAGAAGAGAAAAAAAGGGAAAAAAGCAAAATCGAGGGTACAGTTAATAAAGACTAAAAAAAAAGAATTGCTTGCAACTTTCTTCGGTACAGCCTCAAATATAAAATAGAATGACTTTATAAATAAATTAAATCATAATGTACAATACTTCTGAAATCAATAAAAGAATGTCGTCCATTTTTTTTCTTTTGGGGACTTGTCCAGGTGAGAATAAAATGGAAGGCCTCTGGAAGGGGGTCAAATTATTTTCCAAAACACCAGAGACCAGGACAAGAAACAATGGTTGGAAACTAATCAAAGAGAGAAGCAACCTGGAATTAAGGAGAAAGTTCCTAACAGTGAGCACAATTAACCAGTGGAACAGCTTGCCTCCAGAAATAGTAGGTGCTCCATCACTGGGGTTTTTTAAGAAGAGTCTAGAGTCTAGACAGTCACTTATCTGAAATGGTATAGGTTCTCCTGTTTGAGCAAGGGGCTGAACGAGAGACCTCCAGGGTCCCTTCCAGCTCATTCTATTCTAAGGAGGTGCTGGAAGTTAAAACCCACCCCTCTCCTAGAAAAATGAAATATTTTAGGATATACTAAAAAGGCAGAATATTTCTCCTAAAAGAAAAGTAGAAACTCAGAGAGGCAGAAACTCACCCCCACCCCAAGCACCTTTGTTAATGGGCCATTAAGGCCTGGGCCAGTCTATTCTACGTAACAAAGATCTACCTCCTCCAGGCAGAGTCATTCAATTGCCCTTAATTGCATCACCCAGCAAACTTATTGCTGATTCAACCAATTTAGCACACAGATAACCTACAAAGCTAGCTCTGACAGCAACCAAACAGGATACTCTTCCTGTGCCCCAGGAAGTTCAAAGCCAGAGAAGGTATAAAACCCAGGGACTCTTAGCATCCCTTCCCTTTTTCTTCTCCCAAGAGCTCCAAGGCATGTAATCCTGTCCACCATTAAACCATCTTTCCGAACAGCCTCCATGTTCCCATTGTCTTTTCCCTCAACTTGGAACTGAACCCAGGGTATTTCTTCCAACAGAGGCAAATAGGAAGCAAAGAAATTGCATGTGGCTAGTTAGCCCACCCATCCATGCCCCAGTGAATGAACTTCTTCTCCATATCAAAACTGATGGCAGCTACTTATCTAAGGAGGTACTTTGGTTGGCTCCTGGCCAGGGAACTGTTGGAATCTAGCAAGAGAACAGGGGTCTCCAAACTTGGCAACTTTAAGACTTGTGGACTTCAACTCCCAGAATTCTCCAGCCAACTATCTATTCCAGACAACCTTTCTTCACAGTCCCTGCATACTACTGTGGAAAGGGAACTTCACCAGGGCAGGGGTGACATCCAAGTAGGAAAAATGCGAGGGGAACATCAGGCTAGCCATAAAAGCAAACTTGCATAGGAAAAGAGATTTGATAAAAGGTATTGAAAGAAGCCCCCTACGCAAAAGCCAGGTAATTAAAGCTAGGACCAAAATCCCTTACAGACAATAGGCCATGCCAAATCAGCAAAACAAATAAGACAAAAGACCGATAGCAGACAGGAGATTGCCACTAAACAAATATGGGAAATGAAACTAATATCCAATCAAACCACCCCGCAGAGTTTACCCTCTGACGGAAATGGAGACAACCCCCCCCTGACAGGACTTAAGCGCTCACACACGAAGGACAGGTATAAAAATCAGGAGTTTATTACACAATGTGGGCTAGCTCCAGGAACGCAGACTTCTTGCTATCTCTTGCCTTCCTGAAAAATTAAAGCAAACTTGCTTTCAAATAGCTGTCTCTGTCTGTGTCCTTACTCTGAAAGCACTCCCAGCAGGAAAAAGAACCCTTGGAAGAAAGGCATTTGCAGCCTTTCAACAATTGGCGACCACGAAGGTTTTCCAGCCAACCCTGCCACCGGACCGGCCCGCAGATCCAAACCCAGCCGGCATGGACCTTCTTTGTCCAGGGAAAACATCCACGGACCCTGCCCGGAAGGCAAAAGGGTAGTAAAAGGGAGTCAGTCATTGAGCTTTTTCTGCTCAACAGCTACTTGAAAGTAGGTGAGTACCACTTCAAATTTATAATCTTACTAGGAGGGAGTGGAAGCGTGAATGTACCAGGTGTGTGATTGTGGGTTTTCTCTGCTGAAACTGTGGGACATCACCTCCTCTGTGATTGCCAGCCGCACCCCAGCCAGCTGCTAGCTCCAACAAGCCGTGAACGGCTGGATTTGGGAACGCAAGGGTAATCACAGAGTGTGAGTTCCCTGAAGGACGTAAGAAAAACCGAGTGGGCTGAGAAAGGAACTGTTGTTGGGAAATAAATAGAAAGCAGAATAAATAGTCCCAGTGCATCCTGCAAGTAAAGCCCTGTGCATTTAGAAGGGGCCCGTACGCTGCTGGCAAACAAAATTGGAAACAGTTTGCCTTACAAAGCAGAGCAGGTCCTTCCGGATCCCCACCTTAAGGGAGATCTGAAAACTGACCGGCAGTGTGTAGGAAGGGGCCCGACACGTGCTGCTAGGGGGCAGACGGTCCTCCAAGATCCCGTTTTTTAGGGGGTCTTAAAACTGGCTGGCAGAGTTTCCCTAAGAGAAAGGGGCCCGCACTCGTGTAGGGAAACCGGAGTCCTTTCCAGACCTTTTTGTCTGAAAACTGACAGGCAGGAGCCCGGCTAAACCAAAGTAATCCCACATCAGGTAGGGAATATGGGAAGTTGTAGCTCGAGGGCAATGGAAGAGACCCCTTGGATAAATTACTTGAATAGAAAGGAAGTGAAAAGAGTTTGTAAAGTGAGCTAGCAAAAAGTGGGCTTTATTGCAAGATGACATGGGTAGACAAATTTGGCCTGATAGTGGTACTTAGATTATAAAACCCTGAAAGCACTTAGAACATGCATTAAGCCCAGCCAAATACCCTATTGGTACTGCTAGGCTGAAATTGTTAGGACCAAAGACCTGACTGAGAAAAATAAAAAAAAGAAAGAAAGAAAAGCCTGAAACCCATTTCAGGGAAGGGAATACTGAGGCACAGATTATGCCCCCCCCACTTTAAGCAAGCCAGTGCCAGGCAGAAATAGGGGACAACTAGAGTATGTTTTTACCCACACTCTTCTCTGCCTCTGACCTAGTCATCTGGAAAAAGGATACCCCAGCTTTCAGGGCTGATCCTCAAACAGTTATTAAAACCCTGAAATCTATCATAGACAGCTATAATCCATCCTGGGGTGACATGACTCAGCTGTTACAAATCTTTCTAATGAAAGACGAACTATTAAAACTGTTTGAAAAAAAAAAAAAAACCAGTCCAAATAGCCAAACCACCAACTATCCCTGGTCAGGCAGCCCCACTCCCACATCGCAGGGCCAATACATCGCCCTGACTGGGATTATAATGATACCAATCAATGGGACAAATACACTAGAAGCTCTAGAGGAAATAAGAAAAAACCTTTTAAACTAGTCTGAATTTCAAAAGAAACAACACAAAGGGAAAAGGAAAACCCTGATGCCTTTTGGGTCCACTTGTCAGAAGCAGCTACTGCATATGCCCACCTAGACCTTAGCTGCCCGAAGGACCAAAGGATTTTAGCTTCAGCCTTGGTGGATCAGTCCACCTTAGATATTAAAGAACATTTCCACCGCTTCATCCCTAACTGCCCAACCCCTTAGACATAGCAAAGTTGCGCAGGATCGCTAACTTTGTCTATGATCAAAGAGACAAGCTGAAAGAGGAAGAGAAAGATAGAAAGAGATGAGTATAAAGACAGGAAGACTTAAAAATGTTTGCTGTAATGAAACATGATGCCAGACAAATGCCAGGTAAAACCCCTATAATTCAAAGAAATGCTAGTATTGTGATAAAGCAGGATGGTCGCAAGGCAAATGTCAGCATTGCTATAGGTGCAGACAGGAAGGTCATTTCAGCAAGCAATGTAGGCAACACCCCCTCCCTGCATCCGGTATCACCCCACCTAGGAACATGAGGCCAGCCAATAATCCAGCCCATTACACTGAGCAACAAACACTGAGCAACAGTCATCAGACACCACCCAGTGCTCCCTTTCCTCCAATCAACAATAATAGACATCAATGGGAGCAAAGGAGAGAACAAGACTTACCCCTTCTTGACTAGAGCATGATAATGAAAGCACTGAATTCATGGCTACCTTTAACAGGCTGGCTATCCCCCCCCCAAAAAAAAAAATGGCCCAGAAGGGGAACCCATTGTAACCATTCTTATAGGAGGAAAGAAATACAATTGCTTAGTTGATACCGGAGCCACCTCTTTTATTAATTACTGAACCACCATATAGAGCTTCAGTGGCTGAAAGGGCCTCAGGATAACATAATGGGAGTGGGGGAGGAAAATAATCCCTGTAGAATTTACCCACAACATACCAGTAGAATTAGGACCTTTCACAGTAGACCATGCATTTACTATTTGCCCCCAGTCCCCACTGTCTCTACTAGGAAGGGATCTCCTATGTAAAATGGGAGCTACCATAACATGTGGAAAACAGGGGCTGCAATTGGAAATCCCAGGAAAAGGCACACACAAGACAATCATGCTGATAACCAGCAACACAGGACTCCATGAAGATTTAAAAAGCCTGCCACCCTCCTTATGTGGCTGGGATACATCAGAAGTGGGACTACTTAAAGGAGACACACCCCTCCTGGCCACAAGTGCTCCCAATTGCCCTCTTTTATTTCAGAACCAGACCAAGACAAGATATAGGTATTTCCCCCCTTTTTTTTGAGATCCTTTTTGCTCACCTCCCCCCCATACCCTACTAGGATCCTCATTCTCAGCCTAGATCCTCATTCCCTTTGCTTAGATAGGGGGATAGGGTTCTCTCTTATCTTACAGCCCTGCAAAAGAGACTACAAACCCTCTGGATCCAGAGTGCACTGACACAGACCTTACCCCTGGAAGAAGCCCTGCATCCATATGAGCCAGGAGATTGGGTGTGGATCAAGTTCTTCACCAGAACCTCCCCTCTACAACCCAGGTGGAAAGGACCCTACCAAGTTTTACTGACTACACACACAGCCATAAATGTTTGCAGAATGAGACTTTTGGCTATGCAAAGCCAGCAGTCATAGACCATAGCCAAACTCCACCACAATCAATCCCACCCATCAAACTCAAGAAAGATCGGGACACAGATCAATGGACGCTTGCAGCACTCTTCAACACTGTTGAACCACACCACTGTGAGGAACCAAATGCAAAGGTTGCATTAAACAAAACTGGACTCTCAGGTGCTGAGTTATAAACTATTTTTTTTATTTTTTTGTTCTCACCTTCTCCATTTTTCCCGCCTCTTTAAAATCTTTTTTCATCGTGTTTTTTTTTTAACAGAAAGGACTTTACTCATAATTTTTGATACTTGACCTTTTACATTTTTTTACATTGCTATTAAAAAAAAAAAAGAGAGGGGGGGAAGAAGGGAAGAAAAGGAATCTAACAATGGGGAAAACGAAATGCAATATATTCTATGTATTATTATTTTCTGTAATAATTGTAACAATTGTAACATTTGTAACACAAGAAACTGCGCTCCTGGAACCAAAGCTTATGCCAGAGAAAGGAAAACATATGGGAATGTTTAGCAAGAGAACTTTTGCTTAGCAGGAGGGAAATCATAATGTCATTGGGTGCAGCACACCTAGGGTCACAGAATACACCAGTTTTAGCAACACAGAACTAAAATGCAACTATACAGAAACCATATCATTTTCATATAGTTATCTGAAGCTCCCACCAGGATGGTTTTTTCTTTGTGGCTTAAAAGCCTACGCATACCTTCCTGCAAATGCCACAAATGGCCCCTGCACCTTGGGAAGGTTAACCATGCTTATGCCATCCATACAGAGACCACACAGGAGAGCCTTCCAAACCCTAAACTCAGACTGTGATTCCAAAGTCTCCCTTCCCACAAAAACAGAATACATCTCATTGGCGATATCCTTGGTAGGGGTACCTGGATTGGCAGTGCAAAATTCTAAAAATTTGAATAGACTAGCATGTACCCTGGCAAAAAAGCTTGAATTCGACCTCCCATGCCCTGGATGCCCTTAACAGAGAACTGAGGGAGGTCAGAGAAGCCACTCTGGAGAATAGGGCAGCAATAGACTTCCTTCTCTTGAAGCGTAACTATGGCTGCGAAACGTTCAAAGGGATGTGTTGCCTCAATCTGGACAAAACCTCAGAACTCGTAGGGAGGGACATCCACCACCTGAAAGAGCTATCTCAGAATATTGGTCAGGAGCAATCATTTCTGGACTTTTCATGGCTCTTCTCATGGATGCCAGATTTCCATTGGCTCAAAATCCTTATAACAACCACAGTCACCATTTGTGTCTTTGGAGCCCTCATGTGTTGCCCCTGTCGATGCATACCACCCTGCCTTAGCTGCCTAAAGGCCTGTAAGAGAAAATTAAAGGGGAGACAGGCAGCTATGATAATGATCCAGATTGATCACAAATAACAAGTATACCCAGACATTCAATTAGAGACCACTCCTTAAAAAAAAAAAAAAAAAAATGAAGGATTGTGGAAAGGGAACTTCACCAGGGCAGGGGTGACATCCAAGTAGGAAAAATGCGAGGGGAACATCAGGCTAGCCATAAAAGCAAACTTGCATAGGAAAAGAGATTTGATAAAAGGTATTGAAAGAAGCCCCCTAGGCAAAAGCCAGGTAATTAAAGCTAGGACCAAAATCCCTTACAGACAATAGGCCATGCCAAATCAGCAAAACAAATAAGACAAAAGACCGATAGCAGACAGGAGATTGCCACTAAACAAATATGGGAAATGAAACTAATAATCCAATCAAACCACCCCGCAGAGTTTACCCTCTGACGGAAATGGAGACAACCCCCTGACAGGACTTAGCGCTCACACACGAAGGACAGGTATAAAAATCAGGAGTTTATTACACAATGTGGGCTAGCTCCAGGAACGCAGACTTCTTGCTATCTCTTCCCTTCCTGAAAAATTAAAGCAAACTTGCTTTCAAATAGCTGTCTCTGTCTGTGTCCTTACTCTGAAAGCACTCCCAGCAGGAAAAAAGAACCCTTGGAAGAAAGGCATTTGCAGCCTTTCAACACTACAATTAACATATTTGAATTCACTTGCCTATAGCAATTAGTAGATGCTAGCTGTATTTATAACTGTACAAATGATCAAATGATCTGTTCCCTTTATAGAAAATAGGAAACGGTGAGACAAATCATTTGGCAAATTGTCAGTGTCAAGCACCCTTAGATAATTAACGTGCAAGGGACAATTAAGGCCTGTGAGTTTTTAAAAAAGGACTCTTCTGAGCACTGCTTGCAAGTGTTGACTTTTTCACTAAAAAAAAAAAAAGCTGTCTAGAATGTCGTAGGTTTTTAAAGGACAATTGCCTGGTTTTTAACCAATTTCCTGTTTCACTCTATCTACCAACAACCTTATGCTCTGAATAGAAGCTTTCCTTGTTGGAAGTGTAAAGAAATCAGAAGGTCTGGCCTTCACTGCTCATATGTAAAATACCTTGAGCTAAATAAAATCTTTTATTCTGTCGCAACTCATGCAGTTAAGCTGTCTTTTATTCAAAACAGTTAGCAATATTTTCCCTCCACAGAAGACATATTTTAAGTTTAACCTTGTAGGAATTTATTTAAGTACACTTTGAATCTTTCTTTGAAAAAATTCCTCATGCATATGATAAGCACCTGCCGTCTTAGGTTTTCCATGTTTATTTCTACAATATATTGTCTACCTTTCTACACAAAGGATGGGCTGTCTTTCTCTGGCAGAAGGCTACACATGGTTTTTTAAAAATTGGGGTAAAAGGTAAAAACACAGTTGGTTAAATATATAAACAAAGGCAGGCCCAGGTGAGAAAAATGAACAGAAAAAATTAAAAATATCCTACAACCAAAAACAGTTAAATATGAATCACTGCAGCAGACTTTTCCCTTTCTTAACAGACACCCTAGTGCTTTTCAGTAATTAGACAAGTCGTTCCAGGGGCATAAGTGGGGGACTCTGCAGACTTTGGGGAGATGGGCTCCAGAAAGCATCCAGCCATCAGAGCAGTGGGATTTGAAACCTTTGACCCAGTTAATCCTTTTCTTCTCTCAAATAATGTCATTACCTCCATATCACTATCCCCACAAAACCCAGAGAATTTTACACAAGCGACTCAGCAGCAGCAGTTTCAAACCGGATCCTCAACTCACAAACAAACAATTTAAAAAATTGATCCATTACCTCCAGGATATGTTCAAATTACCTCAGGCTAAGATCCATTGCCTCAGACCAGAGCTGTCAAACTCCTGGCCTGTGGACTAGATGTGTCACGCACTGGCCACACCGACGCCCGGTTTAGAGAAGGGGGGAAAAGTCCTAATACATCATGTGACGCTGCTGTGAAGACGTGAGTTTGATACCCTTGCCTTAGACCAGTGGCCCCCGGCCTTTCTTGTGCCACGGCCCGGTACCGGCATCACAAAATGATCCGCGGCCTGGTACCAGCATCAGCACACATGACAAGGCAAGGCGAGCGAGAGACCGGCCAGCCAGCCGTCCCCCACTTCTCCCCATCACCTTCAACTGCTCCTTTGTACCTTTGTCGATGGGCTTCGCCGGGACAGCTTCGGGACGGTCGCTCGGCTCGCCTTGCCTTGGGTGCTGAAAGAATCCTCGCACCTTAGTTTCATTCGGCCCTCCCCTTTGATGAAACTAAGGCGAGGATTCCTTCAGGACCCAAACGCCGCTTTCCAACCGGAAAAGCTCACCCGGAAGCACTTCGTCAAACAAGATGGCAGCACCCAGCAAACCGCGGCCCGGCAGGAAATGTTCCATGGACTGCACCGGTCCGCGGCCGGTGGTTGGGGACCCCTGCCTTAGACCATTGCTTGCCACTCCTATTGTACAAAATTCAAGGCAGCTCTTAAGGAGCAAAGCAAGTAAGGCAGAATAAAAGGTGAATCAAGATGCAACTAGCAAAATGCTAAATACAAGGAAACCAATGGGGGGGTGGCACTAATCCACCTGACCACTAGATGGCAGCAAGCAGTTCGCATTTACTGTATCACTTTGGTTTTTAAATCAACTATCTAAAT
The DNA here is from genome assembly GCF_049901715.1 of Pseudonaja textilis. Classification (NCBI taxonomy): domain Eukaryota; kingdom Metazoa; phylum Chordata; class Lepidosauria; order Squamata; family Elapidae; genus Pseudonaja; species Pseudonaja textilis. Next base: position 113,910,563 of record NC_141990.1, read on the forward strand.
GGACAATTGTAAGAGAAAGAAATGATGGAGGACCCACTTCTACCCTTAAGCTATTGCCTGAGTGGTTAATAGGAGTTTTATTACTACAAACAATTTTCCTCCTAAGGCAAACAAAGATAACTATTGTTTCAGAACAAGTGAAAGAATGGGCAGCTGTTGTTTAATCTTTCCTGCAAATTATCTTTGACTGTTCTTATGTACATCCCACTAACTATCTGAGGCTTCTACCTCTGGGAGCTCTTTCTGCCAACCCCATCTTATTCTGAACAAGGGCATGCATTGTGTATTGTTATGATTGTAAAACACCACCTGCAGCCTATTCAGTTGGCAATCCGCCTCCTATGTAGGATCAGGAGTTTTCCACTGAACTCTGTGTGCAGCTGTAACAAATACACCAAATTAAACTACTCCCACCAAAGCAAATCTTGACAAGTATTTACATGCCCATGTTTTTTTTTCCTTTCCTGAAAGACAATCATTTGTAAATAAATAACTTGGTTTTCTGATACCTCTACTTCCTCCAGGGTCAGTATGCTTCAGAAGTAATGCATTTGCAACTGCATTATTTATTTTATTATTTTATTGGCTGCCCATCTTATCACATTATTGCTACTAGTTTAGTTATTATAAGGGTCCTGTGAGGCCCTGAACCAAATCTGAGGCTGTGGGGTTCTTGTATTAATCCTAAAAAGACTATTGTTTCTATTAGAAAACCAGGCCAATCATTGTCCATTTAAAGAAATAATTCCAGGAATATAAAGAATATAAATATAAAGAATATGTCTTTCTTTAAAAACAAATATTTCAACTTTACGGCACTAAAAATTAAGCAAGAGTTCAAAAACGTATTTTAGTAAAAAAAAATACAATAGTTTTGTCAACATTCACACATGAGGTAATATTGTGTCATTGGTAGCCAGCTGCTGATAGTTATATACAGTATTTATCAGAAAGTAGCATCCTCAGGATTTCTGCTCAAACACTAGGAAAATCTCCAAAGAGAGCTGTTTCATTTTCTCCAGAACGCTTGAGAACATACAGAAAAAGAAACATTAACAGAGAAAAATTTAACATTTTTACAGAAAGCTATTGGGACATTTTTCAAACTAAGTTTCATTATTTATAAAGCACTGTGGTTAAAGGACTGCTTTATTTGGAAAATGTAGCCCTTGGTTTCTGTTCAGAAAGACCAAAAAATACTTTTATATTTCCTCTGACCTATTTGTCACAAAACCAAAGCTGTCATTTTTATTCTTCAATTTTCAAAGCTCAGATTTTTAATGCAGAATAGCCAAGCTCTTGTAAATGGATTAAAGCAGATTATTATGAATTCAGATATGCCAGAATTGTTATGCAAAAACAGGATTGTTATGCATAGTACATAGCTACTGACAGATATATCCAGATGTTGGCTCAGTCCAAATTTCATCTTTTTTATTGCACATCCAACCATGTCTGAATATCCATATCCATACTCATAACATAGATTCACTGAATCAACAGTACTGTTTGGTTAATAATCCAGTGAGGTGTTATTGGCAACTGTTGCACTCACATTAGCAGGCATGATATTCCCCTCTGAAAAAAAAATCTGAAAAGTAGCCGGGGTGCAGGGGTTGCCTAAACACCTGCCGCGGTCCACGCAGCGCCCCGGTGGGAATTAAATTGGCAATGCCCCCTTGAAGCTTTAGCAGAGTAAAGTAATCAAAAGTGATTTTTCAAGGTGAGTCTGCATGATAGTTTTATTGTTTGACAAAAAAATAATAATAAAAAGCACCATGAGAATGCTCTCGGGCAAAGGATTTCACATTTAAAAAATAAAACAAACAAAAACAACAAACAAACCCTGCTTAACAGACAGAAAAACAGCCACAATGCTTCACCTCTAATTGGACTTTCTCTTTGTTCCCCATTCCTTTGATCAGCATTGCTTCTCTATGCTTCTTTCTAGCTAGTTGAGAGCTGATAGCATAACTTTGAGTCTGGCCTGTCTTTTGGCTACAGTTGTCTTCCTCTTCAGTTCCAGATTGGCCCTCTTTGCTTTTAAATCCAAAACAGCTGGAGGGGACCATGTTGCAGAAATGTGGAGTAGTTGCAACCATCATTTTAATGAAGCATTCTTCTATGAAAGGTGCCATAACATTTTGCTGGTTTTTTAAGGTGCCACAAACTTAGGTGCCACACATGTTAAAGTGGGAAGCTCAGGCAGTGCAATATGCCTTATCTTTTATGATGGTGGGTTGGGGGCTGCAACTATTATTTGACCTTTAAAGTCACAGAAGAGGAAGTAATATCAACATTAAGTCTTGTTGGCCAAATCTTCGCTACAGGTATCCCACACAGCTACACAAAGAGCAGTGAAATCCAACTTCCTAAAGAGAAACCGCCTTCCCTCTGCCTTACAAGCCTGATCCTGGAGCCTTTTCCTTCCGACCTCGCCCTCCTCCCCAAATCTAATCATCCCCCCCACACACCACCGACAGGACCCTGGAGGCACCGGATCCTAATTATCAATGGCGGGAAGGGAGTAAAAAAAGAAAGGGAAAAAAATTCAGAATTGTTAATCAAGGGAGCTCCGGTTCCAGTCGCCACTCCAAACTCTCTTTTTCTTTTTTCCCTCCACGTGACTTTCCACAGGGGAATTTTCTGGTAAATGAACATTGTTTTCGCTCTCCAGAGGGAGCTGCAGCCGTCTGGCTCTTTCCATACCTTCGCATCCCCGGTAAACCTCTCCCCCACTCCCCATGCCACCCCTGTCTTCTTCCCTTCTCCAGCCTTCCCCTGCCTCACAAGGTAAGTAGCCAAGCCACTGTTCGGCTCGTCTGCTTGCCAAGCCAGCCAGCCAGCCTGCCTGCCGCAGGGATGATTTGCCACCGTGGAAATCGGCTACCTCTCCAGCTCGACTCCCTCCCAACAATTTGGCCATGCATTTTATTTTTATTTTTTCTTTCTTTCTTTCTTTTTTTGCATGCCTTGAGAAACACAACTTCCTTCTCCCACCCACCCAAAAGAAGATGATGATGATGACAGCGGGAGGCAGGAGTCACTCTCTCCCTTGCAAGCCCCCCAGCGTCCGGGGCTGGTGAAAAAAGCAAGAGCCGTTCTCTCTCTCTCTCTCTCTTACCGGAATACAGTCAAGCCCTTTCTAGTACGCGCGATCTGCTGCCGTCACTTTGCACCTTGCAAATGCAAAAACCACAGAGGGCTCTGGGATTTTTTGTTTGTTTGTTTTTTGTTTTTGCAAAGAGCAGCGCAAGCAAAGAAGAGCAGCCAGCCAGAAACCTGCTACCGGTAGTCCAAACTAGCAGTGCTGCTGTTCAGAAAAGAAAAAAAATCGGAATTCCAATTTTAGTCGGAAGAATATCATGTATGCATTAGTCACAAAAGTGCAACCCCTACACACACATGAATACACACAGTAACACTACTATTAACACTATTTCATTATGCTATGCTTTTAATGATTTTTTTCAGCGCTAAGTAGGCATTCTATTAATGGATAATTTATAATAGTTCTTTTAAATGTTCATGATAGGCCCTTTCATCCTTAAAACCCTTAAACTTATTTATCTACCTTGCCCATAAATATGAAATGGTTTCCTAACAAATTAATGGAGCTTTTTTCCATTATTTGGGTAACTCCTTCACATTGCAATTCAGCCGCCTTTCAGTCTGAAGTGGAAAGAGCATTTATTTATTCCAATATAAACAATAGGACTCAACTGCTAAAAATATTAACAGGTATACATAAGGGCTTTTAAGTGCTAATTCATCAACCTGCAAACAGGTTTTGGGTGAGCCCATGCAAGAGCAATGGCACTTCAAGACCATATCTTTGGAAAAATAATGTTAGGAATTCAACATAAAAGTGAAGGAACAACATATTTTTCTTATCTGCAAAAGATGAAATATTACTGTTTGCAATGTGTTTATTCCCAACCAAAGAATGAATTGATTCAAACCACTAGATTATGCTATTTAATTTAGGTGGTACACTGGGCAAAAGCAATCTCTTCAAATCAACTTACTAGATCTTATTACATAGTCCAACCAGGAGGTAGAAAGAGACAAGAGGGCAAGAAAGACAGAGCCTAAACTTGTATACCTGGTGATTTCAGATCACATAAGGTTCTTAATCATACCTGTGTTCCCCCCAAAATAAAAAGACGCATTAGAGCTTATTTTTCAGTTAGGTCTTATTTTGGGGGGAGATATGGTACTAAATGCGTCCATCTGGCTAACGATCTTAACTGGGGCTTATTTTTGGGGTACAGCTTATATTACAAGCATCCTGAAAAAATTAGATTACGAATTCATGAGATAGCATGTTTCCCCGAAAATAAGACCCAATTGGAAAATAAGCCCTAGAATAATTTTTTCAGGATGCTTGCAACAACATATCCATTCTTCTGGCAGAAGTAATCATTTTCTTCCCTGGCAGTCTACTATTTAACGCAGGGGTGGGCAACTATGGCCCTTTTATGAATTATGGACTTCAACTCCCAGAATTCCTGAGCAAGCCATGCTAGCTCAGGAATTTTGGGAGTTGAAGTCCACAAGTCATAAAGGGGCCATAGTTGCCCACCTCTGATTTAACATAAAAGAGTCAGAAAGAGAAGGAGAGAGAGGGGCGGAAATATGTAAAAAAGAAAAGGCAATTGGCCAAGAAAGCAACTGAGAACCCTATCCCCATATGATTCCCCCTCTTCTAATTTCAGCTTCATGTAGCTTTAGTCTACGGCCTCCCAAAAGTTAAAGAGAAAATTAGGCCCTAACAGAAGAAAAGAGTTTGACCTCCCATGCTTAAGTAATTCTGCCATGAATCCTGTCTTTGTGCTTCTAGTTTCATGGGCTAAAGGGATGCTTGCAGCTTTTACTTTAATAATTAGGAGAAAGCCAAAATCTCAAATAAAATCTTTATTGTGGTCACTGACCAGCATAGACAGAACCAGCAAACTTTCTCCCATCATTACTGGAAAGAAGAGACAAAAACAGACATCCTTTCATAATTCCTTGGGAGATGTTACTTGAGCAGCCTGGCTCATGCGTAATCAATCAGACAGTGGCAACCAACCTATTTCCAACCTATCTGAATCACTGTTCTAACTTATGAAGAGTTAGAACTGGGTAAAATCAAACAGAAAATTCCCTAATAAGATGAAACCTGACCCAGCAAAAATTTTATACTGATCTACTGGTGAACACATTACTTTTCATAATGAATCTGATGAAGACATATGATTGGGAATTGCCCTGTCTTTATTTTATGGAGAGTAGATGTTTGACATATTATGTGAGCAAGAAACAATGGGAATGTATATATTCGGGTACAATCAAAATTTCTTAGAGATGTCTCTTTTAAAGAAACAGACATGCTTCTCTTTCCTGTTGGTTTCCACCAAGCAAGGGCTTTTTAAATTTCATGTAAGACTAGAAATATGTCAGAGACAGAAAATCCATCACTAAATGTTTCATTATTCCATAATTCCTTAGCATAATCCAAATTCCTTCAGAGCACATGGGAGGGGATTTAATCACCACAATGCCATCCATATTCATGTTATCTGGACATTGTCCAATACATTTCTTGTTTTTCTTCTGTAACAAAATGGAGAAACCACAAACTTTTGAAAGTTACTTACTCCACAGTACTCATCATTGCTGAAGATCTGGGGAGGCAATGGGTTGCCTTGTGCAGGCAGTTTGTCTTGAGGAATATTTTTATACATCCACCGCCTTTGCTCCTCTGACATGGTGATATCCACTTGTTCAAAGTCAATCTTGTTGGCTTCCAGAAATCGCACAATGTCTTGTTGCCTCTTCTTTATCTGGAAAAAAGGCAGAACTAAGAGATGGTCACTTGTTGCCCAGGCCAACTGTGCAAGTAAATCATGGCAAAGTTTCTATTGTATACAAACAAATCTATAACAGGTTTTCAGTCAGCAATAATGTAGATATTGTCTTTTCTTGATCAGAAAAATTTTAATTTACCCATCTGAACAAGTTCCATCATCTTCACCAACCATTCCTCCATTGTGCATAGTACAAAATTTTTGTATCTTTTTACATACAATAATCTCATTGAAGTTATTATGCATAGAAATGAAATTTTTTGCAACTGTCCATACATTTAAAAATGAAAATCCTCTGGTCTCAATTGTATATTAATAAACCTAATAGACACTGAAGCCATTTCTCCAGCACATAATTTACTTAGTGGGACTAAATAGATAGTGGGACTATCCAGTGGACTAAACAACAACGCCTATTATGAAAGCTTTACTAAGGACCTCCAAAAGAAGGGGGAGGGGTTCAGCAGCACTTTGCTATAGCAACCGCTTCAATATGAACATCTCAGGAGAGGGTGTTGATTTCCCAGGGCAGATGTTCAAAGGTACTACAGAGGCTAGTTGGGAAGATGTATTACAATATGCTCTACAGTTTGCTTTTAAAAAGCAACTAATGAGACTAATTTGCTCACTGAAGGACAGTGTGTGCAGCTGACACACATAATCCAGAGAAATTGTTCATGTTTGAAACAAGGATCCCACCAAAAAGCTCAATGTCTGGAGCAAGGGTCTCCAATCTTGGCAAATTTAAGACTTGTGGACTTCAACTCCCAGAATTCCTAAGCTAACATGACTGAAGGGGGAATTCTGGGAGTTGAAGTCCACAAGTCTTAAAGCTATCAAGGTTGAAGACCCTGGTCTGGAGGACATAACTCAATTCTAGGTGGTCAAACTGATCACACCATTCCTGCTTCTTCAGGAAGAGGAAGGAGGATCTTCTGTGGCTATTTTAACCCTTCATACTACTTTAGCTTCCTTGCCCTTGGCTTGACAAAAAGCACTTTTCTTTTTACAATTCATAAAGAATATGCTTTCAGATGACCGACAGGAAGGAACAATGCTGTTGAAGTGAACATCAGTTCCAGTCAACAAGAGTTAGGAACAATGAAGTCTAATAACATCTGGAAGGCCACATTTCATTGGCTCTGCTGCCCCATCCACTGAAATGGATAGTAAGACACAAAGTGATGATTAAGAGATTCATAAAAAACAATTTAAAAATATGCCATATAGACTCATGGATAAGCCGAAAATTTTAGGTTTGACTTATCTGTGACTTTATAGGGTACACCTTCAATCCAAAGAGTTTTACATGCAAATTAAGTAAATATGCTAAAGTAGCACATTTTATTAATTTCTGAGTAAACAAAGCAAAAAATAAATAAACATAAGACTCCTTATTTATGTAAAGAAACATATTATTTTTTCATTACTAGCAACTAATTATTGGTAAACATTAGTTTGTAATGCTACAGGTGTTTAGATCCAGCTCAACTGTCTCAAAAATACAGTAAAGAAGAAAATGCCTTTCTCAATTCTCAGTATTTTATCAGACTGTATCCAGACTGTGTTGTTTGCTTATTTCAAATTATTCATTTTATTAAACATTCTACTTTTTCAAGATAACATATTATAGCAAAACAAATGGAATTTTTCCATGACTAACTTTGCGATTCTACCCAATGAACTTTGTGCAATCCAGAAAATTTGCAGAGAGGAAAACTTTTTGTTGTATATGTTTCATTTCATTGTACTAACAAGTGAAAAAAAAAGAGATCATATTATTTTACACATATTCCAAAATTGTCAGAATAATGGGAGGTGGAATCCTGCATATGGTTTCCCCTATACTAAGACAAAACAATCCTTCAAAACAGATGCTTTAGAAAAGATTGGAATGCATACAAAGCACATCATATTGAACCAATCAAACCATCGTATCTTTTCAGTGAGAACAAATAACCAGTGGAACAGCTTGCCTTCAGATGTTGTGGGTGCTTCATCACTGGACAGCCACCTGTCTGAAATGGTATAGGGCTGTGACGGCAAACCTATGGCACATATGCCACAAGTGCCATGCACAGCCATTTGTGCTGGCATGCGAGCTGCAGGCAAACTTACCTCACTGCACATGCATGCACCTCACAGCTATTTTTTTTGGTTGGTTTGAGGCCTTTTTCGGCCTCCCAGAGGCTTGGAAAAAGCCTCTGCAAGGCTTTTCAGGCTGAATTATAGGCCCGTTTTGTCACTTCCTGTAATACCAGAAGTGACAAAACGGGCCTATAATTCGGCCTGAAAAGCCTTGGAGAGGCTTTTTCCAAGGTTCTAGGAAGCCAAAAAGGCCTCAAACAAGCTGAAAAACCAGCTATGAGGCGCAGAGCAGATAAGAGGGTGGAGTGGGGGGAATTGCGCATGCATGCGCAGGTGTGGGGAGCGGGGCACACATTGCATTCTGGGTGCTGGCACGTGAGTGCGTATGTACTGGCAATTTTTGGCACAGGAGCCCCAAAAGGTTAGCTACCCCTGCTATAAAGGGTGTCTTGCTTGAGCAGGGGATTGGACTAGAAGACTTCCAAAGTCCCTTCCAACTCTATTCTGATTGATTGACTGTTCTTTTGGCCCAGCTGTTCGATTAATCCTGACTATTTCCACAGGCACATACATTCCCAGGCACTTTGTTTACTGTATCCCAATACAAAGCAAAATAGCTATAAATGCACATGGAGGCAGAGACTGCCAGGAGCAACCTCTGAAAAACCACCCAAGGCTGAAAGGAGGAACAGCTGCTTTAAGTGCTTTAAAAGAAGGGCACCCTCTAATGTTCTAAATCATCCTTTCAAATAATTTGCAGGTCTCTGTAGATTAATGGTGCCGAGTAACTGAGAAAAGTGGGGGATGCAAAAGAACTAAAAAGAAAAGGTGGGCATTAATCTGTCAAAACCAGGTGATGGTGCACTTACCACAAGGCAACCTCACTGTATTGTACATTTCATAAAACCATTCTAAACGCTAGCAGTTTATGGACAGCTTAGGAATACTTTGTTGATGACAAGGTAACAAGTTGTAACCTGATTGACAAACAGTTCTGGGGATATTTAATAGAGGGTTAGAGAACTGAATACACAAAAGAAGGCAGTATAAAGATCAAATAGTACATATTCTAACTCAGGGGTCTTCAAACTTGACAGCTTTTAGACTTGTGGACTTCAACTCCCAGAATTCTTTCTCCAGTCATGTTAGCTCAAGAATTCTGGGAGTTGAACTCCACAAGTCTTAAACTTGCCAAGTTTGAAGACCCTTGTTCCAACCACATGTAGCACTATGCAAACATAGTTTGTTTTAATTATTATTTTTTCCATAAGTCACAATGACTGAGGCTATATATAAGATAAAACCCTAAATCATGATTTGTAAATCACACTATAAAATTTGCAAAATGTGTGAAGCTGGAACTAAAGAAATCATATTTTGCTGTTCAGTATTCTATGAATCTAGAAAATAAGCTGAATAAGGCAGCCAAGCCTTGAGACTTGCAAACTTAGCTAGCCTGTTTGCACAAATTTTATTTTTATATATGCTTAACGGTATAATTTTTTTTACCTTAAAACCCTCAGTTCAAGATTTCTGATATGTAAGATTGAAAGACGGTATTTACTTTTGCTTTAAAACTGCACACCTGACTGCATGCTCTATAGATTAATGGACTGCATGCACAGCATACTTTAGTAAAATTTATGGAGCTACTGAAAACAACTATTTTCTGTTGGCATCTTGCATTTTTGTTTAAAAAGAACAATTAGCTCAGCAAACGGTAGAAGGCATAGAACAGAATTTCTGCATGCTGCTCTTTTCTTTAAAACAGCTAAATCTGGAGCGAGATCAGCAGATGGATGACAAGAGTTGGATAAACAAACACCAATATTATTTAAAATGACTCAAAATGTAAATCAGCCAGTCAGGGATTGAGAAAATAAGACCAAAAACATGACAGCTGTTGCTCAACAGAGGTGTCTTGAATTCTGGCTTAGAATTTTGAAATATTCTTTGATTAAGCCAAGCGTATCTGAATTACAGGAAAAGGATTAAGAATGGTTTTGTGGAACAGCATATTTATGCTGTGTGATCAGAAACCAGGAAAAAATATTCAAAATATATAATTTTTCTATACTGAATATTTTGTAAACCACACAATCTGATCAAATCTCCGTATCATATTTCAACAAACTGAGAGCCAGTCTAGTATTAGTTAAGATGCTGGGTTGGGAACCAAGAGATTGAATTCTATGCCTCTATTAGGCATAAAAGCCAGCTAGGTGACTGACTGACAGACTCTCTCTTTCAGCCCAACCCACCTCAGAGAGTTGTTGTTGCGGGGGGGAAATATGAGGTAGGATTATTAGGTAGGTTTTCTAGGGCCCTTAAAAATATTTCTCTTCTAAACATATATATGACCCGATTGTTTCTGATGTTACAAATTGTACTATATCTGTTCTCATCTTCTCAATGAATGGCAGTATGTAATGAAATCATCTACATATAGAGAAAAACCTTAAGTGATTAGAAACCAGAATAAAGTCTTCACACAAGATGTACCTATATATTACTCACACAAGATATATCTATATATCACTAAAACTCTTGTTGTCAAGACCTTTAATTGGGTGAAATGGTGCATCCCAGGGCAATAATTTTTGAACCAAGGTACTTCAAATGGGTTTACAGAATGTCTTCCAAATCTGGGGGCCACGACTTCTGAGGGATTAAATTTGGGGAGATTGTGGCTGCCTCTGTGCTGCTGGTTGCTATTGTGCTGCAGCTGTGGTTGTGTAATCTTCATTTTCAACATTCTGTGACAGTTTCCCTCATTTTCTCCACCAACCAGGGGAGGGGTGGGGAGAGGAAGATTTCTAATTCGCGTGATCTCTCTTTCCCTCTCTCTGTATGTATTTGTTTCTGTCTGTGTGTGTGTGTGTGTGTGTGTGTGTGTGTGTGTGTGTGTGTATGTATATAGGGGATAGATTGCCTAATTTTATACAAAAATGTCTCATCCTACATATTGTTCATTCTGAAGACTGCGCTACATTCAATATAATAAGGTAGCAATTGAAATCAAGGATGAAAGACTTGAGATTAAAGTCCTGCATTTTGCTAGTAGTATCAGAGTCTTTTACTCCTAAACATATTGAATTTCTTAAGTTACTGGTACTTTCTATCATTCATTAAAAATGAATTTCTGCTGTAATTCTCAATTCACTTATGTGGAAGAAAGATCCCTGATAATGTAGAGAGTATTTCTAAATTTAAAAAAAAAATCCCAAAGGGCAACCATATTAATCCACAGAAGGAAAACATATATTTTGTAGCCTATTACATATTTTAAAATATGGTAGAAGCATTCATAGACCTAGAGTCCATTCTATCAGATGTGCAAAAATAAGCTATAATAAAGGGCTTTCAAATTAATTTAAAAGCCTTGGTTTTACTCAGTAAACATAGCACCTCACCTTTGTTATAAAATGCAAAGGAAATTCTACAAGCCTGACATGTTCATATATTATCCATAACAACATTGTACTGGAGAAATAATAAAGAAATGGAGATTAAGGGGAATGGAGCCCTTCTGTTAAGTGAAGAGAACTCTCAATTCAGTAATTTCAAATGTTTGTTGAGGAAGTATAGCTTATTTTTTATACAGTACAAATGATCACAATATTTTATCAAGTTAATTCTGAGAATTGTTTCACTTCTATCTTGAGGAATATACAGTGTTACCTCACTAGTCATTGTTAATTGGTTCCAGAAGGCATGACGAGTATGGAACAATTTTTTACTATTAGGAATAATATACAGGTAGTCCTCGACTTACAACAGTTCACTTAGTGACTGTTCAAAGTTACAATGGCACTAAAAGAAGTAACTTATGACCATTTTTCACTTATGACCACTGCAGCATCTCCATGATCACGTGATCTACATTAGGATGCTTGACAACTGACCCATATTTATGAGTTGCCCTGTCCAAGGGACACGTGATTTTGTAACCCTTTTGTAACCTTCTGACTAGCAAAGTCAATGGGGAAACCAGATTTACTTAACAACCGTGTTACTAACTGAACAACTACAGTGAATCACCTAACAAGTGTGGCAAGAAGGTGTAAAATGGGACAAAACTCACTTTACAATTTTCTCACTTAGCAACATAAAGTTTGGGCTCAATTGTGGTTGTACGTTGAGGACTACCTGTAGTGAATCACAAGGCAGCCATCATCAATAAGTTCTAGCTTGTGCATTGAGTATCAAACAAATGATGAGTACTGGGACAACATTTTCATATCAAAATGCACTGAGTTCCAAATTCGACGACTTGCGAAGTAGTTGAATATTAAGGTACCACTGTATTTGGATAGGTAGTGGGGAAGAGACTTTTGTTGTATTCCATAGCACGTATACTTTGGGATCCTTCAAGTTTCTACTTTTTAACAGCAATGCACTGTCATCAAGAGCATGAAGTGTCTTCTACCTGCATGCCATACCGGCTGGCTCTCTCTTTGCTATCTGAATCAAATGAGGGTTTAACAAATAGGTGAATGTTGAAAGGGCAATAAACTTCAGTCCAACTCTGCCATTGAAATTTAAGCAAGCAACCTGCTCACTTGCTTTTGTGGCCAGTTCCAAACTCTTTTACTTAACTTTCAAACACTGGGACAGTTTGGGTGCCAAATATATGAATATTTTCCCAGACTGGCTTACACTTTAAGTTCCAAAGAGGAGGCTCTTCTCAAAATCTCTTGCATTTAATAACAAATAAGGTGATATGACATTGCCTTTATGAAAAACTGTCCCCATAGCAGTAATTGAGGTCAGCTTCAGTCTCATTTTGTTCCAGATGAAAACCGACTTATTAATTGGCAAGTTGAATCTAATCTAATCTGTATTTGATTCTCCTTGGATATCTTTTTATTACTATATTGATTACATGTTGGAATAATAGCCATTATTGATGTGTTAACAAAGAAAGTTCTTGCTTATGTTACATATTTACCAAGTCCCTTTTGTACAGGGCCAGTGGTGCATGCAAAACACAATTTGTCCAGGTACAGATTTTGCATGTTCTTCATATAATTGCTGGTTTGGCATACTTGCTCCTCAATAATACAAATAATACAAAATTATTTATACATGGTACAAAACACAATGGCTAGGTTCATACAACATGATGCTAAGTTAAAATTAAGCAAACTGCATAATGTATGAATCTAGCTTTTCCTGGGAAGGGGGAAAATAGCAGAGTTAGATGGGGTTAACTCAGATGTCAATATTATAATAATAGCCTTCCCCCTCCTGCTTACCAAATTGAAAGACCCTGTAGTAAAGGAAATTGCAAGCAAGAAATGACTTTTTTTGCAACAGGAGTATTAAGAAAGAGTATATAAAAGACAGAAAATTCAAATCTACTCTTCATTATTTTGTGACAGCTTTGCTTCCATTGATGGAGTACTTTATGTGCACAGTATTCCATCATTTGTGCTTTAGCTAAAGGGAAGAGCAGAATGGTGTAGTCTGATACTATGCATGATGTAATAGGCAATGGTCTATATCAAGGTTCCCCAATCCCCCAGGCGCTGGCCCACTACTGGGCCACAACCTGTTTGGAACCAGACCACAACCAGACCGCAACCTGTTTGGAACCAGCAGTGGGCAAGCATACATGCAAAGATCCATTTGTGAAAGTGGACACATGCCTCGCCGCTTGTACAAATGCACAAAATATGCATGCTCACGTGGGCACCTGCCACTCACATGGAACCCTCCCCTCTCCCTGCCAGTCCAGCAAGCTGGAAAGGTTGGGAACTGCTGGTCTACATTATGGTTGTTGCACTATTACTACTGCAGAATTGCCAATAGCACTTCTCAGACCTATTGATTATTGAGAAAGGAACAGTAGTGGTGAAAGTGCTTATGGCCACACCACTTTTCAGTGTACCGACTAGAAAAAAATCTAGCACAGTGATGGCAAACCTATGGCACGTGTGTCACAGGTGCCACGCGGAGCCATTTTTGCAGGCACACGAGCCCCAGCCAAACTTACCTGCACTGCACATGTGTGCACCTCCCAGCTGATTTCCAGCCTGTTTGAGGCTGTTTTCGCCTTCTCAGAGGCTCGAGGGAAGCCTCTGCAGCCTTGGGAGGCCGAAAAATGGGCCTTCTGGAAATACCGGAAGTGCCGAAACGGATCCTTTTTCAGACTCCCGAGGCTGCAGAAGCTTCCCTCGAGCCTCCGCGAGGGCGAAAACGGACTCCCCCGAGTTCCAGAGGTTTTCCTTGAGCCTCTGGGAAGGCAAAAACAGCCTCAAACGGGCCAAAAATCAGCTTGGAGGCACACGCATGTGCAGGTAAGGGGGCGCATGTGCAGGGGGGCAGGGCACATTGCATTGTGGGTGCCAGAACATGCACTTTCAGTACACAACAGAAAGGTTCACCATCAGTGCCCTAGCATTAAGTTTGTTAGATATCCACGTCCTTTTGCTTTGAGCAAGAAAATTATTTGCTTATTTTAGTTCAAGCATTCAGTTACAGATATAGCACCCAGGAAATGAGTAATAAACTTTAAGGGAAGGAAGGATTTCCTGAATTTCCCAAGGCAAATAGGCAGAGAGCCAAATATAAATAGTGCAACTTGTTGTATGCCTGCTCAAATATAAGCTCTGCTAAGCCTAGTGAATAGAAAATCCCAGGTTTTTTATTTGAGACAAGGATGGCTTTCTTGGTTATTTTAATCATTGTTTTTAAATATGTGGCACAGATTAAACATTTTGATGATGTATTACTATAAACCACTTGCTAAAAATAGACCGACAGTTCTACTACGATAGAGGCTTTTATTGTGAATGTTCAGTGACTGCTCATTATACAGGTTCTAAAAAAATCTAATAATTACTCAGCAGGCTCCTGAGATGGATAAATACTCATTATTGGCTGATGCAGCTATCTAGCATGATACATACTTGTGCCAAACCACACTGTACTTCAGCATTTATTACATGAATGGACAGAACGCAAATTATCACTCACAGCTATCAGATCTATCAGAAACTTCAGAGTCCAGAGAGACAGCATAAGTGTGTTTTACAGAAGGCAAAGTTCAATATCCCAAACACTGAAGGAAAAGCAGTTATGGGTGTAGAAAATCTCCTTCAATGACTCAATAAAAAGACCATTCAGGTCCATATTTATGCTTACTTTGACAAGAATATATAATTCAAACAGAGTTCTCTAGATAGCAAAGTTAGTTACAGCAGCAGAAAGTCCAGGGATTATAAACTACTTGTACAATATGTCTAAGAGCCTTTTCGAACTTGGTGTTTTTCAAACTGCACAACACCTGCAGGAAGGTCAGAGATGGCTATCTCTGTTATTACAGTAAACTTCAAAGGGTTAATGGGGATTCCCTTTGTTCACATTATCATATAGAGACACCAATCCTACATTCTTTGAGGACGATCCTTACAGTGCCAAAATATAACTGTGTCTGTGCAAAAGGGAAATATCTAAAGACTAAAAGTATCTTGAGAGAAACAGGACTGAGAACAAAACATATAAGAGGGGAACACTCCCCCCCCCCAAATTTTTTAAATGGTGGATATGCCAACCACATCCAGCTGAAATTTTTATGCACATTTACAGAGGAAGCTTAATTACTTAAACAGCACATGCTACAAAGCTAAAATGTTTATTTTTGAAGAGTTGTGGGTGTTGGTTTAGCACTGCTTTCTAATCATTTTAGTGTAAATCCTCCCACCTTCCTTCAATGGATTAGAATTTATTATCAAGATCTTAGCAAGGCTTAAATTTGACTTGCATCTTGAAATACAACTTTTTGAGTTTTTGTGTGAATTGAAGAATGCTATTGAAGCAGCAATTTTATGGTGAATTTAATGTGTTTACAAACTCAACTATGTCCATATAATTACAAGCTTTGTTATGAGTTCAGATGAGCTCTGGCATGCTGATGGTGAGTGGATTGTTTATCGTTGGATCCTGGAAGATATGTGTGGTAGGTTTTGTGTTATAATCCTGTATATTGCCCAGAGTCACTTATATGAGGTGGACAGGCATATAAATCATATAAATGCATACGGGCTTCTGATGCACCTAGCAGTCCCATTTCTACATATGGGCTCCTTTTTCAAAAAATACTGTGTTATTCATTATGGTCATTAATTATTAACTATTAATTACTTCATTTTAAAACGGGGGTCATGCCAATTTTTCAGAAAGGGTGACAAGAATGGTAATGCTTTTGAGGTATACTTATTTTCTTTCACCCTTTCAGATGACCAAATTAAAAGATTGAGCCAGAGGCCAGTAAACATTGTTAGTAAATTACAACATGTATATTCCAGCCCGCCCAAACCCAGAGATTCTGCAACCGAGAGGCTGCCGATAGGACAGCTCGCTTCGCCTCTCTCTTTCCCGAGAAAAAAAAATGCTGTTATTAGCCACGAAAAACAACTACGCCGCTTTCCAGTGTTACGGACTTTGCTGCCCACGGCAGAAATCTCTCTCTCGGCTCTGCCGGTTCTCTACTGAAAGATTTCGCGCGCGTTTTGCTTTCTGTCGGGGTCGCGATTTCGATAGCCTCGGCGCATAGAAGCTTCCCCCGGGGTGGTGGTAAGGGTCTGTTGAAGGAATACCCTTCTTTCCCTAACACAGCGTCCCGAGTGCGATGGACAACTCTCCTACCATCGTCCAGCCACATGGCTCGTGAGGGGCTAAGGCGTGATGGGAGTTGTAGTCCGGCCCAAATGTTTGTGGACACCAAGAGGCAGGGCAGGGCGATGAATGAATTCAGTGGCTCCCTCGCCTGACCGTTGGGACTTCCACGCTCCCCAGCCTCCCTTTTCCACTCACCGCCACGGAACCAGAGGAAGACGCGACGAAAACCCGAATGACCATCTTCCCTTCTTTCCTCCCTCCCTACATGCGCTTCGAGGCAGCTCCCTCTGCCAAAGTCTAGAAGCTGCGAGCCTCCCGCGCCTCCGTGTCGCGCTGCTTCGCCTAGACTAGAGTCTGCCTAGCCAGCGCCTAGCCTGCCTCGCTCCTATAAGCCCTTCCGCCCTACGAGCCCGCGACTGCAGGGCGCGCCGCAGATAAGCAAGGGCTGCGAGTGACTCCGAGATGCGGCAGGAATCCGAAGATGAGGGGGGGAGGGTGCAGGGTGCAGAGATGTCTGGGAAATGTAGTTTTACGGGCCCTGGCATAAACCGAAGCTGTTCACCTTCCCTTTCTCTTCCTTTTGAGGCAAGGGTGATATGCAATTAAATAAGAGACGGCACATACCATCACTTTGTTATTGGAGAAAAATAGCAAAATCATCTCAATGACAAACCAGTGGAATAAAGAGTATATCAGTTGAACTGAGAACTGCCAAAACATATGGACTACTCTACCTGACTAGGGTAAAGCTATAGACGCAATTTACATAGACTTCTACAAAGCCTTTGATTCAGTGGTACATGATAAACTACTGTTAAAACCAAACTCTTATGGCATTTCCAGATCCCTCCATAAATGGATTACTGCGTTCCTGTCAAACAGGCAACAAATAGTAAAAATAGGGAGCGCTATATCAAACCTTGCTCCAGTTAACAGCGGTGTCCCCCAAGGTAGCGTTCTAGGACTCACACTCTTTATACTCTATATAAATGACCTTATAAGCAACTGTGTCCTTTTTGCGGATGACGTAAAACTATTCAACACCACCAACAATGCTACTGTCCTTCAAAGTGACCTTGATTATGTGTCTGAATGGTCAAATAATTGGCAACTCCAAATCTCGACTAACAAATGCTCTGTCCTACACATTGGTAAAAAAAAAATCAGTACACCAAATACAAACTAGGCGGATATGATCTCATTGATGATCCTCACTCTGTCAAGGATCTAGGAGTACTCATATCTAATGACCTAAGTGCCAGAGCTCACTGTAACAGCATTGGCCAAAAGGCATTAAGTGTTGTAAATCTAATCTTACGAAGCTTCTCCTCTGGAAATATCGGATCGCTAACTAGACACAAAACTTTTGCTAGACAATACTCGAATACAGCTCTTCAGTCTGGAATCTGCACTGTATATGGGACATTAATACAATTAAATGAATCCAGAAGTATTTCACGAGAAGAGTACTACACTCCTCTGCTCGCAACAGAATACCCCATATTACCAGGCTTGAGATTTGGGGCTTGGACAACCTTGAACTACGTCGCCTACATAGCACACAAAATTATCTGCTACAATGTCCTACCAGTCAATGACTACTTCAGCTTCAACCACAACAATACAAGAGCACACAACAGATACAAACTCAATGTAAACTGCTTCAAACTCGATTGCAGAAAGTACAACTTCAGCAACAGAGTGATCAATGCCTAGAATGCACTACCTGACTCTGTTGCTACATCCTCTAAACCCCCACTCCTTTAACCTCAAACTATCCACTGTTGACCTCACCCCATTCCTAAGAGGTCTGTAAGGTCATGCATAAGTGCACCATTGTGCCTACCATCCCTGTCCTATTGTCCCCATTTATTCGTACCTATTTCCTGTATTCTTACTCATGTTTATACCTATTATCTTGTAAGCGATTGACAAATTAAATAAAAATAAATAAAATGAACTGAGAACAGTAGAATAAAGAGTTATTCAGCTATTTCACTGAGCTTCTTAACAGATGTTTAAAGAATAGTGGATAGTTTAAGGAAAGATGATATGCAAAGAAGGGATTGGGGGGGAAACCAATGCAAAGACAAAAGCCATTGAGTGCTTGTGCATTTTCTGTAAATACTTACAACCTAACATCATGTGAAGGATGCAATTTCCCTATTTTAAAACCTCACCTAGAAGAACCCAAAGCAAGAGAGAGTTCATTTATTTGCACCCCACCATTATTTTTTCTATAAATAACTCAAGGTAGTGACATATATGATACACCTTCCTCCTCCTATTTTCCACATAACTAATACCTTGTGAGGTGATTTGAGCTGAGACAGAGTGACTGGCCCAGCTGGCTTTCATGGTTAAGGCAGGATTAGTTGATGGATTAATAGGTGTTAGTTGTGGCTGTACAAGAACTAAGAAAGTTTGCTTTGGAAGTGGAAATTCTTGATCTTTAACATAGATATACCCTTGATTCACATTACAAGCTAGACTAATCCATCCCTTTGGCTATAATTTGTATTTGGCTCCTAATTCAGGTTAAGGTGATAATGTTTCCATTAGTGGTTCTTTCCTTTCACACTTATCAGATCCTTCCTCTTGATCTTTTGCTTTTGAGTTAAAGGTGGTGGTTGCCTTTTTATTTATTTTCTCCATTCCTTTGGAGCTATTTTAATTTAGATTTAGGGATTTGTGCCTTTGTTTTTCTTTGTTCCTTGGAGTTGGAAGCCCAAGACCTGACAGTAAAAAGTTTCAGGCCCTGCAAGTTTTTGTGGCAAGGGCTTAGAACATGAAAATATCTTGATTGCGTCTGTGTCCCTCTTTAATCCATCAGTCCTGCCAATCTTCTGGTTCCACTTGTCTGCTAATCTAGGGCTTATAATTTTATATATGTATGTTTTCAAAATATGCAGCACAAGTTATATTTTATCTAGTTTAATATTTGTATTTTATATCAATATTTCTTTTTATTCATTATTCCTTCAACTGAACTTGGACGTTTAGAATATATTTGTGCTTTGTCATACTCACTGTGGACTTCCCCTATACATGTTGAATGCAACTGGTGATGAAAAAAAGTTTGCTCAGCCCAAGTTCAGATCCTGTCTGAGGAACTTGAGAAACTACCAACTTTTTGTACCTCCATACTCTACTCTAGGATTCTGTTCAGAACATTGCACAGAGACTAGCAATAGCTCAGAGCATTCCCCTCACCATTCCAAAGAGCAGTCACATTTTCTTTCTGCCAGATAGGAGTTTGTATCGTCTAGCAGCCACTAATTTGCCTTCTCTGGAAACCTGTTTTCACAATGGTTTAAGTACCGTCATCACATGAAATGCAAAATAGATTATTAATAGATGCACTAGTTCATTATACTTTTAAATTATTTGCCTATTGAAAACAGGGCACAAAAGTAGCACTAGAACAATGGCTAAAGAATTACTGTTTTCTTCATTTAACAATAAATGTAGCATAGTTATGCAGCAATAACGGTTATAAGACTACATAAATCCTAGAGAAACAACTGCTGGGAGTGGGGGAACCCTATCACCTTAGCAAAATGGATAGGGATGGGAGCCTAGCAGATGTTTTCTACTACCCACTTGGAAAAGTATTTTTAACATATCAATAGAATCTGCTGAAAGATCATTCAGGTACACTGTATACTGCCGTTGCAGAAGGATTTATTCATTTATTTATTAATCAATTTTATACGCTGGCCATCTCACTATTTACGTGACTCGGAGCCATTTGTAAGTAAAAACTGTAAGAGTGGTTATGTAACACAGGCACTTGGGAAGAAATCTAGTGGGGCTTCAAGCAAACAGCATCTTTGAATAAATGTAGCTTTACATTTGGCATCCCTGTCCAAGTAGCGTAAAAGGCAATCAGGCAGCGAATCCGATTATCTCTTTCCAAACACTTGAAGAAATAGAGAAATAGAGAAAAAGAACTGAACTCTATGAACATGCTAATTATCTATGAATATGCTATTTGTCTGAATCTATTTTCTTTGACATCAAAAAGAGGCAGCTCACCTAATCTGTTTCCAAATTGTGTGTGTTTATTTCACAAACCAAATGCATATAGGAATAGCCAGATCTTTTAGCACTTTTGTGAAAGTCCAACATGGTCCAGTAATCTAAATGCTCTTCCACAGACCAAGTGAGGAGACAAAGAAGATCCAGTACCTCTCCATTATTTTATATTTAAATATTAGACTTACCATCTTTGTAGGCATTTAAAATTATCTCTCTTCTACCCTGTTCACTAAATATTTCTCAAAGTGACAGTTTCTTTGCAAATGTTAACCACAAAAGTACTTACTAAAATAAAACAACCTGGCAATTTTGTTGAACTCCAACGAGATCTATAAACATCCAGTTATGGAACAGAACTAAACTTATTTTTGTAAGGATCCATCCCATTCCAAGAATTAGAAAGAATCAGGGATTTCAATGTTCATCCAAAATTGTTTTCTTGAATAAAGTCACTAGAAATGTCCAGTGTTTCTATGCCATAAAGCTTCCTACATACATTATATACAACTTGAATGAAAGATAACGGTATTCAGTATTAGTACTCAAAGACAATTCCCCTTTCCACCAAATCTTGGGGTAATACAGGTTTTCCTGCTGTAAGCAAAGTCAGTTTTCATCCTCCTTTTTCCTTTCTAGGAAAGATTATTGTAAGAGACTACTCTCCTCCCCCTGGCCTAGTTAAGCCAAGTGAGTCATTTCCATCTATCACAATGCTTTCTTAGGGAAATTCTAGCTTCTAAAATTAGGGTGGTCAGGTTGCCAACTCCCCATTGTTGAATGAGCTAAGACGCCTCCATCCAAAATTAAGAGGATTCCTGACAAGTATCTTAAGGGAAAATCAGACAATAATACATCAATTCTATATTTCCTCCAACAGGTGTTTTCAAAGTTATTTAATTACCAGAATGCAGCAGAATGATCCAGAATGTGCAGCTATCATGTGAGAGATGAGAGGGAATCTAGCTCCCCCATCCCATCAAGTTTTCATAGGAAACCTCATACATGCTCACGATCATATGCTGCTTAGAAGTAAACTGTGAAGAGTGTAAAAACAGAAAATACACATCCAAGTATGTGAGAAAAAGAAAAATGTGATTTTGGATAGGAAAAAAGTAACATAGGAACTTGGATATATGTCTGTAGGGCGAGCAATGAAAAAGATTTCTTTTTTGAATTTACTATTGAACTATAATCCTACCCAAATTCTTACTTCTGTAATTTATAATCTATCCACTTTGTTTCTACCATACAATTAAAAAAAAAACTGCTCGAAAGGAAACTGGTTAGTTCGAGCAACCTGATACACATACCACACATGCACACTCCTCACAAGCTTCCAGTTATTCTTGGTTTGAAAGACTTTATGTAAAAGCTAATAAAATGAGACAGAGCTTTTGGCTATCAGTTCTGGATTACAGGCAGCAGAATGTCGATCAAATATAATGATTAACTGTGATGTTAGGTTTGCAAAATAAACTGTTGTGGACACTTATTATAAACAGTGGGTCACTAGCAGAATGTAACATACATAAGTCCAAGGAAATAACATCCTTCTTTTAAAAAAAAATAAGTTATTGGTTAGAAAACGTAGAAGAGATTTTCTCATGAAAGTACAACATCCTCTATGATTTTTCATTTTTCCTTAAAAAAACATAATTCTACTGTAATATGCTATTCTTCTACAGACGCAATCTTTCAAAATCTGCAGTTCTATAGAAACCAACTGTTAGAACAGGGGTTCCCTGACCATTTGGCCACAGGCTGGTACCATTTCATGACCTATTAGGAATCAGGTGCACAGCTGACTTCCACGAAACTGGTTCCTGGTGCCAAAAAGGTTGGGGGCCGCTGGGTTAGAAGATCTAAAACTTGTCAATTCTAGGTTTATATTAAATATTTATAAATATATATAATTATATTTAGTTTCTTAATTGTATTTAAGATCAGGGCTGGAAGAATTGTCTAGCCAAGACCCTCAGAAAGATGGATAGATGGATTGGTGAGATCTTTTAGATAGAAATGCAGTCCATCAATGGTGTGAGAAAACCCAAACTAACTTTGGGTCCTCTAGACCAGTGATGGCTAACCTTTTCAGCCCCAAGAACTGAAAGGGCACATGCCTCTGTACAAATAAGTGCATGAGCAAACCACCAAAATGCAATGTGCGTGTATCCCTGCACCAGTGCCCCCATGCACATGCATCCCCGTGCATGTGCTCTGCCCCACGCATACGCATGCATCCTCTCCTACTGTGCATACATGGCAGAGATCCAAAGACCAGCTGGCCAGAGGAAGGCGCACACACATGCGCGGCAGAGCTGAGCTGGAGCAACAGCTTGTGTGCCTGCAGAGAGGGCTCTGCGTGCCACCTCTAGCACACATGCCATAGGTTCACCATCATGGCTTTGGACATGTACAATGCTGGATATATACACTTGTGCCTTATCCTAATCTCCTCCTGGTTTGCCTAATACAATGCAAGTGAAACAAGAAAACAGTCATAATTACATATGACAGTTGGCAGTATCATGACAGCAACATGTAGGTCACCGTCCTTTATTGATGGATTTGCACTCCTTTCTGAAAGAAATCTGTTAGGAATGTAAGTCACCTAACAGTTATTTGGGTTGGGAATATATAAACCAAGATGGACATTTTAATACTGTATCTTTAAGAAAATGAAAAAATTGTAATTGGGTGTGGTTTCTCAAACTGCCATAAGATGGAGCCAGAAACCTGGGTTGTTTAGTCTTGGTCTTAGTCTCAGAAGAGAGTGTGAGTGAGTCTGTTTCCTTCTGTTGGAGAATATTGCCGTTCCTTCTAATTGACTGATATTCCTGGATTTGATGCAAGTCTGATTAATGAACTGTTTTTGACACTGGACTTTGTTATTGGATTATCCCTGGACTGAAAACTGACTGATCTTACCTGTGAATGACTTTGGACTGCTTATTTTGAACTTTGCTTAAAAGTTTCTGGAAGTAAAAACCTACATTTACTGTACAGTGTATCTGTATGCTGTGTGTGTATTATTCAAACACTTCTCTCACTACATCTCCCTGTATGCGCTCATTCTCCTAACGGGGAATTACCTCAACAAAACCAATGTCTAATAAGCCTAGCCTTGTGATGTGAAGAGTATCATGAAGCTGTAAGTAGCACTGCTCTTGCTGCACTTGGGTAAACTCTTGGTTTATTGTATATGAACACTTTTAAAGATAAATCATTAAATCTGTAAGACACAGAGCCTGATAGATTTTTTTCAGGAGTCCTGAAAATGAAGATGTGTACTTTAGTTCGAGATTCAAAGCGTAATAATACATATTTGACAACAAAAGAAGAATGAACAGGAAACAGGTAGTCCTTGACATACGACCATTCATTTAGTGACTGTTTGAAGTTACAATGGCACTGGAAAAAAGTGACTACATGACTGGTTTTCATACTTACGAAAGTTAAATATCCCCATGGTCATGTGTTCAAAATTCAGGTGCTTGAAACCGGCCTATATTTATGACAGTTGCATTGTTATGTGTGATCACTATTTTAACCTTGGTTTTCAACAAGCAAAGTCAAGGGGAAGCCAGATTTGATTAATGACCTCATGAATCACGCTGTCAGGGCTCTGATAGTTACCCCCCATTTAAATCATGAGTCTCTAGCCGGATTTTCAAAGCTTGAAGATTTATTAGGACCTGCCATGCCGGTACTGCCTGAGTGTAGCCAACTCTGAGACACATCATTCATTGTCACCCTTCATCCTGGTTTTCCCCCACCCCCTGGGTGTATCGTAATTCATATTCTCCAATGGGACGCATCCATACCCAAGAGTCATCAATCATATTCTCCAGTTAGAATTTTGCAGGGCAGAAACTTGGTTGCCTGGAAGCTATCTATGAAAACATTTATGGAATGCAGTTTCGGTTTTGCAAGCTTCTACACTACTCCCCCCTCCCTTTCTGTTGGCAACACTAAAAAAACCAGAGAAATATTTTATGAGTTGACACACGTAGCAACTGATTCACTTAACAACTGTGGCAAAAAAAAAAGTCACAAAATAAGCTGCAACTCATTTAGCATCTTCCTTTCTTAGCAAGGTCTTTTTGGGCTCCATTGTGATTGTAAGTCAAGGATTACCTGTATTTGTTGTCTATTGTTTGAAAAGCTGGCATTCAAATTGCAATATTTTCCTACGAGTTCAAAACATACTGATCTAGGATCCCTTCAACAGACTGCCCACAGTGTTTCCTCCTGCATCCCCATGATCAAATTTCTGAGGGCATGGGAAACTGAGCTGATTAACTTTCAGCTCAATCTTCTAGCAGGGCAATTTTATAAATTTTGTTCAGCTGGGAACAACTGGTCCCCTATTAGAAACCTGCTTCCTGGGATTTGCTCCTTCTATCTGATATTTCTATGTAAAGTTTCTAGCTCCCCCACCTCCCGATACAGAGGAATGTTAAGAGGTGTGGCTATGCTCCTCCTCTCCCCATTTTCCTCTTGCTTGCTGCACAAAAAAATGTATCAGGGAAACAGAGAATATCAATTTTCTTAATTTCCTCTTTCGCCTTCTTTTATACTCCTCCTCCTCCTATTGAAATTTCAGCTGCAAAGACACTTAGGAAATCCTGCAAAACATCAAAAACAACAGGAATCACTTGTTGAGATGGGTGGCCATATAGATAGAATAAAGTACGTAAATAAATAATTTGGGACAAAACTGGCAACTGGAAGTGTCATTCCCCCCGCCTTAAAATCAGTATTACACAGCTAGTAATCTACAAGACACTGGTATGTATCCGTGTGTTGTTTATTGCTGTAGAAAGCAGAATTTTATCACAATTGTCTGAAGCAGAGTTGAAGCTCCACTCAGAGGATTCATAGACAACTGCAAGGCTATTAGAATTTTTCACAAAGCAGCAAATGTAACACTAATCGCAGTCATGACCCTGATGGTGGGACAAGTAACAGGAGCTCACTGTGGCGCGAGGGACTCGAACCGCTGAACTTTCTGATAGACAAGCTCAGCGTCTTAGCCATTGAGCCACTTATAAGAAGAGTTAGTCCTCTCTTATTACCAAAAGATACAAAAGTCTCCCTGGAAGTTTTCAGGTCAATTAAAACCTTTGTGACAATTTTAAAAATTCTACAATACATTTTTGGGGTAAGATACTATGCTCCAATTTTCTTTGAAGAAAAATGTGGTATGATAATAATGTTAAATAAATTGGAAGAGTGATTTCCCAATCCCATGCAGTTATTTAACTGACAGATTTAGACAGAAATGAGAGAGGCATTAATGGGAGCAACCTATTACTTTGATGTATTTATTATTGCGAATCTATAGCAAAAACCAACTTGGGTTGAAAGAGGAGATAGGGAAAATGCAACTTAATTAAAATTAATTCAGGAGACATTGAGTTACTTGGTAGTCCTCAACTTATGACAGTTCATATAATGATGGTTCAAAATTATGACGGCCTCTGAAAAAGTGCTTATGACCTATCCTTGAAGTTACAACTGTTGTACCATTCCCATAGTCACTTGATCACAATTTGGACATTTGGCAACTGGCTCACATTTACAGTAGCGACAGCTGCAGTCACATGATTGCAGTATACTACCTTCCCAATCAGTTTCAGGTAAGCAAAGCCAACTGTGGAAGTGAATTGCTTAACAACCATATGATTGGCTTAATGACATGATTCACTTAACAACCATGGTAAAAATGGTTGCAAAATTGGGCCTGGTCATGTGATGACTTGCTTAATGACCACATTGCTTAACAACCAAAATTCTAGTTCCAACTCTGGTTTTAAATTGAGGAGCACCTGTATCTAGGCATTAGAATGTTCTGTCCCCTTGAGACTGAATATGATTATAAATCATGTTTGGTGGGAATAAACAATTAAGTGAAAACTCAAATACATTAATATGGGTTAGGAACTTGGATAAGTTTACCAAATGCAAGAGCTCACCATGCAAGTTCTGCCTCTTTTCTACACATGTTGTAATGTTCTGTTCTGTTAGGGACAGAGCTTATCATGTGACACTTATTTTCTAATGAAAATTGATGGATTCTGTGGATATCAATGGATAAATCTTCATTTACTGATCAAAACGTAAAAAGTAGAAGTAATGGCAGGAAGCATTCTAGTAGTGTTGTCAGAACAAAGAGGATCATTATGAAAATTAATGTATCAAAGTTAAGATAGTTTTGATCTGACAGGGAAAATGAAGTGAACAATTGCAAATTATACATGGCAAAAATAGAGCAAGTACTGTAGGTGGATGTTTACTAATGATAGGAAGATGGATTGAGAAATTTTAAAACCTGTAAGAGTGGGTAAAAGAATGGCAAGTAGTATTTAGCCAGTGGTAAAAAACAAACAAAAATGGCTATGCATAAGACTGCTTCTATATATTTATAGTTTGCAATATGGAAATGAAAATTGGATATGTCAAAAGAAACGTAAAAATAGAATGCAGTAACAATGACGTACGTAAAAACATATGTGATATAATAAGAAATATGTTCAAAAAAGGAGGGTAGATGAACATGGGCTGAACCCAAAATAAAGTAATCAGCAGCACAGATAGTTCTTGCTTAAATGCCTTTGGTTTAGCAACTGTTTGAAGGCATTGAAAAGGGGATTTAAGATGCAGCTGTCACAGTGTCCCGTGATTGCAACTTAGGCACTTGGCAGCCACTTTGCAGTTGTGATGTTGCAATGTCCTGTGATCGTGTTAATACCATTTGCAAGCTTTGCTGCCAGCTTCTGACAAGCAAAGTCAGCGGGGAGGCCAGTAAGTCACAAATGGTGTCATTTATCTGTAAGACATGCATCACCTACTGATGGCACCTAGAATTGCCAGAACTCGACATGATCATGTGACATCATGCCTTACAACTGCATCACTTAGTTGCAGAGCTCCTGGCCCTAATTACTGTTAAAAAGCGAGAATACATTGCATGAAAAAAGTACATTGAAGGATTTGTTCACAGAGAGAGAATATTAATAATTTTAAAAAAATATATGAAAGAAGGATAAATGTGAGTGGCAGGGAAAGACAGAGTTTGTTATTCTAGGACAGTGTTGAGGAGATACTTTTAAAAAAGAAAATACAGGTAGTCCTTGAATGGAATGCCCATTCTATTCGTAACCAGAGGATTCATGGGAGTGAATCTTGTACCTTGAATGAGATCACTCCTTCCTTTCGCCCACACATTCGCTAATTGAATGTGAGGCTCGTTAAAGCACAAGGTATTTCAGGGTGGGGAAGGCCATGGAGGGATGGAATAGGCCACCTGCCTAAGACCACCCAACCCCCCTCCGACCCTCTGAAATACCTCATACTCCCCAAACTGCAGTCTCCTCTGCAGCCTTGTGCGCCCCTCTGTAGTTTCATGTGGCAGGCTGAAATGGAGCCTCTGGCGGCCGGATCCGGCCCTCCAATGCTCCATTCGGCCCTCCACGGGCCTCCCTGGCCCATTGCAGGTCGAAATGGAGCCTCTGGGGCCCAGTCCCTGGAAGCTCCATTTCTGCCTGCAACGGGCCGGAGTGACCCGTGGAGGACTGAACGGGGCTTCTGAGGGGTGGATCCTCCCCTCAGTAACTTATTTAGGCCGGCAATGGGACAGACAAGGCCTCTGGATTTCTGAAGAGGACTTCTAAAGGGTGGATCCTCCCCTCAGAAGCTCCATTTTGGCCTGCAAAGGGCAGGGGAGGTCCACAGAGGGATGAACAGGGCTTTTGAGGGTCGCATCCTCCCCTTAGAAGCTCCATTTTGGTCGGAAACAGACCGGGTGAATGTTGCAGAGCCTTTGTGATTGTTCATAAAGGCAAACAACTGCCATGGTGCTGCAAGGTTTGTAGTTTCAGGCCATGTTCGCAAATGCTAAGTGTGCACTTTTCGCATAACTTTGAACGTTCATTAAGAGAACACTCGTAACCCAGAGATTACCAGTAGAAGCTTAAAGAATAAGCAAGTATAAAGGTTTGCATGGACATGATAGAAGCAAAAATAATATGCAAGGATAAAATGTAATCACCGAACTGGTAGTAACACCGATTGAATCCCATCCCTTCCTTTATGTATTTATTTATAGCCTGCCTTTATTATCTTTATTAATAACTCAAGACCATGAACTACCTATGTACACAACTCAAAAACAATGATCCATTCAACAATTATGTAATGTGAAGTATCAATTTGTTATCCAAATAAAAACATTATGCCATCACTAAAAGCAGAACTGAAGTTGTACTTTATAAAATAATTTGATGGAAGTTATAAGTAACACAGTGAAGCTAATATACTCCTCCTTGCTTAAAAGTCTGTGCTGACCAATTGGCCCCCATCTTCACCCAAATCTTCAATAAAACACTGGAGATGTGCTATGTTCCTTCTTGCTTCAAACACTCTACTATCATCCCAGTGCCAAAGAAGCCCTCCATCAAGGAACTGAATGACCAGTTGCTCTAACATCTGTAGTTATGAAAATCTTTGAAAGGCTAGTGCTGTCCCACCTGAAAACCATCACGGATTCGCTGTTAGATCCCATGCAGTTTGCATACCAAGCAAATAGATTGACAGATGATGCTGTTAATATGGCTCTGCATTACATCCTACAACACCTTGAATCTCCAAATACCTACGCAAGGGTCCTCTTTGTAGACTTCAGTTCAGCATTCAATATCATCAGTCCAGACATTTTTTTAAATAAATTAAACCAGCTATCGACTGTTTCCTTGTATGATTTGATTGCTTTTTGTACTCTATGACTATTATTAAGTTTTGTACCTTATAATCCTTGACTCTTGACGAATGTGTCTTTTCTTTTATGTATACTGAGAGCATTTGCACCAAGACAAATTCCTTATGTGTCCAATTACACTTGGCCAGTAAAGAATTCTATTCTATTCTATTCTATTCTATTCTATTCTATTTCTATTCTATTAGGTTATGATGTATAATTTGACTTTTAACCTAATTTGAAGATGAGCAAATCATGCAATAGACAAGTAAACAAATAAAAACACAGAAGAAAGAACAAATGGAATGGATATGGAAATTATAAGGAACTAGCTCGATACCTGTGCTTCGCTACCAAACTATGAGGTCGGGCTTAGTTTTTGGGGAAGAAAATAAGGGGAAAAAATTCTGCCTCTGCCTACCAGCATCCATTGGTATTCATCTGGCTAACATCCTGTCAGTGTGTTGAGGGCTGTTTGGAAGCTGAAACTATTTGCTGTGTGAGCAAGGAGACAGCAAGGAGCCTAGGCATGGCTTAGCTCAACTGTTCTGTACTAAAGCTGCTTGGTGCTGAGAAAGCAAAAGTGAAACTGAAACTCCTCTCCTCTGCTTGTGTTTTATATTTGGAAGATATTTCTTTTCAGGTGGAGAGGGGGAATAGAACTCCTTAGCATCAAAGCGTGTTAATAGTAATATACGAAATACTAATTGCTCTGATGGTCATTTCGAAAAAAACTTTTCTTAGTGAGCACCTAGAAGCCAAGAGGAACATATGTGCCAAATTTCAAGTTTGTAGGCTTTACGGTTCTGGAGATTTTGTGATGATGCATGAGTGGTATTTTGCTTTCATATATAGATTTATTTATTCAAATCAGAATGGATTGAATTGCTGATTGCCTTCTTGGAAATGAGGTGAAATCTATTTTTATTTGCTTTCTACAAGCAGGAAATGTATTTAAATTTAAATTTTGGCTTTTCACTATTTTATAAAATTATGTTGTTTCATATTCAAGTTTGAGAAATGATAGCAATGGCAAAAATGTTAATGTTTTTCTAGGTTTATTTATACAAGGTGTGGACACATTATATCTTGCATATACAGATAGTTCTCAATTTACAACCACAACTGAATCCAAAATTATGGTGCTAAGTGAGAAATTTATTAAATGAATTTTGGCCCATTTAATGACTTTTCTTGCCACATTTGTTAAATGAATCATGGCAGTTGTTAAATTAGTAACCTGGTTATTAAGTGAATCTGATTTCCCCATTGACTTTGCTTCTCAGGTGACAAAAGATGTTCACATGATCCTGGGACACTACAACTGTCATAAATATGAGTCAGTTATCAAGCATCTGAATGTAAATCACGTGACCATGGTGATGCTACAACAGTCATATGTCTAAAAAATGGTCATAAATCACTTTCTTCAGTGCCATTTTAACTTCAGTCACGTAAGTTGAAGACTACCTGTATTTTGAAAATAAAGAACATATACTGTTTGGGCTGAAATTCAAAGATTAGTTTCAACTCTGCATTCCACATTAAAAAAAAATCTGCTGTGACCCACTTTAGGTGAAAAAAACAATAAAAAATATATGCAGATAAAATAAGGATAGGGATTTCACTCATAATAAAAAGTGTGGAGTGTACAGCATTTGAACCACTGAGTGGATTAATATAAAGCCAAAACAACAAAAAGTAGCCACTTTTAAGCTGTGTTAAATGAACGTCGATCAATATTCACACTGTACTGACTTCGCATGTACTAAGAGGCTTTCCATTTTTTACAAATATCCATTACATATAAAGAGACAGCACTGCACCGATTTGGGTCATTTGCATAAAGATGACATTATTCTAATTGTAAAATGACTGGCCCCGAAAATTTCACGCCAAATTCTGTATCACAGACGTCTATTAAATCGAGCTCTCACTGCCATTAAAATGTATGGCTCTTTGGTGTCATTCCTTTGACAACAAGAGAGATCGTTAAAAAGAATCTTATATTTATTTATCTTAAGATATTGATAGTTAATATTTGATCAATATATATCTTAATATTTATCTTAATAAGATAAATACTGATCAAATATACCTTATTTTTTTAAAGTTTGCTTAGGAAAAGCACATTTGAAGAGCTTAAGAGGAAAGTGTTTAGGGAATTTGAACCGATAAGCCTACTACGAGACAAGCGCAGCGGAAACGCAACACAAGACCGACACCTCCGCCAGACTGACAACTCGCACCTCGCAGCTGGAATAAAAACCACTCCGCCTGTATCGCCGGGACCAGAAGACTTCCCTTTCTTTCGGAATCTTCCGGTGCACGAACCAATAAGGCAAGCTTCCCTGCACAGCCCCTTTCCACACCCCTCCCCACCCCGCCTCGCGCCCTATCCCATGAAAAAACCGCCGCCTTTCCTCTTCTGCCCGCCCTTTCCGGCCTAATCAAACGCGAGGATTGGCTTTTCAGGTGAGGATTTTTGACGAAGCGGGCAGCCAATAAGACAGACCCTGAGAGCCTCCTCCTTCTCCTCCCCCCCCCTTTCCCCTCTTATCCCCGCCCCTTTGCTTTCTTATTCTTCTTCACCCGCGTTACCTTGGAACCTGCTGTAAATATTCGGGAGCACCTTGGTGACGCGGTGGCGCCTTTAAGGGAGCCCCGGCAACCGTCCGGCTCCGTCAGGGGTGGGGGATGTAGAGCCCCCGGAGTCAGGTAGGGCGAGGGGCTCGCTGGGAGAAAGCCGGAAACCCGGGGGTGGCGGGCGGGCTGGCATTACGGGGCAAGGTTTCTTGGCACTCGCATTGTCTCGGTTCCTCGCTGGTAGCCTCTAGCTCCCAGGTTGGGAAATGACTGCTTCCAACGTCCCCCGCATCCTCGTTTTGTCAGTGCTCTTTTTTCTTTTCATACACTCTATAACGACTGGTGACTCCCTAAAGCCAGAGGCAGCTTTATTTGGGGTGCCAGTGATAGACAGGGGGACTGGCACTTAGAAGGGTCGGTTTATTTGGGGTGCCAGTGATAAGACACTTTTGGCTGGCACTTAGAAGGGTCAGTTGCCTCCCCGATCCATCTGACTTAATGCATTTTTTTTTTACGAGTCTACCTCTTATTTAACTCGCTGGGTAATCCTAGGACAATCATTCTCTCCCAGCCGAGCCTACCCAGGAGGGTTATGGTGAAGTAAAAGTGGAAGGAAAGATGTCGACTTAAGTTACCTTGGAGGAAAAGTGGAATAGAAATATAACACCACAAGTGAAGTTTGGGTAGAAATGTCATAAATGGAACTTCTTCCACGGCAAAGCTGCTGTTCAGTTCCCCCCACTCCTTTCTATCACTCTTATGTTTACCTATACCCAGGATAATTAAAAGATAATAGTTCAAGGACCATAAATATTTGCAAAGTAATGCAATCCTAGTTGTGCTTACTTACAGTTAAATCTCATTGAGTTCAGTGGAGGTTAATGAGACCAGAATTTGCAACCAAAATAGGTTAAGATTTCAAAAGCATCAAACCTAAGTGTCTCGAAGTGGAGTGAGCACCATGGAAAGTTAATATGAGAACAAAACATCTTTTTACTCTAATTATGTGATGGTCCTTTCTTCTTCCTGTAACATTTCAAAAACTAGATGAGAAGATACATACAATGTCTTCTATAATATGGGGAAAATCAAGATATTAGTATATTGTTTCCATTTTCTTTCTTACTAGGTGTATTCAGATTGGGTAGGTACA
The DNA here is from genome assembly GCF_049901715.1 of Pseudonaja textilis. Classification (NCBI taxonomy): domain Eukaryota; kingdom Metazoa; phylum Chordata; class Lepidosauria; order Squamata; family Elapidae; genus Pseudonaja; species Pseudonaja textilis. The sequence goes on from NC_141990.1 coordinate 113,943,666, forward strand.
CTCAAAAGAATATACAGTTCTTAGCAGCTTTATGTTTTTACTGGCAAAACATTTTCTTTTTTTATGCTTGCTACTTGATTAATTTAACTATATTTAAAAATTGGTGGTAGGAAATCAGATACATAAAATATATTTACATATTATATTTATAATATAAAAGCTATCATAAACAGATGTTCTAGAAAATAGACTTCACTGAGCACTGGGATTTACTTCTGAATAAACATAAATGATTTAGATTATTCCATATTATTTAGTATGAAGTACTTCTGTTTTACACTGGCAGGAAGAGGAAAATGTGCCTTGCTTTCATTATGGTATCTCATGGGGTAAAATATCCACAGTGGATTCATTTGAGATTACCACATGGTGGAAAACTTGGACTGAATGAAATTTGCTTTTATCCTTATTTATTTAGGTGATTGCTTTTTGTTTTGGGCTTAAAAATTTTGGGATAGTAATATTTTTAAAATCAATTTCCAAGTTTAATATCAAGTAAATGTATTTAAAAATATCACAGAATATGCAACTCAGAGACATTCCATCTTCTCTTGCTATATTTATACATTATAAATATATTAAAATACCTGGTGTTACCACTCAAGTAACATCTTAAAAAGAACATATATTTTCTAACTTGCTTCTTGGCATCATTTACTAGGCTTTTTAATTTCTTTCATGGATAGGTATGCATAAATATTGCTTTTGTAATGACAATCATATACTCTCAAAGTCATTGCATCTGCAATAGAGAGAGCAAAACAATTCTGTGCTGAATTGTAAGAACTGATGTATTGTTGTATTATTTGTCCAGTACACAAGCTATTAAATCAAACTGAAACTGCATTGAATTTAATCAAATTTGTACTTGAATTGAAGCCTGAGAATTCAGTTATAGTCAGAATGGTAAAGTCGAAAGAAAATTGCATCAAAGTAAACAAGTGAAGCTGCATATCCTTTTTGATTCCTTTTTATATTTATTATTCAATTTCCTGAAGAAACAAACATTGAAGTACATCATGTTCTATATAACTGTGAACATAATTGAAAATAAAACCCATGAGGGAAAAATTATACAATGATTCTGAAAGGTTAGAAATAGGTTTTCATGATTTTAAAGTGTACTATGCTGTTGTAGCTGTTATAAATTTAATTTCATTCCAGTCACATTAAAATTTCAACCAGTCAAACTCAACTGGCAGCTTTTCATACAGTGATTTGCCATTTTCTTCCTCTGGGTTGTTTTACTAGTTTCCCCATCTAGCCAAAATCTATCTGAATTTTAAACTTATCACATACATTCATAGATAAGTTGACCCTCAAAAAATCTACAGCCGCAGATAAGCTGTTAGGAATATAAGTCACCTAACAGCTATTTGGGTTAGAAATATATAAACCAGGATAAACATTTTAGTACTATATCTTTAAGAAAATGCAAAACTGTAATTAGGTGTCGTTTCTCAAATGGCCATAAGATGGAGCAGGAATCTGGTTTGTTTTAGTCTTAGTCTCAGAAGAGAGTGTGTCTGAGTGAGTATCACTGTTTCCTTCTGTGTGCTCCATTTCTTCTAATTGACTGATATTACTGGATTTAATGTAAGTCTTACTGAACTGTTTTTTTGACACTGGACTGGATTATCCCTGGATTGAAAAACTGACTGATTTTACCTGTGAATGACTTTTGGACTGCTTATTTTGGACTTTGCTTAAACCTTTCTGGAAGTAAAAAACCTACATTTACTGTACAGTGTATCTGTGTGCTCTATGTGTATTATTCCAACACTACTCTCTATACGTCTCCCTGTATGCACTCATTTTCCTAACGGGGAATTACCTCAACATAAGATAACCATCAAAATATTTGTATGTTTTAATTTTCAGTTTACTTACCTATGGATAATTGACAGATTATATATTTTCATGGTATTTTGGTCAGATCAATTTATCCAGAAATGTGCTTATTCACAAGTATATGTGGAAAACATGACTACTTTATACATCATACTTATGGATAAAGTATAAGTAGGCCTCAATTTATGACCACTATTGAGCCCAAAATTTCTGTTGTTAAGCGAGACATTTATTAAGTGAGTTTTGCCCCATTTTACAATTCTTTTTGTTACTGTTATTAAATGAATCACTGAAGTTGTTAAGTTAGTAACATGGTTGTTAAGTGAATCTGGCTTCCCTATTGACTCTGCTTGTCAGAAGTTCACAAAAGGTGATCACATGACTCCAGGACATTGCAACTGGTATTAATATGACGCGAATTGCCAAGCTGCTGAATTTTGATCACGTGACCATGGGGATGCTACAACAGTGTGAAAAACAGTCATAAGTCACTTTTTTCAGTGCTATTGTAACTTCAAACGGTCACTGAATGAACTTTTGTAAGTTGAGGACTACCTGTATATTCTCTCAGATAAGCCCATCAGTGAATCGCAACCCAATTTTGGGGGGAGGAAGGGTGTGTGTGTGTGGCAGCTAAAATTCTTAGCTTATTTGAAAGTATGTACAATATGTTCTCACAGGACTCAAGAAAATATAGATAACCTTCAGGATATGAATTGTGTGTGTGTGTGTATTGAAAATAAAAGGATTGTAAACAAATGAAAGTTTCATGATAACTAAAGCTTTTTAATTGTAAAAGTCCTTATAATTACGGATGTAAAAGAAATATCAAAGCCATGAATAGTCTCTAAAACTAACATTTCTTTAGCCTGATGAAATTACTTTAAAAGTTGGCAGAGTATTAATCTGGGCAGAGCCTGGCAGACTATGCTTAATTTCATGTAAAATGTAAAAAGTTTAAGCAATAAATATTGTTGGAAGCTCTTAAGACTATTTGAAAATTTGAATAAATAGATCACACTCTTAATGCCACAGTAATTTAAATATGGTTTGTGTTACAGGGTATATCTGAGGGTTAAAGGAACCTGACTGAAAAGAGCACAAAGCAGTATTTTGATTTTCCTCTTTATTCAGACTACCAATAAAAGCAAAAATAGCTTCAATTCTTTATCCAGATTTGCAAGTACAATTTGTATTCACTTAAATTACTCCACATTCTACTGTCAACAGTTTCTCCTTACCCTTTAGATAAGACAGTCTTTTCAAAATTAAATGTTAGAGAATTTTTTTCTCCTGAACTCCAGTTGTTAGCCCTGATCTCTTAACCTTATAAATATGTGTATTTTAGGTCAGGATACAAGCTTAATAAATATGTACTTTATTCTAATACTTTTTCTAACTTACTGAAGAGTTGAAGAAGTACAAGTGTTAGCTGCAATATTTTCCCTCTCCCTCTGTCTATCTTTATCCCTCTATCTCTCTCAGACAAATTGGCAACCGGCCTTCATCTAGCTAATTATTCTTTTGCAAATAAGACCCTTCCTTTTCTTTTCTTTTTTTCATCTTCAAATGCGCTGAAGGTCCTCTGTCAGAAGCACATTTTTTTACATGCCAGTTCCTTTTCTTCTCCAGTACTCTTTCCCCACTTGTATTCTCAAAAACTTTGTGGACTTTATATCACACTTGTATTAACAAGCCTTTAGCAGTACAAACCCTGCCTAATCTATTTTAGCCCCCAAACCACACTTTTTTTCTGAACTGAAACCAGCAGCACATCTTCAACAGCATTACAGCTGTCTTGGCCCATTTTAGCCTTTGCAGATGACAGCCATTCCCTTCATTTCCCTGCTTGTCCTTCTCAGAGTTCTCTTTGCCAGAGTTTCAGTGACTTCACTTTTGATGTCAGTGTGCATCCGATATTGAAACCAGCACATCTGCTTCCCTTTCTTTCCTATGAGACCTGTGTCTTTAGGGGTTTATAGTAATATTTGTGCTCGTCTCCCTATTGGCAAAACAAATAAAAATATTTTGTTTGGGTGTCCACGTGGATATGTGCAGAACCAGCAAGAAATTATTGCTGAGGGCAGGTGAATCACAGTTTGTGGTAGGTGTCTTCTGAGGTTGGCCTGCGGTGCTCTTAAATGTTTATTATCTTGTAACTTTAACTAATTTGCAAAACTATAGAAAGATAGTAATTCTAGAATAGGGGTCTCCAAACTCGGCAATTTTAAGACTTGTGGATTTAAACTCCCTGAATTCCCCAGCCAGCATAGAAATATGACTGGCTGAAGGATCCCAGGATTTGGGAGTTGAAGTCCGCAAGTCTTCAAGTTGTCTAGTTTGGAGACCCCTTTTCTAGAAAGACAACTTTGACTAATAATAATGGTCAGGCTACTACCGTACAAGTATTTGTTTTTTTAAAAGTTCCCAGAAGCTTCTTTTGAGATTCATCTTGATAATATATTTATTGGCATTTTCTTAGTAAATTTCACTTTCGCTAGTAAACGAAGAGAATAATATTAAGAATAGAAAATTATATTTTCCTAAAAATGTGCTTGTTGTTTAAGAATTTCTCAATGCAATATAAAATGCTTTTTAAAAGAGCCAATAAAATAACTTTTTAAATAATTGCATACCTTAGTTCCAAGCCACCAAAGCATGCAGAAGAGCTCTGGTTTAGGAATTTATTGTTGAATTCAGACATATTTAAGGATTTTTTCCTCAAATAAGCATTACTTTTTTCTGCTTGTAATAGTTGCCTCAGCAGGTGGCAGCACCTACCCACCTACCCAGTCCTTGCTGATCTCAGAACCTAAGCAGGATCAGCCCTGGCAAGTAATTGGATGAGAAACTGCCTGGGAATTCTAGGGTTGCAGGCTACATGGGATCATTGGGAAAAAACATCTAGAAGAACATAACGACAAGCCACCTCTATAATACTGCCCAGAAAACTGCATGGCTGTGGTCCCTAGGAATCAAGTTTAAATTGAGGGCATCTTTACTGCAACTAATTACACTTAAGGCTATATTTCCACAATATGAGCATTTCATTCTACTGGGAAATGTTAATGCTAAAAATCTCTCTTATGAAAACACATCCATAGCACAACCTTCAAAGAAAATTAAAATTTATAAGGAAATATAGACATTGTGCTTTTACAACTTTAGACTTGTAAAATCTTTCTCTGAGAACATTTGCATCATTACCTTTATGAAAGCTTTCCTCAATTATTAGTAAGTTATGACTTTTGCTTTGTGGTTGTTACTTTATGTTGATATAATCAAAAGTACATCCTATTAAATTCTATCGAACTTGTAAGATAAAAAAATTGGCCTAGAATTATAACACTAATGTTAAAACATTATTTCTGATAGCTTGTTTAGTAAATGTAAATGTGGAAAAATACATTCCCACATAAAATTTTATTTAGAGATACTTATTAGAACTCTACAATTTTTATTAAGCTGCATTTGTAAATTGAGTTTAATTATAAAATTTTGCTCACAGATATACATTGAAATGAGGCATATATACATTTGTATCAGTTTGTTACCATTCCAAATTACTATGAATTCCTGAATTTGAAAACACATTTTTCCATTGCAATCTACACTGATGTGTTAAAATTCAGGCCTCTGTTTTCCATTTCTCTGCGATGTACTTATTGTGGAAGGCAGTCTAGTTTCTACCGAATTTCTCTTTAATTACAGCTTCCATTTTCTTATTTTGTCAAATGAACGTTAAGATTGAAATAATCTTGTTACAGGCAGGAATTGTTCCAAAAGGCATCTGTGGAGATTTATTGAAGTAGTTTTAAATTAAATGAGGTCAGAATTATAGCAAAAATGGTGGACTCTATAAAGGTGAATTTAATTTCATAATTTCATGGTTAAATTTACATCTGACTTGAGAAGGAACATTAAACTGAGAAAATGCACATCTGCTAACTTAAAAGATAGGAAATTGCACTAATGAAATGAAGAAATGATATTTAGAGTTAACGGTAAAGTATGGAGGTAAAATGTCATAGGTGGACAGTTTGTGCTCTGAGACATTTAATTTTAGTGACTAAAATATAATATAGCAAACTTCCGTATGCTAAACAACATGGAGAGTCTTCTTTGTCATATTAGAATGAAAAAACATGAAATACTGTATGTTGTCATAAAGGAAGTCAAAATAATGTTTCATTGTTCAGTATTTTTTCCACTGAGTACCAGACTTTTAATGTTTGTATGATCTAGTTTATATACTATACTACTATGGTACTATAAAAATAGTTCTGTTCCAGAGGTGGTATTCAGCAGGTTCTGACCAGTTCGGGAGAACTGGTAGCGGAACTTTTGAGTGGTTCAGAGAACCGGCCAATACCACCTCTGACTGGCCCCACCCCCAACTATTCTCTGCCTCCCGAGTTGTTGCCCTGCACAGGAGAACAGAGCTGGAAAGCAGATTAGTGGGGTGGTGAGGGGATGGGATTTTGCATTAACCTTCCCCCTGGAGAGGGGTGGGAATGGAGATTTTACAGTATCCTTCCCCTGTCATGCCCACAAGCCATGCCCATCAAGCCATGCCACACCCTCCAAGCCATGCCCACAGAACCAGTAGTAAAAAAATTTGAATCCCACCACTGTTCTTTTCACAATTAGATTTATTTTTAAAGATTTTGAGTAGACAAATTTGGGGAGAACAAGTCTATCAATGATAAAAAAAATATGAAGTCTATGTTCTACATGGTATAAAATCTAGGATCACTGGGAATATGAAGGACTCAGCAGCAACAGCATGTCCTATAATTAGTCATTTTGAAAGAGAATATTTGCTGTAGATTAAGTCTGGTCTGATTTAGTAAGAACACATTTTTTTTAGATTTGTCTGTATATGATGATACTTTAAAATACTGAACAAAACAACTAGTTGAGATCATCTTAAATATTTGCTTAACTTTAAAAATGTTTGTCTATGTTCAAATCAAAGGACTTTCATGTATTTATAAATTAATAATTTATACAATTATGAATGTTCTCATATTGAACATGATTTATTCATATATCTATTTCCTTGAAATTATTATTAAAGTATTTTTTTTCAAGTGATATGCTGCCCTTCTGCATAGGCTTTTTAACATTTTCCTTTGAAGAAATTTCTCTGTTGTATTACCAGTAATGATAAAATGGTATTGTGTAACATCAGTTATAATTAACAAACTCTAATCTGCAGAAGTTCATGTCACAAATGTACATAAATAAGACTTAATTAAACATTAAATGGAAGAATTATTGGTCACTGTCATTCATTTTAAAATGGTTATTATAATTAGCTTCCATTTTCCTCTTTGAATTCAGATTAAAAGATACATGAAAAATATTGATTGCCAAAATGATGTCAGCAACTCTTCTAAACTTAGGTAATGAATTGACAAGAAGCCAGTAGTGACTGTGTAATGAGCCTTCATCTGGAAAATGACTATTTGAGGAAAAGCTTATCGTAATGGAGGAAAGAGGAAGGAGTCTGGATTCTGGGCATAGCAGAAAATCAGACAGTGATAAAAGCAGTAATTCTTATTACTCAGATGATGATTCATCTCATGCTTCTGATCAGTCTCCAACCATCAGCACTCAATCTATACAAACTGTAAATAGAAGCAATAAAATACAGAACTTGAAAAGCCATGCAGATTATCATGGTATGTATTGGCAAAATACAATTTATTATGTGTGTGTCTGTGTGTATCATAGTGTTAAATGAATTATGTGAAAATAAGATTATTTCCTTTGAAATATGGCATATTTCAAAACTGAGCTGACATTTGTAATAAAAATTAACATTTAGGTTTTAAAATAAAGTACAATTTACTCAACAGAAAGTACCCTGGCTTGCTTTTTCTTTGTAATTAAATTGGTACATACTTTTGTTCTTGTAATTATATGTATTAATTGAATATAGTCAGTTATAAATATCTCCTTTCTTCACTCATAGTATAGCATCTTAGATACAAGACAGTAGAGAGAGTAGGTATCAACTGATCATGACCATTTAAACATTCATTTAGCAATAATATTGCATGAACAGACAGTATAAAATATAACTTGCTTTTCTTTAAAAAGATTGATAAAGGTCTCCTCTATTTTTAAATACAGACTCAAGATTTAGTTAGTCATAAGGTGTTTACAAGGGATTTGGGCTGCAAAAATTCAGATACTAGATGGACTGCCATTAAATGATTCAGATTTTTTGCACACCAGATACAGTATTAGTTTCATTTTAGTTTTATTTTAGATAGATGAGGCATCTATTTTTAATTTTTCTCCTTGCTTACTTTTGTCCAACTCTATTGCCTCTCTTCTCTTACCCCAACCCATAAGTGCTTTTAAACTTTACAATGATTTGAAGGATTCACATTCTCCTTTACTGTGCCAACATATTGAACTCTGTTAGGTTGGTATCATTTTAAAAGACTGTGTAGGCTTTTAGAAAATCAAGATTAAAAAGAATAAACGGTGTAAGAGTTAATATATGCTGATTTCATAGTGAATATTGGAGAGATTGTTGTCATATGTTTGCAAGCAATGAGAAATTGTACATCTAGGATATTTCAGTCCTGGGATGATTTCACTAATTTTCATTGTAATCTTAACCTTGTTCTATTTCTTTGTAGCCACAAAGCAGTTTTACTCTAAATACGCACCCAGCAAGAGAACCCGCTGGGGTTTTTACTCCCAGAGCCTCACCAGGGAGTCTCCTGCCAAAGATATCAGTCTTGTTACAAAGAGAGTGCTTTCTGCTAGGCTGCTGAAAATTAACGAGCTTCGTAATGAACTGTCTGGGTTGCATGTCAAACTTGATGAGTTGCAGAAAGAAAATAGGGTACTAAAGCAGCTTCAGTACAGACATGAGAAAGCCCTTCATAAGTTTGAAGGTACAGAAAATGAAATCTCTCAACTTCTGGTGCGGCATAATGATGAGATGAGAATACTAAAGGAGCGCTTAAGAAAAACACAAGAAAGAGAACAAACAACTGAGAAGAAACTCAAGGCTTCAGAGGAAGAGCTATTCAAAGCTAAAAGTGGTTTGCAAAAACTGAAAAAACTTGCAGAAGATAAGAATCTCCCTGAACGTGATGAGCTGGCTAAGAAGCTGGCAATTGCAGAAAATAGATTGGAAGATAGTGAGAAGAAAATTAAGGTGAGAGCCCTTTAAAAAAGCATTTCAAAAGATACGTTTTATTTTGTACATTCTATGGTACGTGCCATATTTACACACTTACTGGCTACTCATACACAGGAAAAAAACCTTAAACTGAAACAGGCCAATTTAGTCTTGTGATTTCTTTGAATCTGATAAAGAACCATTATCACATGTTATTTACTAACATTGCCATTATAATTCACAGTTGTAAAATCCTAGCCAGTAAACAGTGGGACTGTTACTTCTAAACATACTTTATACTTTTAAATAAATATGTATAAAATTTCCAAATTCTAAATTCACATTTTCTTTTGACATAGTACTAATTTTCTTTTGACATACTACTAATTCATTAGAATCCTTAATTGGATCCTTAAGAGGGGAGCAGAGTTCACAGAAAGCCTGCTTTGTGTACCTGCTAATAGAAAAGGATGAAGTAGTTTTCACCAACTTCCCTATGTTCTAAGAAAACCTGATCTATAGAATGGGATTTTTCTGGAATTATATAGACGTGATGCAGAGACAGATTATTGGTGAGAATAGTCCTCAATCTTCTCATAATAATCCCTCCATTATTTAAGGCCCTTCATTCATCAAACTCACAGGGATAAAATTTCTAAGGTTACTTTGTCACTGTGTTTGCAAATGTTAATGCAGTTTTAGGGTTAAGTTTATGGGACTATGTGTATAATATTTTTGTGCTGTTGTTAAAATTGATTTAATTTTGCTCGATTTATTATTAAATTTGTATGCCGCCCATTGCATTGCTCAAGCAAAGGAAGGTTTACAGAATAATATAAAAGTTAAGAAAGGCAACAAAAACACTTAAAATTAGGAAGATTAAATAAACTAAATACCAAGAGGATGAGCAGCAGAGGAGTGGGGATCTTTTCTTATTATTTGCCATCCACCAAGAGTTGAAAATTGTAGCATAGGGGTCTAAATGAATGAAAAAGGAAATAGAATAATATGAATGTTCAATGGAAACATGAAACTTTATTAAAGCTGAATAAAACTGAATAAAATTGGCAAGAAGTCTCCAACCACTTCTAGCCTCCTTCTTACCACCATGATAAAATCTCTACTTGATTAGGAATTAAGTTTTAATACTGTATTGCTAACGTAGGATCTAGAACTTTTCATCAAGTTATTTCTTCTTTAAAGTCATACATATGACCATATGCTATTTCTCTAAATTGCAATGGAAAGTTAGTGGAAATTTATGCTGTGTGAAAATAAATTAGCATTCAGTAATAAAGAGCTGGAAAAGAGAGCAAGTCTTCTTTTTTTGCCTTTGTACTTACAGCATTTGTCCAGGGAGAGCAAAACGTGAATCTCCGTTCAAACCCTATGATAAACAAAAGGCAGCTCATTTTGATGTCCCAAAGGTGCTTTTTCAAGAGACAACTGGACTTTCTGCTTTGATATTTCGCTTCTCATCCAAAAAGCTTCTTTAGCTCTGACTAGATGGTTGGGATCAGAGCTGAAGAAGCTTCTCAGATGAGAAGTGAAATATCTTCAAAGAAAAACCAGAAAGTCCAGTTACCTCTTGAAAAAGCACTTTTGGGACTACCATGACCTGGATGACTGAGAATCTCCATAGACAATCTGTTTTGGTGCCTCTTGAGTAGAAGTTCAGACTTTCTATAAGATACATTGATAAGTTTATGCATCTTTATATTTCCTTTCAGTTCATCAGATGTTGGGTGACATTTTGTCATGATGAAAATAAACAAGACTTTCAATTTCTGACCCATTGCATATTGCATCCAACCCGTGACATCAACAAATTAGAGAAATTTGTGAAATTCTTTATAATTTAAATATTTTGATAGGGTTGAGAAAGGCCATGAAATGGAATGAAATATTTCATGTAGAAAAGTATTTGAACACAAACAATTCCTCAGTTTTGTCCTTCAAAAATATTTTTTACCAAAAACATGATTTTACTATTATACTGAATTGTAGGAATTTGAGAAGAAGCTTGATCTTAGCAGTAGTAGTTTCCAAAGACAACTGCACTCTATGAAAAAGAAATTTTATGAAGCACAAGAAGAAAATAAGATTATTCAAGAGGAAGTCCAACGATTGAAACAAAAATTAAAGGTAAAAATTGGTATTGTCTAGCATAGAACATGTTTATAACATATCTTCTAATCCAAAATATTTTTTCCATATCTCACATAGTTCAATATAACTGCCTTGTTTCCCTGACAATAAGACCCAGTGCTATTTTCTTTTTGGCCCCAAAATAAGCATCGGGTCTTGTTTTCAGGGGATGTCTTACCCACTTACCTTAGGACCACCGCAACCACGCCTCCCATGTCTGTTGCACCGCTGCTTGACTTCTTCTGCGGCTGCTCACAACTGCTCATGGGCAGATGCCACATACCGTGTTGATGCCGTGCTCGCAGCAGGACCCTGTGAGGTTTGTTGCACCAGTGCTGCTGCTCATGGCATGATGCCGTGAGCTGCTGCTTAGGTTTCCTGAGAGGGCTGTGGCTTTGGCCATGCTGCTAAGGGCAACTTGAGTTACCTGCAGCTTTGCACTGTACTGCGAGGACAGCTGGGGTTTCTCAGGGCATGGCAGTTTGCTCCACACTGTTAGGGTGGTTTAGGTTTCAGAATTGTCTGTGGCTTCTTGCAGCTACAGAATTGCAGTGCACTAAAAGCCTCTGAGCTACAGTAATGACAAGCAGCGCCTGAGCCATTTGTTCTGGGACCGCTTGCTACCCTGCAAGTTAGATTAAAGTGTAACCAAAAGAGCAGAAATGGTGGTGGCGGTGAAACAGGTGATACAGAGAGTTAAAGAGGAAGCAATCCTTTTCCTTATGAAAACTCGGAGCTGGGAGATGTCCAGAACGGTTGGACTGAGCTGGGTCCATGGCTAACAACAGTGGAATTTGGTTAATGATGGACTGCTGTCGCCACGTGATGTGATCAAATGACATCATACTTTATGACCACATTGCTTAGCAACAGAAATTCCCATTTGTGATCATAAATTGAGGACTACCTGTACTCCCTCCACCGTTCAGCCTAATGATTGACAGTGGCTGCCTTCATAATCAATTTCAGAAATTATGCAAAACTAAGAAAAATAATCCTTGTTAAAAACATGACTTTAAATTTTGGAATTAAGCAAAACTAAATCCCAATTTTACTTTATCCAATCTTATTTTACTAATGTGTAAGATTCACAGTTTTATTCTGTATAAAGATCAAAATGTAATTATTAAAAGTAAATAGATATACATATCCACCCTATTCCCAATGAAGCAATTAAATTTTATTTTTGGGTAAGGTAAAGATCCCCACACATATGTATGCTAGTCATTTCTGGCTCTAGGGGTAGTTGTCTTCTCCGTTTCTAAGCTGAGGAGCCAGTGCAGTCCCAAGACGTCACCATGGTCATGTGGCCGATATGACTAAACGGCGAAGGCGCACGAAGCGCTGTTATCTTCCCACCAAAGTGGTCCCTATTTTTCTACTTGCATTTTTTTAAGTGCTTTGGAGCTGCTAGGTTGGCAGAAGCCGGAACAAGTAACGGGAGCTCACTCCATTACAGATTCGAACTGCTGAACTGCCAGCCTTCTGATCAACAAGCTCAGCATCTTAGCCACTGGGTTACACAAATTAATATTGGTGATTTAGGCAATTAGGATATGGAGTTTGAGAATCCCTGTGATATAAAATTAAGTTCCGGCTTTGTCTAAATTGTTAGGCTCATTAGTCATATTAGGGCTGCAACACAGACATAATGTTATTCAAAAGAAGTCTTCCTTAGACTGCAGATGTATAGTACAACCCTTGTAAAAACCTGATAACGATCTGTTTAAAGATTGGTCAAAGTATATCCTTCCTTTCACAGGTTCATTTATGCCTTATAAAACTGAATAGTAGTGCACAGTTTTTGTTACATAATCTTATGTCATCCCATTCCACATCTGAAAGTTATTTTGCCTTCCGGAGTATAGAGTTTATATTCTGGGCAGAGAGGGTGTATTATATTGTATCATCAAGTAATAAAACATCTGGGCTGAATACTTTGAACACTTCAGAATTATCTGGTTACTCACATACAACTCCAAGACATATATTTGTTATAAAAATTGAAATATAAATATTGGGCATATATCTCAAAAATCTTAACGAGGCACTAGAACTAAAAATGTAAGAATTGCTTAGTTTTCTGACAATTTGTGTGCTTCTATTTTTATTAGGAAAAAGAGAGAGAATTAGATGCAAAAAATATATATGCTAATCGTATGTTAAAACACTCACCCAAAAAGCATGATGATATCACACCAAGAAAAAAAGGTAAATACTATATTAACAGTTATATGCAAAATTGTGAAGGTTTACTTTAAATAAGATATCACTCGGTGAGTGATTTCTCAGTATTTCCGTATTTCTAGCATATTGAATCCATTGCCTGTCCTTTTTAGTGTTTAATCAATTGAAGAGTGAATGATCTTTATTCTAATTTTTGCATTTGAAAACTGAAGCAAATCAACTCTTAGATCGATTAAACAAGAATAAATTATTATGCAATGGTATTGTTATGTGTGAAGAAGCAATTGGCTAAGAGGTTTTTAAATCTTTATTGCTGTCAGCATTCCAGACTTCTTACAGCTCCATATTCCATTACAGATGTTTTAAGGGACTCTCTTTTGATATACATTCAAGTCATTCATATTACTAATGAAACAAATGGGTGTAAACGTCCTGAAACTGTTTGTAACCGTTTTAAATAAAACTATTTAAAATATGGCACAAAATTTATTATAGTTGTTGAGAAAAACACTGTAAGAGAAGTACAGAACACAAAAGGAGTACAGACTACTGGATTCCTTTCCCTGATAGAATTTCCATTGCCACCAGACTTCATTTCTGATGAAATAGCCCAGAAAAAGGAAGAAGATGGGCATCTCCAATTGGTGAGTTGAAACTGTAAATTCCCTTTTTACTGTCTTCTGTTAGTCACTAGCTTCTCTCCAATGTCGTTGAAAATGTTTGTGTTCAAGTGAAAGTAGATAGTCCTCGACTTACAACCATTCATTTAATATAAGTCAGAAAAAGTGACATGATCTCTATTTGCACTTCTGACCATTGCATCACCCTTGCAATTACATGATCCCAATTTGGGCATTTGGCAACTGGTGTGCATTTATGACCCCTTGTAGCATCTTGTGCTCATGTGATTGAAATCTGTGACCTTTTTTTAGGGCAAAAACCACTGATTGGGGAAACTGGATTTGCTTAATGACTGCGTTGCTTGCTTAGTGACACTCTAATTCACTTAATGACCACCATAAAACTGTCATGTAATTGGCTCGACTCAATTTATGACCACAAGGATTTACGATGAAAATTTTGGTTCCAATTTGGTTGCAAGTCCAGGACTAGCTGTAACTGCAAATTGAAAATCTAAGTGTTAGCATGATAAAATATAGGAATGCCCAGGTTTCTTCAGATATCTAAGATCTGAAAATTTTGTGAGTTGAATCCAGCTAGAAGTCATTGGGAGGAAGCAGGCAGCATCTTTTTGTCTGCTTCGTTAAGCGAGAGTCCTTCTTATATCCCTGAAAAGCCTTTCTTAAGAATGGAAAGTCCTTTGTGAATGGAATAGAGGGTGGCTGAGCTAAAAGGGATCTTGATTAGCAGGTGGTAGCATCTTCCTTAAGTAGGTAAGGAGTATACTCTACTCTTCCTACTAAGAGTATTTTGATCATAATTTGCTGATATTTTTAGTTAATGTAACTTGTTGCAAATGAATTGAAATGACAGTATTTGTTCTAATTTCATCCCAATGGTTTTTGAAGAGCTTTTCATTCTACGTTTATATTTTTAGGAACATCTAGTTAAAGATTGGAAAGAACAAAGGGAGGATTTCAAGCAGGAACAGAACCAAGAAAGAGAAAGAGAAGAGAAACTAAAAAATGAACAAGAACTCCAAGCACTGGAAGAAAGAGCCAAGAAACTAAGAGAAGGTAAAGTAGAAATGTTTACATTTGCAGGATTTATGTATGAAAATGTCATGTAATATATACCCTTCCTCCAATTATTATCAGCTATATTTATTATATAATGGTTATTCTCGAATAATAAACAAAATACTTTTTTATTTTTACACTGCAATAAGTAAATATTATAGATGAGGTTTTATCTTTGATTGTTGTGGGGCAGCGAAACAGAATCCTATGACATAAATCAAGTGGTTCTTAAACTGGAGGTAATTACCCCCAGTGGGATAATTTGGACATGTCCTGGGGATAATGGAGCAATTTGTAATTGCTTGTTTATGAGTTGAGGATCCAGTTTGGAACTGCCTTGGTGCCAAGACACTTGTGAAAACAATGGATGTGAATATTATTACAATGGCATAATAACATTATTAGAGACAGGCAAAAGAGGTAATTGGATGAAGCAGTTTAGGAATCACTGACATAGAACCTTAAGCATTGTATTGAGGACCTCTAGGCAAAAGATAAGACCTCTCGAGTACAATTCCTGGATGTGTCCTTAGTAACTGTATGGAAGTGGCTTACCAATATCATCTTCTGGTTGTTTTTCGCTTATCAAGCCTTCAGCTCTAGGATTTTTTTGTGGCTGCCAAACCAAGTATTAAAGAGGACTGACTTCCCTAGCTGTTTTTAAAACAAATGGTTGTTAGATGCCACTATCTCCTTCGAGTGCTTGGCTCAGTGCAGTAATGATGGTGGTCTCCATAGAACTCAATGGTTCAGGACCAAATAATCTAGATAAACCTGCCTCCCAATACAAACCAACTCATATGTCAAGAACAGCAGGAGAACTACTCTTTATGGTTCTACCTGTAGATTTGGCAGCGTAGTGAATAGGAGGAATAAAATGGTTATGTCACACAGTTATGATACTCTCACTTGGAAAAAATATAGACTATCCCCATATTATATAGTCTCAAAAGATAATGCTTGTTCTCAAGATGTTTTCAAGATGGCAATTCAGAAGCAGATACTTTTTAAGTGAACACTTTTTTCAACTGCATAGCTCTATGCTATATTTTAATGGTTATTTTCCTTTGAAATTTGTTTTATTGTACTGAGTTTACCATTTCATTGTTTAGTTTCTGTATAAACCTCTGGAATTCTTAAGGAAAGAGGAAATATATATCTGTGTGTGTATAGTATAAATAAATGAGTGTATGTGTATGTATGTACATATCCACTGTATTTGTGTGTGTACATGAATATATGTATAAAACTACCACGAGAGATATAGTTTTTACACTTTTTTGCAATCCTAAACACTGGGACGTGGTGGCTAAGACACTGAGCTTATCGATCAGAAGGTCGGCAGTTTGGCAGTTCGAATCTCTAGCACTGCGTAATGGAATGAGCTCCCGTTACTTGTCCTAGCTTCTGCCAACCTAGCAGTTCAAAAGCACACAAAAATGCAAGTAGAAAAATAGGGACCACTGTGGTGGGAAGGTAACAGTGTTCCGTGCACCTTTGGCGTTTAGTTATGCCGGCCACATGACCACGGAGACGTCTTGGGACAGCGCTGGCTCTTTGGCTTTGTAAAGGAGATCAGCACCGCCCCCTAGTGCTGGAAATGACTAGCACATATGTGCGAGAGGAACCTTTACCTTTCCATGTACACATCAGAGACAAATTCCTTGTGTATCTGATCCCACTTGGCCAATAAATAATTATGTTCCTTTTTTAAAAAAAGTTTTATTGTTTTTTTAAGACAAACATAAAGAAACACAACATAAAAACATCAAACCATCTTCCATATATGTGCATACAGTGTGCTTCCACTCTGTAGCCTTCAATCACAATTACATTGTATATGTTCTCATATTGTCAAACAAATATTCCTAAATACATTAATATCATTGTTAATCAATCATTTGACTATACTATTATTCATTCATGTTTTGCAAAATAATCCATATTTTACTTAATTTGTTTTATGATAGTTCATATTTCCATCTCAAATCTATCCTATAATCATTTTGTAGATATAATTAAAAAAAAATACATCTTTATATATTCATTATGTTCTAAAAATCTACATATTTCATTGCCATGTTTTATTGTCTAACCATTGATAGAATAGATCCCAAATTTTATAAAATTGTTTATCTTCTTGTTCTCTGATTTCAAATGTCAACCACCTCATTTCAGCACATTCCATTATTTTCTTAATAACTTCCTCCTGTGTTGGTATTTTCTCATTTTTCCAGTTTTTAGCAAATACTAGCCACTATTAATACATTTACAATCAAACATTTCAATTCTTTACTATATATTTCAGGTAAAATTCCCAATAAAAATATCTCTGGTTTCAAGTCTATATGCTTTTTTGTCATTTTTTCCAACCATGTGTGGATTTTAGTCCAATATTTTTTTGGCATCCGCACAAGTCCACTACATATGGTAATATGAGCCAGGTACCTGATGACATTTCCAACATTTTTCAGATTTGTTCTTGAACATTCTTGCTATTCTTGTTGGGGAGAAAAATGCCACCTGTAAAACATCTTATACAAGTTTTCTTTATATGCTGTTGACTTTGTCATTTTATAATTTTGAGACCACAATTTTTGCCGTTTCTCTAGATCAATCCCATATCCAAAATTCTTCTCCCAAGCAATCATTGTTTCTTTGACTTGTTCTTCTTCTAGTTTAATTTCTAATAAATGTCCATACAATTTTTAATCAGCTTTTCATCAGTATCTGTTAAAATCTTACCTAAATCACTCAATTTATCATAAAAAGCTTCTGTTTTAGAATCCTTATCATACTTTGACTGTATTTGCGCATATGAAAACCAATTCATCTTTATACCTTGTTCCTCTAGTTTTTGCATAGATTTAAGTTTACCCTTTTCGTTCAATATTTCACCATATCTAACTGTTTGTTCCTTTTTGTGCACTGCTCAAAAAAATAAAGGGAACACAAAAATAAGACATCCTAGATCTGAATGAATGAAATATTCCTATTAAATACTTTGTTCATTATGTAGTTGAATGTGCTGACAACAAAATCACACAAAACTTATCAATGGAAATCAAATTTAGCAACCCATGGAGGTCTGGATTTGGAGTTACACTCAAAATTAAAGTGGAAAAAAACACTACAGGCTGATCCAACTTTGATGTAATGTCCTTAAAACAAGTCAAAATGAGGCTCAGTAGTATGTGTGGCCTCTACATGCCTATATGACCTCCGTACAACATCTGGACATGCTCCTGATGAGGTGGCGGATGGTCTCCTGAGGAATCTCCTCCCACACCTGCACTAAAGCATTCCTCAACTCCTGGACAGTCTGTGGTGCAACGTGGTGTTGGTGCAACGAGTGAGACATGATGTCCCAGATGTGCTCAATTGTTCCCCGTCTGGGGAACAGGCGGGCCAGTCCATAGCATCAATGCCTTCGTCTTTCAGGAACTGCTGACACACTCCAGCCACATGAGGTCACATGAGGTCTAGCATTGTCGTGGATTAGGAGGGACCCAGGGCCAACTGCACCAGCATATGGTCTCACAAGAGGTCTGAGGATCTTGTCTCGGTACCTAATGGCAGTCAGGCTACCTCTGGCAAGCGCATGGAGGGCTGTGCGGCCCCCTAAAGAAATGCCACCCCACACCATTATTGACCCACTGCCAAATCGGTCATTCTGGAGGATGATGCAGGCAGCAGAACGCTCTCCACGGCATCTCCAGATCCTGCCACATCTGTCACATGTGCTCAATGTGAACCTGCTTTCATCTGTGAAGAGCACAGGGCGCCAGTGGCGAATTTGCCAATTTGGTGTTCTCTGGCAAATGCCAAACGTCCTGCACGGTGTTGGGCTGTAAGCACAACCCCCACCTGTGGACGTCGGGCCCTCATACCACCCTCATGGAGTCTGTTTCTGACCGTTTGAGCAGCCACATGCACATTTGTGGCCCTCTGGAGGTCATTTTGCACAGCTCTGGCAGTGCTCCTCCTATCCCTCCTTGTACAAAGGTGGAGGTAGCGTTCCTGATGCTGGGTTGTTGCCCTCCTACAGCCTCCTCCACGTCTGCTGATGTACTGGCCTGTGTCCTGATAGCGCCTCCATGCTCTGGACACTACGCTGACAGACACAGCAAACCTTGCCACAGCTCACATTGATGTGCCATCCTGGATGAGCTGCACTACCTGAGCCACTTGTGTGGGTTGTAGACTCCGTCTTATGCTACCACTAGAGTGAAAGCACCGCCAGCATTCAAAAGTGACCAAACCATCAGCCAGAAAGCATAGGAACTGAGAAGTGGTCTGTAGTCACCACCTGCAGAACCACTATTTTATTGGGGATGCCTTGCTACCTGCCTATGCTTTCCACCTGTTGTCTATTCCATTTGCACATTTCACCTGTTGTCTATTCCATTTGTGAAATTGATTGTCAATCAGTGTTGCTACCTAAGTGGACAGTTTGATTTCACAGAAGTGTGATTGACTTGGAGTTACATTGTGTTGTTTAAGTGTTCCCTTTATTTTTTTGAGCAGTGTATATTAAAGGATAAGAAAATGCTTCAATAGTCGATAGCCAGACCGGAATTTTTAAATAACAATGCCTTTTAGTTTTCTCCCCGTTTAACCACAGAGGCTCTTGTATATAATGTCTTCTAAAATATCCCTGTGTTTTAGTTCCTTTATACCATAAAAAAGCATGCCACCCCAACAGCAGATCATGTCCTTCTAATGTCAACAATCTAGTATTTCTTAATGTTATCCATTCCTTAACCCATATCAAGTTTGTAGCTTGGTAATACAACTCCCAATTAGGCAAACCAAATCGTCCCTCTTATTCTAGCATCTTGCAAAAGTTTTAATTTTATCCTCACTTTCTTACCTTGCCATATATATTTCAACACAATTTAATTTAAATCTTCAAAATAATCTTTTCCAAGCCTAATTGGAATTGTTTGGAACAAATATAAAATTCTGGGTAATATATTCATCTTGATTGTTGATATTCTCCCTATTAATGACAGTTGTAAATTTTCCCCTTTCACCAAATCTAGTGCTATGTGCTGCTTAAGTTTAATATAGTTATTCTCTTTTAGTGTACTATCTTGCTGTCAAATGTATCCCCAAGTACTTGATCTTATTTGTGACTTGGATTTTCAATACATCTGCCAATTCTTCCTTTTGTCTTGATAACATATTCTTTGTCAAAATCTTTGTTTTGTCTTTATTTATTTTCAAACGAGTCACCTTCCCTCTATATTTTCTATCAATTTTAATTCTGTTTCTAGTGGGTCTTCTAAAATGAAAACCAGATCATCTGCAAATGCTTGCAATTTAAATTCTTCCTTTTTAATTTTCATCCCTTTTATATCCTTTTCTTCTCTAATATTTCTGTTTAGCACTTCCAAGGTTAACACAAAGAACAAGGGTGACAGTGGGCACCCTTGTCTTGTTCCTTTTCTTATGTCAATAGAGTCTGTCAATTCTTCCTCTATCATTACTTTTGCCATTTGGTTATGATATATAGCTTCTATTGCGTGAATGAATTTTTTACCAAAGCCCATCTGTTCCAGCTGTAATAACATGAATCACCAATTCACATTGTCAAATGCCTTCTGTGCATCTAAACATATCAAAGTCATTTGTTTTTCAGGGTGTGCCTCGTAGTATTCCAAAGTGTCCAAGATTACTCTCATATTGTCTTTAATTTGTCTCTTTGGCAGAAATCCATTTTGATCAGGATGGATAAAATTATTTAGGTATTTTTTAAGGCTTTCTGCCAAGATTGAAGGAAAATTTTTATAATCTATGTTTAATAGGGAAATAGGTCTATAGGTCTTCCTATAGGACCTATAGGAAATAGGTCTTCTTGATTTGTAATGGGTCGGCCTCCTCTTTTGGGACAAGTGTAATATAAGCTTCTGACCATGATTTAGGTATCTTCTTCTTTAACATAACTTCATTCATAACTTCTAGGAATGGAAAATTCAATGATTCTTGTAGTGTTTTGTAGAATTCTGCCGGAAGTCCATCTGGGCCTGGTGCCTTTCCATTGTTTTGCTTCTTAATTGCTTCAGTTAACTCCATCATTGTTATATTGCTTTCTAACATTATTTCAACCTTTCGGTATCTGGGGTAGATTAGCATTCTGTAAGTACTGTTTAACTCTTTCCTTGTCAGTATTCTCTTGTGTGTATAGTTTCCCATAATAGTCTCGTATAATTTCCTTCTTCTCTTTACTTTCATAGCAAACTTGGCCTTGATCATCTATTAATTGCAATATTTTCCTTGATTCTTTCTCCTTTCTCAGTTTACATGCTAACCATCTACCTGGTTTATTTGCATCTTCAAAAATAGTTCTGTTTCGGACCTCTGATTTTCTGTGCTAATTCTTCTTTTTCCATTAGTCCCATTTTATGTTTAATTATATCCATTTTTAACTTAATGTCCTTTTTCTGTGGCATTTTCTGTAACTCTTTTTCAAGTCCTTTATACTCATCCTCTAATGTCTTAGAGGCTAGTCTTTTCATGTTATTTCTTTTCCTTATATAGTCTATTATCAAGCCTCTAACATATGCCTTCATTGTATCCCATACATTCTGCATTGATGTGTCTTCTTTTTTATTTTCTTTAAAGAAAAAAACCAATTCTTTCTCCATCCTCTGTATGAAGTCTTTTTCTTTTGGTATAGTATTATTTAACGTCCATCTAAATCTTCTTCTTTGTCCTTTCCATTTAATTGTCATTGGATTATGATCTGCCCAAGTACTTGTTTCAATATTTATTTCTTGGATATTAGCTAACAATTCTGTTGACATCCATATCATATCTATTCTGGACCATGATAAATATCTGTTTGAATAGAAGGTGTATTGTTTAGTCTTAGCATTTCTTTATCTCCATGTATCTTTTAAATTTATTTCATCTATCATTTTAAAAAAAGGATTTAGGGAATCCTTTCTGTTTTGCTTTATTGTTTTCTGTGTTGTATAATCCAATTTATTGTCTACAGTTCCATTAAAGTCTCCCATCAGAACTATATTAGTATAGTCCAGTTCAATTATTTTCATGTGTAGTTTTCTATAAAATTCTTCTTGATTGTCATTCAGGGCATAGATTGCAATCAGGAGTGTTTTCATATTATTGTCCATTATTTCCACCATTAATAATCTTCCATCGTCATCTGTATGGATCATTTTGCTGGGATAATATCTTTAATGTATAAAACCACTCCTCTTTTCTTGCATTGTGTCAAAGAAGTAAATATTTTCCCTAACTTTGGCTGTATCAACAGTTGTTCATGTTGCTTTCTAATATGTACTTCTTGTAGGCAGATTATATCAAATTTTAATTTCTCTAATTTATGGAAAGTTTTCCATCTTTTAACAGCTGAGTTAAGTCCATTTATGTTAATTGTAATCAGTTTTTTCTCTTCCATGATTATACTTTATAGGTAGATTTGGCAGCTCTCATAGAACTTGGTTCACGTTGTTCTTTAACTTCCACCTTTCTGCCTACTGCACCTTCTTCTTTTTCAGTCGCTATTTGGCAGTCCTTGGAATTCAATTAGTGACATTTCTTTTTCTGTCTCCTTGTCTTTCCCTCCAAAGTATTCTGTATAAAATAATTCAGCTTTCTCAATTGAGTCAATTCTGTGTCTCTGTTCTTGCCATGTGAACTAACCTAACTAACCTTCTGGAATCAGCCATCTATAATTTAACTCTTTTTTAAGTAGAATTTTAGTCAGGAATCGGTATTCTCTTCTCATCTCTCTCACTCTTCTGGGTATTTGTTTCAGGACCACAATCTCCTTGTCTTTATATTTCAATGTTTTCTCTCTTGCCACTTGCAATATTTGCGTTTTAATAGCTTTCTTTGTAAATCTGATGTGAACTTCTCTTGGTAAGCTATTTCTCATTGCATATCTTGTGAAGACTTGAAAAACCTCGTCTATTCCATCCATCATCTTCTCTTTGGTTATTTCCTGAGCTTCGGCCAAGATTTCTATCATTATCTCAGCTAGGTTTTGTCCCTTTTCTTCCTCTATGTTTTGGAATCTGAGATAAAATTCTGATCTGTCCATCTCCCATCTCAGCATCCCACTTTTATCTTGTTCAACCACAGTTAATCTGCTATCAATATCTCCAATCTTCTTATCTCTTTTGGAATCTCCCGTCATACTTCATCATCATTTGTTGAATGTTTTCCACCTTTTCATCAGTTTTTCCTGTTCTTTGTTCAATGTTCTCTGTTCTCTTTTCTATATTCTTGTTTGTATATTTTGAATTCCTTGCATAATCATTTGCAGCGTCACCTTTTCCTGTTCTTTTTCTTGTTGTAACATCATCTGTATTGAGCGTTGTCCTCCAGATGTTGAAGAGGAAGAAGTAGAAGTTGAAGAACCAGCTGCTGTTAGTTTCCTGCTCATTTCAGACAATTCAAAATATTCAGGTTCTTCTAAACCTTAATCCACTCGTGAAATAACCAATTGTAATTCCAAGTAAAAATAGTGGGGGAAAAGAAGCAAAATAATAATAATAAAAAAATTTCTTTAGGTTCTTGTATACCTTAATCCAATCGATTAGTTAAATAGCAGTAAAAACTCAAAAAAGGAGAAAAAAACCAAACAGAAAAAGGAAAAAATTGTTAAATCTTGCAGGAGGCGGAAAAATAGAAAGTAAAAAACTAAAGAAGAAAGAAAAAGTTCTTCAGGTTCTTCAACACCTTAATCCAATTAAAAAGTCTCAGGTATTAAAAGCTTATACAAAAAAAAGGAAGCCACAAAAAAAATCAATATGGAAAGTAAATAAAAATATATAGGGGAGGGAGAGAGAAAAAAAGAAAAAAGACTACTCCCTTTTAAAAAAAGAAGGAAAACATTAATACTAAGACTTTTCCTTTAAAATAAAATGCAGACATAAAAATTAGACTGCAAAAACAAAAAGAAAGAGAAAAACAAGTTCCAAGAGGCCAAAGATCTAAACAGCTATTACAAATAATAAACTAACAAGGAGGGGGTTTGTTAAAGTAAGGAATAGCCCAGCTTAAGAAAGAGAAAAAGAACACACTACACCTATTTAGTTATCCAAGGCTTTTATTGAGTTTTATAGCTCTGTTCTCTAGAGTCTTATTGTCTTTTTTCTGTAAATTTCAACACCAGACTCCAGCTACTGATAGAAACCCAGAGGAGCACCTGCAATAATACTCTCCCTTGCTCTTCCCTCTATCTTATCAGACAGGCTCAAAATCCTTGAAAAGAAGTCTGAATTCTTTCTCAGCTTTGTCTGGTCGAAAGAGAAAAGAAGACAAACAATATTTCTAAGCCTCTAGTTGGCAGTGTTACAAAGTTTCCTCTGTTTTCACTTTCCCCCTCCTTTTCCAAACAAATTATTATAAAAATTAATTAAAAAGGGAAAAAGGTTTAGAAAAAAAAAAGCTAAAAGGGAATCTCTAGCCTAAAATATTATAAAGACAAAAAGAAGAGACAAAAAAGAAAAAATAAGGTAGAAAAAAAAAGACCAATCCAGTTCAAAGTAAAAAAAATCATATATGAAGAGTCCAGCAAAAAAAGAAAAAAATAATTTGACTTCCCATTTAAAATTGCCGCTTAATCACTTCTGTCTAAGATTCTACAGATTCTTTCTTTTCCTTCAGGTGTCCTTTTAAATCTTAAGGTAAAAAAAAAAATTCTCACCAAACCGGCACACTTTTTCTTTCCATTCTCTTTAGTTTTGGAGCTGTCCCAACTTCAGCAGCTTTAATGGCTGCCTCTTTGCCGCTGGCAAAAAGAGCTTCTCCTGGATCTACTAGGGACTTTGCAGTATCCCTGGGATCTACAGGGTGTGCTCTTTACATTCACCGTCTCTTCGGGACAGTTTAGATCTGTTTGGACCATCCAGGAGCAAAGATATCAGCAGTGATCTAAGACCTTTAAGATCGCATGCCATATCGTCGCGACGCCAGCTCCACCCTCCCCAATAAAGAATTATGTTCTATTCTCTCTGTGTGCATATGTGGTAAACTAGTGCAAGACTCTCACAGGGCCAGTATTTTATGATGCTTGGTGATATAATTTATTATTATTTCATTTTAAAATGCATGAATCTGTGTTTTATTGTATTTTAATTTTATTTTAAATATTTCTGAATTGCATTTTAATCTGATTCAGGCTGCACTCAGGAGTCTTATGGACCACATATTTTTGACTTTTTATGTAGAAAATGTAGCAGAATTGTTCTGTGATATTCCTGAAAATGAGACAAGTCATTAAGAGTTTAAAGTAGAAGAGAATAAATTCTGGGCAAATTTTCTAATGTAATTGTTGTTCAAGAGGGGATGGGATTATTATGGGAGTTGGTGGACTCTCCTTTGCTGGAGGTATCTGAATAAAGGCTGGATAGTTATCCGTTGGGGATGCTGTAGTGGTGGTTTCTTGGACTAGGTTGGAGATATCTATGACTCCATGAACTTTCACTTAAATATTTTGCTATATGTATCTGAACTGTACAAATGGAAGAACAGAGATACCATCCTCTTTGTAGGTGTACGTTCATCTACCTTTCCATGGGAATTGGTGGTTTTGCCCTTTCATCACAGTACTTTTATATACCATGGTCAATAGAACTATTAACATCCAAGTCCATTCTCCTCATACACATGCATAGCGATAATTGTAGAAAGCGTTTTTTAAAATCAGCTTTGCATATTTGTCCTTAAAAGAAATATGTAAATACTACTCATTGGATTATTTAAAAATCAATTATATTCTAATTGTAAATCATAGCTAACGTTGAATTATGCAATTGCATTTAATTGTTACTTAACAATAATTTTCCTTCCAATGGACTTTTGTCACACAGGAAGATGTAGCCTAGGATCAATGAATAAATGAACAAGGATAATGTTTTTATTTCTTTAATTGGATTTTCTTTATCTAGTTTAAGGAGTGGTATGAAGAATAGGTCATGTTTAGGACATATTTACATAGAAAATTTGAAACTTCAATAGGGTTTACATACTTTTAAGAACCATTGTATAGTATTAGTAGCATTTTTTTGATCTAGAGGACAAGATACAATTATGGGAAAGCATAAAAGTTCCGAATCTCTTCCCAGTCTTATTGGAGGAGAAAAAATTGGCTTGTTTCAACTCATTTATGTCATACTAAACTATAGTTTAACATCACATGTGAATGTCAATGCAATCAGTATGTAGATGTAAATTTATTGTATTTTAATCTTCAGAATGGGAGAAAGAAGAATCAGACAGAAAGAAGAAAGAAAACAGTGATTTGCTTGAAAATGAAAAAGTGAAGATAGAGACAGAAGTATATATTTCAGAAAAAGGAACACAGAATCATGACAAAACAGAGGAAGAAAGACGGAAAGAAATTCTGCTTGCCAAGATGTATGAAATCGACAGGGAAACTCAAAACAATATAAATACGGCTTCCAAAGAGCTTACCACAGATACTGTTATTGTACCTTATACATTGGAAAAAAATAAGAGACTACACCAATTGTTAGAGACAACAGAGAAAGGGTCTAATGGTTTGCCAGAACCAGACAGTTCAGTTAGTACAGTTGTCAAAGAAGAAATCCAGAAACCGCAGTCTACAGACATCACATGTACAAACAACAATGTGATATTTGGTAGTTATGTACCTTCCTTTGGGAAAGGGTCAGGGAAGCCAAGCTGGCTTAATCAAAAAATTGACTTCTTAGATGAACTCACTAAGGAAAACGTAGGTCTTGATACTAAGAAAGAGAGAAAGTCTAATTTAATGGAACAGCTGTTTGGTAGCAGTGTCAACACAATCACTCCACCTAAGAGAAATGATTTTCAACAAGACGGTAATACAAACAATGGTTTTCAGGCTAAAGGAACCATGGTCAACATTAAACATGACACTGATCTTTTTTTTAGTGAAGGAAAGAACTTTATACCCCAAAGACAACGACTGCAACACACAGCAAATAGACCAGCAGTTAAGGCACTTGATTCTTTAGAAGATGATATTGAGGAAGTATTATTGCAGTGATTTTATTCTGTAAAATATGTAAATAGTTATATTTAGTTTGGTTTTAGTTTATAAATACAAAGTGATTGAAGTTAAGTTATATAGCTTCGAGAATGATCAAGAATGCAACTTTTTATGTAATGCCCTACACAAAAATGATGACAATTAACAGATAAAACAAGATGTACTCAATAATTATTTTCTTATTTTCTATTAATAGAATCACTTGGCCCTCTTCTTGGAAAGAAGTAGTGTTATCTACATATTTGTCATCAGTCACTTCAAATTGACATTTCACTAGCACATCCAAATAAATGGGGATGTTTTCTGAATTTGAATCCTTTCTTATTTAAGGCCTCTTTCCACCAGTATCTCTTGTAGAGAGTGCTTCCTTTATGAGGAATTTTATGTTTTGAAATTGAGGGTGCAGGCAAAACAATTACTGCAGAAAAAGTTGGATTGTCCCTGTAACTTTAGTTTATGTTCTAGTTTTGCATAATACACCTACATGTTTGCTTTGAATGTAATAGATGTTTATAAACCTCTGTCATAGAATAAAATTGACTATTTAAGATTGATGGCAATATAGACAACGTTGTAATTTGTTATATCTCCTATTGGAAAACTTATGATATTTAATTGAGAAACAAAAAATATATGCCCATTAAATTTACCTCCACTTTAATTGTACCCTGCCAGCTCTATTAAAAACTACAACACAATAACTGGATTGTGAATTAATGATATGAATATAATCAATTTAGCAAAGTGAAGTGTTTGTACAATGAAACTTTGGTGACTACGCTAATGTTCCTAGAGAGCTGCACCAAATGTCATATCAATATAAAACATTCAGTTGAAAAATAATTTGAAAAGATGAGCAAAGGGATTGGTTAGCCTGAAGACCCGAAGCCCATAATTAGATCTACACTTTGTTTTGTTTTCATTTTGGCTACAGACAATTGTTTTATCCTAGGGGACATCATTTCTATGCTTCACATGAACACAGAAAATGAAGGAACAAGAAGGATGTTGATGCATTACTATGAATGTACAGAATTCTTTAACCTAAGGTTTATAGCCAAACCATTTAAACAGATGTTCTTATTACATGCGGATGATCTCTTAAGGCACAAGATCCCAAGTAATTGCAGCTAAAGGCAAGAAAAACATTCATGTGTAGAGTAAAGTTCAAAGCTATGGAAATATAAAGGGGAAGGCTCTTGGTTACCACAGAACTAAGTTGAAAAGTAAGAGGAAACAGGAAATCAGTAAAATTTTCCATTTCCAACAGTATCATGCTGCATAGTTCCCATTTCCATTACTGTTCATTTATCTCAATATTATTTACCGGCAGATTTTGTGGGTTCGGGCAATACCAAAGTAACATTTAGGTTTTACTTGTTTCCCAAACTGCTAGTTTAGCCTCCAGGCTACTTGAGCATTTGGAGAAAGAGTGCAGTGGACTCTAGGGAAACATTCTCCTGTGACACATTGGCAAAACAAAAGGCTTTTGTGCACCCTGAGTTTTAGTATTCTACTCTGTAATCATCCAGAATTCACACACACAAGGTTTGGTTTATATCATAGATGTTTTCTAGCTTTCAATTAGAGCCAAGATGGTAGGATTATGTTTTGATTATTAGTACCTCTTTTGGAAATAACTAGATATCTTTACATTTTTAATGCACAAAGATTCGGGTTTTTTTTCTGTAAAAAAATTGTTTTCACTGAGAAGAAATACAAGTTCTGTGTTATATACATACACACATACACACTTTAGCATTTTGACTAATGGTTGAAAAATGTAAATGTTATTTGTTTTTTTATAGATTTATATTTTATGTACCAGTATACTTGGATTTTTAGAAAAATATGTATTTTTATTAAAGTATTTGTATTTCTGACCCAAACAAGCATAAGTACTCTATTTTTGCTAACATTAACATTTCTGTACTTAATTCCAAGGATATGAAATGGGGAACAGACTAGCTTTGATCTCATGACAATTGTGTTTATGAAAGTAACAAATCTGTTCACATATTTACATCACTGTAATCCTCATGATATTAATTCAAATGTACTTTGAGCCATTTTTACCTTGAATATTTTTTAAATTCCATTTTGCACATGGAATCAATAGCAGCTTGTTAGGTAAATAAGGTGAAATGGCTCGTGCAGCTTCCCTGCTGCTTAAATACTCATGAGACAGATCTAAGTCACAAAGTCTCTTTGCTTTTGCTCTGTTCAGTGTGATGATTGTTCAGTATGAATTATCTACAAACATAGCCATTTCGGCTTATTCAACAATCTTGGCATAATACAACGTATTTGTCACCCCTTCAATATAGATGGAGGTCAGGAAACAATCACTAGAAGTCTTGGAATACACTTTAATGCCATTAGAGAATTATAACAGAATCTTGAATGCCTGCCAAAATGAATGCCTGTAATATGTAGCTAGAGAAGCAGTTGTGAGGGCAGTATTGGCAACACAGAGCTTTCCCAGAGAGAAGCCCCAATTAAAAGACTGCACAGTCTCAAACAGGATGAGGCAGGAGTGAAGAGGTTCAGGGTAGCTACACTTAGAATCTCTCAGAATATTATCTAGTAGTTTACATGATTCCAGCTTTAGTTTGGCAAGATTCTGTCCATAACTGTCTCATCCTTCTAGGACAAGCTCATCCTACTTGTTCCAGCAGAGTGGGCCTACTTTGCATCCCAACACAGGGAATATTTTATTGAAGTGGGCAATTTCAAACAGGAAGCCACTGAGTAAACTGATCTATACAGGGAAGGTGCTAATAAACTTTCAGTCAATGAGTTTCAGTCAATGAGTTAGACGATCAACTTGGAGATGTGTCAATCAATGCAGAAAAATTGTACTTTTTAAAGGTTTCTGTTGAGTGGCTGTATCTTGAGCATTAATGGCACACTCCATCCCTTTGTCATCAAAAGTCGCATATTTATTTTTAAAGATTTGTATCCTGCCTTTTCCCTAGGAGCTTAATGTGATGAACACTTGCCTTTTCCAATTTTTCCCTGTAACAATCCTGTGAGTGGGTTGGAGTGGGAGACTACAGCAAATGTTTAGTCTTAAGTTACTTTCCCTGGCTGAAGGTGGATCTGGATCTGAACCTGGGTGTCCCAAGTTTTTGTCCAACACATATTACTGAATTGCTACACTGAATTGGCTCCCATTTATGTTGTGTCATCATGGCCAACATGGTACTTTCCAGATGAGGGAAGGATTCTTCCATTTGCGTGCGTGCGTGCGTGCGCACACACACACACACACATTCATCAATAAGAATTTAATTTGAAAATTAAGGGAAAAAATAACTAAATGACGTTTTATATCCCCCGAAAGTCTAATGCTTAGAAATTAAAATTTATGCCACACACAGAGTTTTAATCTAGTCGTCTAATTGTCAGAATCTTGTCTTAGGCTTCTGTGGAGCCTGCTGGATTCAGTGTTCACTCCGAAACAGTTATCTCAAAACAAGGGATTCTGCATTATTGTTCACAATATTATGAGTACAAAATAGATTAGGAGGAAAGGAGGCTCCGGTATAACCATTTTAACTAGATTAACATTTCAAATAATTCTCTGCCTCAATGGAGAAACTGTGAAGTTCATCTGCCATTCTGTACTCCAGCTTGCATGCTGGAGAAGCAGGCATGTTTCTGCAATCATCAGCTCTTTGCCTTGCTGAAAAAAAGTGTGAACCAAATGTGAGTTTTTTGGAAACACATGGGCAAGCTGCCAAGGTACTAATGAAAGCTCATTCCAAGAAGAGTTGTCAGTCTTTTTATTGTACTGTGTTTCAGTCATCCACCTCCACAAAGGCTACAGCTCATTTAGTTCCAACTCTGCTGTTGGTCTTTGCAGGAAAAAAAAAATCAGTTCTGTCATTTGCATGAAGCTTCTTCTGGAACTTTTTAACATTCACCCAAACCCTGGCCTGAAACATCTTAATGTTTTAACCATACATTCTCTGTTTATTAACCCCAACTCTTAAATTTTTGTTTGTGTAATGTCCATATTTAATGGAGTTGTTTGTTAAAAGATTAACCTCATATACTAATAAGCAAAAGCTAAAAGTTGGGTCTATACAACTAACTGTATCAAAATATGGTTAAGTTAATTTGTGGATCAATGTGCTCAAATATGGTTAAGTTAATTTGTGGATCAAAAATACAACCATTATCAAAAAAAAAGAACTGTTCAATTCCAACTGTGTTTATACTGCTTAAATTTCTATAGAATGTAAATGGAGAGGAATGAAACAAATCATGTTAGAAGTAGGAAATGTATGCTACCTTTCCTTGTATCCTAAGGTAAAGGTTCCAGCTCTAGAGGGCGGTGCTCATCTCTGTTACAAAGCCAAAGAGCCAGCGCAGTCTGAAGACATCTCTGTGGTCATGTGGCCAGCATGACTAAATGCTGAAGGTGTACAGAACGCTGTTACCTTCCCACCAAAGGTGGTCCCTATTTTTCTACTTGCATTTTTACATGCTTTCGAACTGCTCGGTTGGCAGAAGCTGGGACAAGTAATGGGAGCTCACTCCGTTATGCGGTGCTAGGGGTCCGAACTACCGACCTTTCTTATTGACAAGCTCAGCGTCTTAGCCACTGAGCCACCGCATCCCTTTATCCTTGTATCCTAGGTAAGGTCATTTCCCCACATGTGGTATTGTGTTTGGTTTTCAGCAGCAGCAACTTACTTACAGTAAGTTTTTTGCAAATTCAGATTTCTTACAATATTAGACAATTCTAGGATTAAATTTACTTATTTCTAGTTCATAAAGGGATATGTTCACAGGCCATCCTCACCTCCTCTAAAATAATTGCTATTGATCAATTAAATCACCACACAATATTAACTCAGCAAGGCTTAAATGAATGATGCCAGCATTTCATTAAAATTGTGTTTATTTAACAGGACACAAAAAAAGAATAAAGAAATTGTACATACCGGTATATATGTATTGTATGTGTATCTCTTGTTTGTTTACAAAGTTTTATACAATTGTTTCAACAGAGGATGACAACATTTCATTATAATTGTTCATTCAAAAGTCTACTATTGTTAATTCATAAGCAACAACTAATATCATGTCTTCAGTTCATCAAGTAATTGGGATCATACATTTATCTTTCCATACTGAAGAACAATATATTGACAGCAAGAATGGTGTAGAAATTGCATCTATTTCCATTTTCCAGCCCCTAGTTTCCATATAGGTATAGACATCTGAAATTAAAACCTACTCAAAAGCAAGTTAATATATGTAATGATTTTTTGGTAAGTTCAACAACAGACCTGCCAGTTTGGAAAATAAAACAGGTATACAGGGACCACATAGACACACACACACACACAGAGAGAGAGAGGGAGGGAGGGAGGGAGGGAGGGAGAGAGAGAATTAGATGTTCAAGACTATGAATTATATTGTAGAAAATATCTTGTTTCTGATTTGATACTGTTACTGCTGGAAGTGATGCCTCAGATTCCTTTAGGGGAATCTTTGTGAAATAAAATGTTACTCATGTCACAAATCAATATAATTATTTGGGAATCAAGTTCTAATGTTTAACAAAATATGGTGCCAACAAAAAATATGCAAAAACATCAGTGATGTTGTTTAATGATTTGGGGGAGTTAAGACTTGCAAGCCATCTGCTAATAGGAAATTAACTAACCATTTAACTGATCAATTACCAGCTGCAACTGCAGATCCAGGAGCATTTTGTATGTGTAATGATGGTACATCCTGTACAGCATGTAGTGTTTTTTTTAATGATTCTTTCATTTAAAAAAATATTTATTTTAAAATGACATACAACAAAGTTCTATGTTGCCACAATCAACAACAAAAAGGACAAGGGTTATATTACCAGGAAATATAGTGAATAAAAGAAAACAACAAGAAATCTCAAATTAACAGGAAAAAGACCTATGCAATAACCTCAATTAACTACATAGTTAATTCAATAATTAAGATGATATGTAAATATAGACCACTTAGCTACCTGCTAACCCCTCATGTCTAGACTTGGTCTAGACTGCTGAGACTTTTCAGAAATAGGTAATACATTCACATTCTAAATCCATTTCTTCAGAGAATAACTTTCTTTCCAATTACATAAAATTATCCTAGTTATCTATCTTTTTGGGGGGATCCAGTAAACCCCCCAAAAAATTTCATACCTCCTGCTAAGAGGTATATTTAATTTTTTTAACATTTCAAGCCACTGTTTTTCCAAAACAGGATATTCCAATTTGTCATGCCTCAATTCAAATATATAACTAAAACTGACTATTTCTCATTTTAATACCTCTTATTAAAGAAGTTAAGATTTCAGGAACCATGGAAGGTGGTTTAGATTTAGATCTAGATTTAGGATGCATTTCAAAGGTGTTAAATGCATGCTTTCCAATAGGTCCAACAAGCAGAATAATCATAATAAATCTTAGTATCAAAAATATAGACATAAACTATAGATATTATTACAGTATCATTACCCCAAAACTAATCCTTGTTTTGTGCAAGCTCTGTAAACATTTGTTCTGCTTCTCAACATAAAATTACGATAAGACATGTTTAAAAATATTCTAGTTTATCTTCTTCATTTTATTGCAGTAGCAGTTACACTGTGGAATCTCAAGTTATAAGACATGGATACAAAAAATTTGCATTCAAGAGACTTAATTCTATGGTGAAGTATGTCATTTACATAATTACATAATTCATTCAAGTGATGTAAAATTGCCATGATGCATTCTTCCCTCTCTTCAATAAGTCCCTTAAAATGAGGTTTCATTATGCTTCTTTTCATACGATTTTAGATATTACATGATGTATTCAAGCAGCAGATGCTTGTGGGCAAAAAATCAACGCAAAATGTTGGAAGACAGAGCCCTATGCCCCACTACCCTGAACTATTGTGAAAGATATCTTCCCATCCCTTGTGTTGAAGGTAGAGTCATCTGTAAGTTCCAGCAATTCCCTATTCATGGAAAGAAAGATGAAATATCCACTTGCTGTTCCACTCAAGTAACAAAATCTTTTAGACTACCTATGTGTGAATTGCTTATATTTAAACATTTATCCCATAAAACAAGCACCACTATCAAGAAATTGTGCAGCAAGTGTCCAAATGATGTCAGAGACACTGATATGAACTTGTAGTTTTCTATAAATAAAACGTATTTTACATTTATATTTACAACAGACAAAATAGTCAGAATACAGGAACATCATGAGACAAATCATACAGCATACAGAGCACAGGGATGAAAAAATGCAGGGGCAAAGGAAACTCCGCCTTTAAACCCACCACAGCAACCAATCACAGCCCAGATTGCCTCATGCAGGCATCAACCCTCTATAATCAATCAAGCACAACTGTGTATACTGGCCCATTATACATTTAGCTAGCTACTAATTGAATTATCCTACTAATATTAATTTAATATTTAATATCCTAATACATAACTCTAAACTTCTCCCTTTTTATGAGGGTATTTACTATTTGAATTTTCTTAAAACTATTACAAATAATTGTGATGTAGCTTCACTGGCTTAGAATGCTATGTGACTGGCCAAATAAACATTCAGGCATGGAGTTTCCTATATTTTAATCACACTAACTTTATAATTTAGACTCCTCTGGATCCAATTCAAAAGATTAGTATGTACCTTGACTTCTTTTAAATTTCCTCCTATTCATACTAGGATTTCTGAACTCAATTTATGCTGGATTATGATAGTAATCAAAGAAATAAATGTCCACTGTCTGCATAAACTACTTTACTTAGCTCATCAAAGTCAATATACTGAAGCCAGATTTGTACCTTCTAGAAACCTTTCTAGAAATATACATAGGTGAGTTTTTAAAAATTTCATTTTATAACTTGGAGCTGCTTTACTTCTCTGAAAAAAAAAATGTTATCCCTTTTGTTTTGAATGGGAATTGCTTCTCAACCCAGAGTGACAGTGAAAGGATGATGAGGGAGCACTGAAACGGAAAAACTTCAAGTGTAGAGATTCCCACAAAAGAAGATTTGCTGTTTACAGAATAAAGATCAGGCTATTGTCCACTTACCCTCCTGTCTCCCATGTGTGTTTTTTCAATCTAGAAGTCTCCACGCATTTTAATTATAGTAGAGAATTCTTTAAAAAAAAGGCACCTCAAAGTCAAAACTCAAGCAAAATACAGAAATAAAAGTCTTGAACCAAAGATAAGCTTAGTAATATTAAAACTTTGAAGAGATGCTGAAGTACCAGTGGAATTATCATCTTCTCTCCCTCTAATAGTACCAAAGATCTGGTTCAAGAAGACCGCTTTGGGTTTCATAGAAAATAAGGCCCCCTGCTTCTTCCAAAAATCAACAAGACACAAGGAAGATTAGCCTGGTCTCAGATAATGATTGAACTGCTTCCTCTAGAGTAGAGTGGAGAACTAAAGGCTCTTTATGACTTGTGGACTTCAACTCCCAGAATTCCTGAGCTAGCCATACTGGCTCAAGAATTCTGGAAGTTGAAGTCCATAAGCCATAAAATGGCCATAGTTCCCCACCCCTGCTCTAGAGAAACTTTTTTCTATTTCTTGCTAGAAAGTTCTGGCCTTCTAATACCGGTTGCTAAAGGAAGGCCCTTGGTGGCCTTCTCCATCTGAAAGGAGACCAAAGGACTACTAGGAGCTTCTACCTCCTGTCCTCCAGAAGAGTAGAAGCCAAGATTTCAATGGGGTGTCAAAAGGGCATTTTTCTAGGGCGGTTGATCTTGCACATTTGGCAATACTGTCACCAAAAGGAGATAAGTGGTTCTTATACTGCCTCTCTAAGAATAGTAGAAATGATATTTGCAAGTAGGCTGCTACGAAAGGATTTTAATTAATGTACACTTTTCTCTTTTGAGTTTAAACTTTGAGGTGCTGGGCGGAAAATGAGTCATCAAAATCAAGAATTTAGAAAAAACGCTGGCAATGAAGTGATGGTATTTGGAAGCTCTAAAGAAATTATGAGTAATGGAAAGCTAGAGAATGCTAGTCATTTCACCCAGGTCAGATATAGACACTCCTCTTATTGAAGGGAAAGGGCCTAGATATGCATATTTTTGCATGTACGTACAAGACAGAATAAAAATTCAGAAAAATATCCAGTAAATTAAAGTATCTTGATTGACACACTGATATTCCTTTCTTCTTAGCAAGTAACAAAAAGTTCAAAGCACATTTCAGGCATGGATTTCAATCTATACAGATAAACTGCTATACTGATATCAATCCATAGTGGAATCTGAATGAAGTTGGAAACTGACTACATTAGGCTAGACACAACTATGAGACACATTCTAAGGCAACTTTAAGACTTGTGGACTTCAACTCCTAGAATTCCTCAGCCAGCTACGTTGGCTGGAGAATTCTGGGAATTGAAGTTTATAAGTCTTAAAGTTGCCAAGTTTGGAGACCTCTCTTCTAAGGTTTAAATTATCCTAAAATTTCCTGCAGTGTCTAAATCAGTGTTACTCAATTTTAGCAACTTTATGATCCATGGACTTCAGCTCCCAGAATCCCACAGCCAGCATACTGGTTGGGGAATTATGGGAGTCAAAGTCCATGCATCTTAAAATTGCTAAGATTGAGAAAAACTAACCTAAATAAAAAGTAACTATGGACACCCCTAATCTTTGGTACATAAGGACTGTAGTCAGAGAAGCATTGATGGAAAAGAACAAGGAAGTATCAAATCTAAGCATTTCCATAATTTAGAGATTTAGAGTTGTCTTTGTTTTTTTGTTTATCTATTACCTCTGGTACAGATGGGGCGTTGGTTCTTACCTGATACGCTTCTTTTCATAGAGCTGTGGAGAGTGTCCAGGTTGGGAGGAGCTCCAGTCTCGGCTCTTACAGGCTGAGCTTGAAATTGAGGAACGCCTCTCACCATCACGTGGTCCTCCGGGCGCTCCCCAGTGTTTTGCGAAGACGAGAAGGAAGACCCTATTCTCATCTTACTAAAAAAATATTAGTTTGCTCGGTCGAACAGCAAGGTTCCCCACCAGACGGCCTATGGGTGGGGCTGGACACTCTCCACAGCTCTACGAAAAGAAGCGTATCAGGTAAGAACCAATGACCCTTTTCCATAGAGCTGTTCCGAGTGTCCAGGCTGGGACATACCAAAGCTTGGCTAGTCCTGCGGGCGGGTTCCCGTCTGGGATGGAACCTCTCCTGGAACCCCGAGGACCCGCTGGAGAACCCGCCTGTCAGGAGAACCCCTCGGCAGGTGCAATGCCTCAACTGAGAAGGCCTAATGAAGGAGATAGGGCTGTCCAAATGGCAGCCCTGCAGGTGATGCCGATGGAGGCTAACTGGGGCCGTGGAGCAAGGAGGCCGCACTTCTAGTGGTGTGGTCTATGGTACCCATGGAGAGGGCCTGGGCCTGGTAGACTTTGGCAGAGGTGGCCCCAATCCAGTAGCCCATGGATGTGGGCACCACAATGGGACCGAGGGATGCAGATCAGGGGGCACAGTGAGCCCCTGACTACGAAGGAGGCTAGGATGAGAAACGCAAGAGCCTGTCTAAGGAGAGACTGCCATCTCCGCAATCGAGCGGATGAGACGACCACGAGAAAGGCCCGGTCAGAGAGAGGGGCCCTGGGAGGAAAACCTCCCTGGCGAGTTCCGGGGGGGCTAGGTAAGAGCGGCCAGAGCCCTGTCAAGGACCCGGGTCGAAGGTGCCTGGGCGGGGGCGAGGATGGGAAACTCCCCTGAGGAAGACCCAGACGGGGTTGAGGGGATGAACCCTCAATGACCGGAGAACCACCGTTGCGAGGGTAGCGATGGAAAGGGGGGGCATGGAGGAGCCCTAGGATCCAAGGTCCAGGGGTCGTGGGATTCCCCGCCCCTTGGGGGGTTATCCGTGGGAGAACCTAGGGATGGGCGCTGAGAAGGGTGCGCAGGGATAAGCCGTGGGGAGCCCGACAACGGGCCACCTCCTTGACATGGGAGGGGAGGAGGGGCCCCTCTGCTAGGAGCAGGATGGCCCTAGGGAGCCAAGTTGCATAGGTGCACAGTGTTCCCGAACTGTGGCCTGTCCTGGTGGAGGCCAGGTTCGGTTCCGCCCAACAGCAAGGCGATCGGCCTCGATCAAGAGCCTTGCTGGCAGAGGGCCGCCTTGACTGGGGATATGAGATGTAGTGAGGACCAGAGCGAGAGGTCCGCGTACCTGGGTTATGAAGCTGTGGAAGGCCGGGAGCGCAGCGAGGATCCCCAGCTAGCATGGAATGGGGGTAGATGTGTTGCCGACTAGTTGCCCTGGAGCAAGATGAGGAGGGTGAAGTGCCCCAGCCAAGAAGCCTGTAGCCGTGGTGCCGTATGGCCTACCGGGAACCTTGAGATAGAGGTAATGCGGATGAGGATTAAGCTTCCCCAACAGTTTGGGCAAGGCTGAAGAGAAGAATGGTTTTGCAGGGGTTGAGTATCAGTGACTGACTAGGCGAAAACCTAAAGAGGATATGGCTTTCTCCTTCCCCCCCTTTTTTTTGGGGGGGGGCAGCCACCTGGGGGTGACTGCATTATCGGGAACGACGGAACGGACCGCTCCCGGATCCCCGGGAGGGCTTCCTGGAAGAGGTACCTCTGGGCCTGTCTGGCTCCGACCGGTCGGGAGGCCTGTAGGGAGAGGATTGGTAGTACCTGGGGGGGAAGGAGGAGGAACGGGAAGAGCCTTGGCGAAAAGAGGGAGAGGAACCTCTGAAGTCAGGCCTCCGAGAAAGAGAGGGGAGATACTTGCGTTTGTTACGGGTCTCGGCCAAGAATGGATTGAGAACCGTTCCAAATAGTTTCCCCCCGGAGATGGGGGCTGAAGCTAGCTTAGCCTTGTTTTTTACGTCCGCTTGCCAGTGGCGGAGCCAAAGCAGGCGACAGGTGGTAACCTGGGACGAAATGGCCCTGGTAGAGAATTTTGCAGCCTGAAAGGTGGCATCAGCCGAAAACTCGGCCGCGGCCGTGATCTTAGCGATGTCCTGCTGCGCTCTGAGGTTAGATGCGGGAACATGCTGTTTGAGCTGCTGGAGCCACTTGATGGAAGATCTAATGAAAAAGGACGCGGCAGTGGAAGCCCTGACTGCCCAGGCGTCA
Organism: Pseudonaja textilis; assembly: GCF_049901715.1. NCBI lineage: Eukaryota > Metazoa > Chordata > Lepidosauria > Squamata > Elapidae > Pseudonaja > Pseudonaja textilis. The sequence goes on from NC_141990.1 coordinate 113,982,860, forward strand.
GAAAGGTGAGCGCGGCGCAGGGCCAGCTCAGCTCATTTGTCCTCGGGCTGGAGTGCCTCGAGTGACTCGCTGGGAGTAGAGCGGGAAGCTAGACCTACTACGGGCTCGTCCACAGGAGGGGGGTCGAGCAAGGTAGAGAACTGCGGTTCAAGGTTGAAAAACCTCTTGTCCTGAGCGTTGGGGGGGGGGGGGGCCCCGAGGAGGCTAGCTGCCTTGAGACCATGTCGGAAAAGATGGGTGGAACAGGAATCATCTCAGATTCCACCACGGGCTGGGAAAAGATAGAGTCGGGAGGTTCCCCCGATGCCGCTGGTTGGGTGGAGCGGGAGGGGTCAGGCCAGAGGTATTCCTGGCCTTGAACAGGAGAGACCTAAACAGGTGCGGTTTAAACAGCCCCAAAAACACGGGCTGGTCTGGAGTGAGGCCCTCGTCCTCTGACATGTCCCCCTCCAGTGGGCCTGCTCCCGAGAGGAGCTCACTGTCTATGATGGATCCCAATTCGAGGTCTTCCTCGTCCCCAAAGAGGGTAGGGCCCCCGGGTTCCTGGGTCTCCATCTCCTCCATCCCCAAGGGCAAGGTCAAGTCCCTGTGGAATGCTACCTGACCATGCGAGGCCGCTGCTCCTTGAGCCTCAGGGGCCGCAGGCCGAGGGGCCAGACCGGCCAGCTGCTGAATCTCTTGCGCTAACCTTTGCCGGATGGCCAGCTCCATCCATTGCTTCAGGTGTTCGGGGATCTCCACCGTGGGGGGTGGGTGAGGCTCCTCCGGGCGCAGTCCTGCAGCAGTGGGGGTAAAGGTGGCCTCAGGGGCCTGACCAGGCTGTGAGGAAGAGGAAGAAGCAGGGGAGGAGGGGGGGGGATGGGTGGAGGTTGAGGGATTGGGAGTGGAAGGATCCAGGGGCACAGAGCTTGACTCTTTAGAGCGCCTGTCAATCTCCTTCTCAAGGGCCCTGTGTCGCCTAAGGGCATCCCTTTGGGAGGCTTTGGATACCTCCTGTGCCTGCTTGCGCAGGTGATGAGATTTTGACTTGGCCTTCAAGGAAGTGCCACGAGATGTATTGTCATCTGCCATCTGGAAAGAAGAAAAAAGTACAACTTTTGATTAATGCAAGACGGTTGGCACGTTCTGGATACAGCCTACGCAGAGGCCGGGGATCCCAGCGCTCGTTTCGCACCCCCCTTTGATCAAGAAATTTTTTTTTAGAAAGTTGTAGAGAAGTAGGGCCTAGACCAGAAGCCAATCAGCCGGAAATGAACGCCAAACAGCTGCCCCTGCCGGGCGGACCGGGGGAGGGGGATGGCAGAGCTGCTACCTCGCGTTGCTGGGGAGAGGCTGTGGAGCCAACAGGACCCCTATGTGTAGAGGAGTACCAAGGCAAGGTTTTCAAGGAGCAAGCAAGGATTTGGACAATCCTAGGATCTGCCCAGTAAATCAAAACAACGCAGCCTGCAGGTAGGCCTCTAGCAATGGCGGACGGCCATGAGGCCACAAAGGAAATGGATTTAGAGGTGATGCAAGACGGTTGGCACATCTGGATGCGGCCTACGTAGAGGCCGGGGATCCCAGCGCACGTTTCGCACCCCCCTTTTGATCAAAAATTTTTTTTGTTTAAAATAAAGATTTGGTGCGGAACAGGGCCTAGCCCAGAAGCCAATTAGCCGAAAGGTGAACGCCAGGCAGCTACCCCTGCCGGGCGGACCGGGGAAGGGGGATGGCAGAGCTGCTACCTCGCCTGCTGGGGGAAAAGCTGCGGAGCCGACGGGCCCTTACTTCTGCGGAGGGGCCTGACAGGGAGATCGACGTGCAGGCTAAGATGTAGGCAGTCCGAAATCTGCCTAGAAATCAAATAAAGAAACGCAGCCTGTTATGGGCCTCTGGCAATGGCGGACGGCCATGCAGCCACACGCAAAATGGCGGCGGCTCCTGGGCGCACCCAAGATGGCGGACGCCACAGGGAGCCCAAAATGGAGACCGCGATAGCAAGAGCAACCCCAGCGGCGGCTATCTCTCAGGCTGGTAATAAAGACCAGCAGGCCACAAAAAAGACCCTGGGAGAGACAGGGAAGCGTTTCCCTGGGCTAGAGGGCGTTCGCGGGGGGGGGAAATGGCGGATAGAATACGAGGCAGGAAAGAAGCGAAGCGGCTTCGCGCGAGGCGAGTAGGCGGCAAACGAAGGAGGGGGGGCAGCGCTCGAAGCGCTGGATTTTCCCCTGAAGGAACGGCGAAAGCGATTCCCCTTAGGGGAGAAAGACTCCCTAGGGAGTTCCAACCTCAAATTCCTGCACTGCTGATAGTAGGGTCCAAGTTGAATCAAAAAGAACTCTAAAATGCTGAACGACCAGGGAGCGAGAGAAAAAACAGCCTGACTGCCACGAGGCTGAGCAAAAAACTGGGGAGCGCCCAGAGGACCACATGATGGTGAGAGGCGTTCCTCAATTTCAAGCTCAGCCTGTAAGAGCCGAGACTGGAGCTCCTCCCAACCTGGACACTCGGAACAGCTCTATGGAAAATTTGTGCAGCTTTCAACTAGAAATAATGGACAATCTTGCTGTGAATATTTGGGTATTATAGTAAAGAGAGGAACCCAGGGCCACATGTGGTTGTACCATGTTTCTCACAAAATAAGGCCAGGTCTTATTTTTTTTTTGAGTCCCAAAAAAACAGCTAGGATGTCTTTTCAGGGGTGAATTAATCCCCCCCCCCGCACACCAGCGCCATCTCCAACAACAGCGTCTGAGTCATTCCCGCTTTTCCTCTGTCCCCATAACAACAGGAAAAAAAACATTTTGAGGTACCTGGGAGTGCCGCATGCTGCATTTTGGTTTAATCCCGAGCGGCTGGGTGGGTGTGAGAAGAGCTGAGCGAGAGTCTCTGCTGCTGCTACCCTTGGTGCTCCAGCCTCGGGCTCTGAAAGTTTGCAAAAGTCTCGGTGCGCAGCCCGTTCCTGCATTCAAGTGCCCAGGCTGAGCTGCAGCTGTCCCTCTCTCACCAGTGCCATCTCCAATAACAGTGACAGCAGTGGTGGGAACCATGGAAGTTATGGAGGTGGCTCCCCCACCCGAGAAGCGGCTAAAACGCTTTCATGGTTCCCGCTGCTGCTGCCACTGTTATTGGAGCCGGCACTGGCAAGAGAGGGACAGCTGCAGCTCAGCCTGGGCGCTTGGAATGCAGGAACGGGCTGCGCTCCGGGCCTTTTGCAAACTTGCAGAGCCCGAGGCTGAAGCACCAAGGATAGCAGCAGCAGAGATGCTCGCTCAGCTCTTCTCACGCCCACCCAGCCGCTTAGGATTAAACCAAAATGCAGAGCGCAGCGCTCCCAGGTACCTCAAAATGTTTTTTTTCCTGTTGTTACGGGGACGGGGGAAAAGTGGGAACAACTCAGACGCTATTGTTGGAGACGGCGCTGGTGAGAGAGGCGCCAGCACCGGTGGGAACCGTGGAAGCTACGGAGGCCTGAGAAGCAGCTGAAACGCTGCCGGACATCCACCCTGATACCGCCTGCCTGCTGACCCGGGTAAGGGAGAGGTAAGGGAGCCCTCCGGGCTCCACCATGGTGTTAGGAGCGGCTGATGGTGAGGCGTAGCTGCCCGCAGGGTACTCCTAGTGGCAAGTTCCCCCCGCCTTCCCCCCCCAATTTCGCATATTTTAAACTAGGCCTAAATTTGGGGGGAGGGGCTTAATTTCATTTTATGCCTAGAAAACATGCTGGATCTTCCTATGTGGGGGGAGTATTGTTGGAGAAACATGATAGTGCCACAGAAAATATCTTGGTAATCAATACCTTGATCAGAGCACCTCTTCTAACCACCGTTTTTCAGCAAACAGTTTTTAAGGTACGAAGTCTAGGATTCTGGACTAGACAGCTAGCAATATTAGCAGCTATTGATAGCCTGTCCACGGACCCATTTTTTTTCATAATGTTCAAATTGGCTGCAATGTTACAGAAAATTCCAAAGTTTAATTATGTACAATGTAGAAAAAACATTTCCTCTTCTTGGTTTTGAATACCTTTGACTTTTGTGTCAGTGGGTGGTCTCAAAATCTAATATTGTGAGAGGGGAAGAATATTTTTTTCTATCCACTTCACATATGACTTACCTCTTTCTTGAGCGATATTGCTCTCTGTGCAATTTCCAAGGAAATTTTCTTTCTTTTTACTACTTTAAAAAGTCATTTTACTATTTATTCTTGATTTCTGCTTTCTCTTTTTTAAATAATTGCTCATCTGCAAGAGAATTATCATTTATTCCACAACTGTTAAAAACTTTTTAACAGCTGTGCATCTGGATTTTTGTCACAGCCACTTCACATGCACAATGCTTTTTGGAAAAGTTTTATCAAACGTTTGTTCATCTCTAAAAAAAAATCTGCAAGTAAATAATGTAGGACTAAACTTTGAAGAAGATATGGTGCTTTGTCCTCAAGGTTTATTCTTCAGTTTGCTTGACAATTTTATTTTATAATCTATATTTTGCTTCCTAGCTGTGCTGCTTTCCGTTGTATGTGCTGGAACAGGACACTAACTGAATGAGGATTAAGGATTTTTGAAATCCTTAAGTTCAGCTGTAGTAAGACAACACAATGTGAAGATACTGTCTGTAAAGATTTAAAAAAATATTTCACTCTAGAATAAAATGTAAATTAATACTGTTATATACCTTTCTGGCTGTGGATGTCCTTTTTTATTACAATTTTGTTCTTTAAATAAATGAAATCCTATAAACAATGGAAGATATCTACAGAAACTATTTGTCCTTGCTGTTATCTCTAAGCTACTCTTTTGGTTTAGAAATTCATCCATTCTTCTCCTTTATTTTTTTATACCTATGAGGAAACATGACTAAGTAGAACAGAGGTCTCCAAACTTGGCAGCTTTAAGACTTGTGGACCAACTCCCAGAATTCCAACTGAGGAATTCTGGAAATTTAAATTCACAAGTCTTAAAGTTGCCAAGTTTGGGGACATCTGAAGTAGAATGTGGGGGAAATACAGTATATGTCGGCAGTCACTGTGTTATTTTTTTTAAATGACTTTAATTGAGTATCTCTCCACTATTTATGAATAGGTTCACTTAACTCTACAATATACCTATAGCCAGTCAATACCTATCTGTGTCTACAGCAAATTGGTTCCTAACCCTGTTTTCAGGTTAAAGTCTTTCTAGGCTAGGCTGCTGAACCTCCACTCCAACCCCCACCTTCTAAATCCCACTCTAAGGGAAGAGAATATATGTAGCTCAGGGTTGAGCTGTTGGTACATTAAAAACATCTCAGAAACCACCAACTGATTATTACAACCACGTGGCTTCACAACAGCATACAAACCAACTAAAGCCCTGCCAACTCAGGCAAACAAGCTAATTAGTAAACAACAGGAACCACCAAGAACACTCCCACTAACAGTGACAGGTATACTATGGAAAAGGAGAGCAAACCTCACTCCCTTCTAGCACTGATGATGTTGCCTAGTTGAGTAAATGAAAGATCTGCAAGACAACAACCAAGCTCAGGGAGCACCAAGGATTCCACAGACACTTTTTTCCTAAGTTTCCTACTACTCTTAGAATATAACATAGGAAGATTTGTGTAATCCTCTGCCCTGATTGGCAGTTCCATCATCCAATTATTACACTACCCAATGTATATAAATTCTTAATAGCTGATAATTAACTACTGAAATATCTGCCTTTAAAAAAATTCTCATACAGTTCCCAAGAAAGCCCTTCCTGGCCAATCTACATAGGAGTTTTAATAGGCACTCTACTGCATCTATTGCCAGACTCTTCAAATGTGACAGCTTTAAGACTTGTGGACTTCAACTCCCAGAATGCCTCCTCCAGTCATGTTAGCGCTGGAATTCTGGGAGTTGAAGTCCACAAGTCTTGTCAAGTTTGAAGACCCTTGACCTATTGCATATAATTTCCAGCATTTTTTGGTTTTTGTCAGCCTTTCCAAAGTCTGGTGACCTCAAAATTCACTGCAACTACAACTTCTAGAAATCTCCAAGACTGGCCATTTTGGAAACTGGACTAAAAAAACTATTTTGAATACAACAAAGGCATTTTCCCATTTTCGCTGGGCTTCGAACTTTTTTGTTATTGAGTTACCGCAGCTAAAATGGCTGATTCATCCCAAATGCAAGCGTTTATTCTGGAATAGGATTAATTCCTTGAATTTTGCTATTCCCAGGCTGCTAGAATGGTAAAGCCAGGTGTGGTTTTGCATATCTAGAACTACTTCTCTTTGCAGAGCAATTCTGCAGAATACTGTTTCTCTTTTTTGATTTTCAGTAGGTAGGCTTTCAAAGTTTATTTTGGATCAGATGATATTGAAAATATATATAATATCTTGACAAGAATCTATTTGTGTCAAGAATGAGGATGAGAAGGGATTAAGAAAATAAAATTAGAAAAATAGGCAGGACTGGCTCGTCCCCAAAGAAGAATCATTTAATAAAAGCCCACAAACTTCCTGTCTCTTTATTTAGCAATCTACACAGCTTGTGCCAAACCAGATCCTACCTGCAGTTTCTCAGAAAATTCAATTAATTCCACTTGGCTGGAGGGAAGGAAAATCAACAGCTGTATATTTTAAAAGTGTCTTCTTTAAATAGTAATTTATACATTAGATTTTTTTCTACCTGTTTGCTGTTCAAGTGTGATGAATATCAACTTTCATCTTCCTCCCAAGTATGCTATTGGTCCAGAAAATGTCTGCTTGCCTCCAGTTCTCATCAATACCAACCAGCATGGAATTTGTAGCCCAACATGTTTGAAGGCTATTACACTGGGAATCTATTATGTATATATATTAGATACTGAGGTTAACTGAAGTCAAAGTTTGGAGACAAACTCCAAAGAGAGGTATTATCTCAATATTATACTCTTGCCAGTTACTATAGAATCTGCATTTACCAAAAAAACAGAAAGTAATTGTTGCTTGGTTGCATTAAAAAAAAATCTGGGAATGGTTACTTGAGATCTTGAAGTTAATAGGATATTTTTAAACCAATATTAATAATTCCTCCCTTCTTTTTCTCAATAAGTCATGTAGCATGCTGGATGTTGTACACCAAAACATTCTAGTATATTTATAAAACTATTGGTTTTATTTGTTATTGGTTGAACTAAAAAGAGTTATAAACAGATCTGGTCAGTCATGACCTGACAAAAGAGATAAGAATTTAATGACCTACATTTAAACAAGATTTAAATCTTGAATAGTATTATTTTGTTAGTGATAGCAAAGATACCTGGGTTGACCATAATGCATACAACTAAATGCAATCATCTGTAATAGGACAATACCTTGATTATGGAACAAAAGAGGGTTAAAAATCACAAGATCCTTTGAGGGGAATGAAATGAATGTCAACTGGAACAGGCAGAGACCTTGCAGCTTTTTGTAGCCTCTCCAAAACTGTTAACTGAGACAATCGCATCCCATGAAAAAGCATTCAACTCACAAAGCTTGTGACAATAAATCCGTTGCCCATTAAAGTACCCTTGGTACTAGAAGAATCCTATGAAAAAGCAGAGGAAATATTGGCAGCTCCATTGGAAGACAGGAAGAAGTTCTATCTCCATTATTAATTTCTATGCTGTTAACAGTACAAAGCTAGGACAGGAATATGTGCAAAGATGAAACAAACCATAGCTTCCTTTTATTTTAGGCCTGCAAAATCTGTAATTTAATGAGTTAAACTCATCCATCAAGTGATGTATTGGTGATAAACTATTAACCTCTGACAACAATAAAATTATTATTAGCACTAGATTTATACTAAGATATTCAAATATTTTCATATGTATATGATATAAATAAAACAGAAACTAACATACAAAGTAGGAAACACATATAGATGCAAATAAGCAGGAGAAAAGGGGAATACAGGAGTAAATTACTATACCTAGTCATATAAATGGAAGCACTATGATGGTATCCTGCTTTGCTTCCTATTCCTTGAAAAAAATTAAGTGAAGGTTAAGGTCTTACACGGTTTTCTTGAATTTCTTGATAGCCATGTGGAAGTGGTTTGCCCACTGTCCTCTTCCATTTTTGTTTTAAATTCTCAGCCTAGCTTGCACCTTTGGGGTTTCCCACTGAAATGCCAATCAGGCCTGGTCCTGCTTAGCTTCAGACTGCAGATAAGTCCAGTAGATACTGTTTGCTTATAAGCACTTACTTAGGAAAGCTATTTGTTTATTGGATAAATCAAGGGATGGCTCCGCTTTAATAATTTTATTTTGTCTTAACGCCAATAATCTATTAGTGCCTATCCCCGCAATATCTCAAATACACTGACAATAATGAAAACAGCAATTCCTCTTCGCAAACGATAGGCAATTTAAAATAATCGTTTAGGACCCGACCGACTGTCTCACCACTGCCAATTAAAAGGCACTGGTGGTTCCTCTGAACAGAATATCCGAATTAGAAGGGACCTTGGAGGTCTTCTAGTCAAACCTCCTGCTCAAGCAGCAGATCCGGCCTATATCATTTCGCAAAAATGATCATCAAATCTCTTTTAAGACAGAACCAATCCAATGCACGTTGAATAAGACGTCTGCAAGGAATAAATTCATCCGACCGATTTACTGAGAAACAACATTTCATTGATCACAAATACAGGTTATTCACCCCAGCATCATTTTAAAACCAACGTTTGTTCATACAATCGGAATTTATATAAATAGAAATTTGTACAGATCCAAATCTATCACGACCCAATCTTAGCTTTGGAGATAAATGAACAGGTTATCTTCTTAGCAAAACACAGAGGACTGCGACATCGTAACCTACTCGGTCCTAAGTAGTCTGAGGTTGGGGAAATACAACTTTACGCAAAGCCCTCGAGGTTCGCAGCCACTTCGGATCGATCCGGCCACCTACCTACCCGGCGCGCCGCGGCTCTCCCGCTTCCAACCTCGGCGCGTTCCTTTGGGCAGCGGCCGAGAGCTGCCCGCTGGCCAATCACGGGACCCCGCCTCGCCCCAGCGCGTCCTGCCTCTGAACCGCAAGGACTTCCCCTCCTTCGGTTCTATTCCCAAATCGGGGGCGGGGAGGGGAGAAACCGAATTGGGGAGCCAATCGCAAGCGAGAGCTGCACCTCTCCGTAGCCACCCACCCGCCTTTCCTGCTCTCCCATCGAAGCGGTGGGCGCTGAGCGGCGTCGCCAGGCGGAGGCCGCCTTTGCTTCAGCTGTTGCCCGGGGAGGGGTCAACCCAGCGGCAAGGCTGCCCTGCCAGCTCTGGTGATCGCGGGAGGCGGGCAATTAATTTCCCGGAGGCTGCCAAGAGCGATCCGGGGCTGCTGGTGCAGCGACGAGCAGAGCCCGTGGCTTCTTCCTCGCTTGGGCTTTCAGCCGCCTGCAGGAGGGAACACCATGCCGAAGAGAAAGGTAACGCCGGAGCCTCGATTCCCCTTTTCAGATCCACATCGGGGAGGGCTAGAAAAATAAGACAACCCCCCCTAAAATTAAGGTAGCAACCCTCCCCCGCCAGCCTTTCGCCACCCGCTGACTGCCTTCCAAGTCACGGGCTTGATTTCACTTTGGGAGGCCGCGGCAAGATCTGTCTCTAACCCCCCCCCCCACCTTAACTGCCTGTTGCAATAAAATAGGGCGCTAGGTTCTCGCGTTCTGCAATTTAACGCGGCCGCATTTCCATTCGTACTCTATGCGGTTGCAGCGGTGCGCACGGCTTCGGGGCGCGCGGAGAAGACCCGTCACTCAGGTCGGTGTCAGTCTCCGCAGGCCGTTCTCGTTCCCAGGAACGTCAAGAGCGCTTGGCTCTCCCCTTCACCCCCCGCCGCCCATACTCTCTCTCTCTCTCACACACACACACACACACACACACACACACACACACACACACACACACACTCACTCTCTCTCTCTCACACACACACACACACTCTCTCTCTCTCTTTCTCACACACACACACTCTCTCTCTCTCTCTCTCTCACACACACACAACACACACACACACACAATCACAGAGAGAGCGAGAGCTGGGCAGAGACTGCTCGCCCTTCTTACGCCCCGGAGGAGAAACGAAGGGCTTGCAAAAAACTCTCTCCGCGAGCAGCTCTGGGCAGTGTGTAGCTGGGGGAGTGTGTGTCTGTGTGTTTGCGCGCGTATTTACGAAAGGAACGCTCCGAGAGTTCTCTTTTCCCCCCCTTGGTGGTGGGGAACTCTTAGCTCGGGCTCGCGCGCGCCTTTCTCGAGCCGCCCTGGGGACGGTGTGTATGTGTGTGTGCGGGGGGGGGCTGCTAAGGTAACCTGAGAGCGCGAGGGGGCGGAAAGTAAAGGCAGGGAAGAGCCATATTTAACTACCCCGCTCCCTGCTTTCCGTAGTGGCAGACCCATCTGTGCCAACTCTCGGGTCTCTCGGGGCCGGCGGCTGATGAGGCTGGGCCTTTGACCGTCACATCTGAGGCGGTGGTGGCGGCGGAATCCGATGCCAAGGCAGCGGCAGAGAGTTTCTGAAGAGCCCCAAGGGCTCCCGAGGAAGGCAATGGGGAGGAGCTTTGCACCTTCGAGACGCGAAGGAGCCGCTGCAAGAGAGAGAGAGTTGCATGAGGCCGAGACGTCTCTCTTCCTCCTCGCCGTTTCCTTTGCCTTTCTTTTTCTTCCTCTGCGGAACGGCTGCTGGATTTTTCAGCGACTTCTGCGGTTCTTGTCTCTCCTCTCGGCTCCAAAGATAGGGATTTCTGCTCTTGGTCACATTTGACTGGGATAAATAAAAATGTCTTTTTTTCTGGCTTCGGGTGTATAAATTGAGAGGCAATCTGATTGTAAATTCTAACTTGCATCTGAAGTTGAAGTCGTCAGAGATTATTCAACCTCGTGGTAGATTCTGAAAAGAGTGAGAGGTGCTTTGCATGGGGTTAAATGGCTCCCACAAATGTGCTGGGAGAAGTTGAGAATGTGGGGTGAAGTGTACAAGTCCTTAATTAAGTCGACTGGATGGATCAGTCATTCCTGCAAAGTCCAACCTATCCCATGGAGTTGTTACCAGTAAAAAAAAACGGAGTGGAAATTGTGTGTATGCTGACAGAGTTCCTGGAGAAAAAGCAGGATATGCATCTAAAAAAGATAGGAACCCAGGAAGGTAACTGAAGGTGTGGTTTATTCAGTTCAAATTTAGAGGAGCTTCTATAATCCCTTGTGCTGCAGCTGAGATTATAAATTCCTAAGAGTAAGGATTAGATGTGCTTGTAATAAGGGATATAAAATTTAGTGTCTTCCAAAGCTTTGGGATTTTAATTCCCGTCAGTCCCAGCCAACATGGCCAAAGACAAGGCTTTGTGGGAGTCATCCTCCAAACCTTATGCAAGACCTTGATGTGCGAAGCTGTTTTTGGTGTCCACTGTGAAATGTACCGTTGTGGGCACTGATGGTTCTATAGAACACTAACAAAAAAGCAAGCAACAAAATTGCACCCCAACTGACTATGATGGAAAGATAACTGTTTTGCTGCTTCAGAGAAAGAATAAAAATAAATTTGCACAGCTACTTCTTTATGGATTATTAGACTTTTAAGAAGTTGAACTGATAAAAATACCTAACTTTTGTACTACTAATTATTTTATCTACATAATGCTTTTCCTTTAATTTTATATTTACATATTCTCCACTACAGTAATTAATACAACACAAAAATGTTGTTAGGCTAATGCCACTGAAGGAATAGCAAAAATTATGTATTTCATTTCTGCATGATTCTTATGGAAATATATTCGTGTGCCATACTGGATATAAAAGTGAAATAAGTGTCATTTTGACTAGCAATCCAGTGTTTTAAGCTTCCTTTAAATAAATACTACTACTAAGCTGCTTATTGGACTTTAAATAGTTGTAGAAGGAATTTCATCTTTTGTCTGAAAATATATACAGTTACCACATGTCCCTTCATAATTACCATTGCTTTTCCCTTTGGGGAAGTGAGTTACAATTTTGATTTTTACTGGTTGAAAGTTCAAGTTAGTTGAAATATTTAAATATTTTAAGGCTAAAACCATGTGTTGCATATCTGTTCAAGATTAAGTGGAGACTTACTTCCCGGTAGATCTCAGTAAAGATTTAGCTTTCATTAAGATAGAATTTTATAGTAAACTGTACAGATTTACCGGAGACTTACTTGCATTTTTTTTTGTATTATGATTCTTCTTGTCTTAGATTTATTTTTATCCCTGATAACCTTGTTTGCTCTCCTGTGCATGTGTGTTCTGCATATGTGTATAATGCCTCAGATATCATAGATGAGATATCATATCATAGAAATCTAGAAATAGGTCATTGTTAGAACACACTGGATATGAATAGCTCAAGGACTGATGGATGGGTTTATTGGATTAGAATTCTTAGAAGAAATCTTGATTCATTGTATTCTGAATTAAGATTTAGACTTGGCACACAAATGCCCTTGACTATCTCTTTCTCCTGGAAGAGTGGGAAGGGGATGGCAACTTTATTGAATCTCGGGATTTCTCATTTGTGTTGAACCAGTGGTGGATTTCAAAGAGGTTTACCATTGTTTTGGTGGGTGTGGCTTGATGGGCGTGCTTTGCGCTCACACATATTTTGTGTGTGCATGCCAAATGCGCACTTTGCCAAACGTGCAGAGGCTGTCCTACTCGCCACTTGCAATCTGTAGCTTCGACAGCTGACGCGAGGCAATCTGCTGTGCCATGCAAAGCAGTTGCGCTTCAAAAGCAGGGAATAAAGGTCAGTATGGGAGCCCAGTGGGCCCAACAGCAGCTCAGCAGAGAGAACCAGTTCAGTCTCAGCCGATCTTTGGTGCTACTGGTATGCCAGAACCAGGACAAATCAGTAGAATAGCACCACTGTGTTGAACTCATTAATCACTAAAAAAATGATGTACTTGAAGAAGCTGGAGTCTAATTATACCACTTTATGATGGTGGTGATATTGGAAGAGATAACTGAGAGATACATCCTTGATTCCCTGGAATTTTTTGTAAATTTTTGCCTTCTTTCATGTGTCTCTATGTAAGTTAAGCCACTGGACAGAATCACACATTGACTTGAGACTAATTGTCAGCAGGGTATTGATGATACTACGATGTACTTCTTAGTGGATGTTTTGAGAACTTGTGCAGATTTCCAAATTATAAAGGACAGGGTGTGAAAAAATAAATTTAAGCTGAACTTTGATATGATCGATTTACTTCTGATTCTAGAAGTTGGGTTTCTGGATCCAAGGGAGATGTGTGGAAGAAGGAAGGAAGGGGAGAAAGAAAGAAAGAAGTTCAGTATTAATATTATTTCTCTTCTTTTCTAAGTTCAACTTCCATAGAACTTCAGAGGAAAGAACATTGCAGCTGGATTCTGATCTTTGTTGATATATAAACAATTGCATTATACGCATAACTTTTTCAAGGCCTTTATGCTGTACCAAGAGCTAGTCTGCAACTTACTTCCTGACTTGTGGTGACTGTTGATAGTTGATCCTAAAAGGCAGAGACTATCAACCACTTCAATGTGGTTGCTATATCTATTGTACAGTGGTTGCTATATCTATTGTCCTCAGTTGTCCTCTTTATATTTAACCTTAGTCCCATTTTCCCCCTTTTCTCTTTGACTTTCATTACCAAAGCTTGCAGATCATTTGTATTTTCAGCTAGGCTAGTAATGTCATTAGCATAAGGCAGGTTATTGATGTTTCTTCCTCCAATTTTAAAATCACACGTATCTTCATGTCTGTCTGTCTGTCTGTCTGTCTGTCTCTCTCTCTCTCTCTCTCTCTCTCTCTCTCACTGGGGTTTTGTCTGAGGACAATGCATTGCTATGAGATTCCTGTTTTTTTGGAAAAATACTGTTTGATATCGTCAATACACTTAATATTCTTTGGCTTTCTTAATTATCCAGTGTATATTTTCCTTCCCATGTAGGAAATCTAATGTACATTGGAAGATGTGCTGTTTTGCTAGAAGTGTGATAATGTGTACATTTTGTTCAATATGTGTACATTTTCTTTAGTAGTGCATTGGTATGTAGATTGAATACCATACATATAAATATCCACGAAAACTTAAGAAAACACACACACACATATTTGTATGTATGTATATATCCTGGTATTTTGTTTTCTATGGGAAACTGGTCCAAATGACTCTGAGGATTTAAGGTTGCAGAAACAGGCAACCAAGCTAAGTTCCTGAAGAACCCCATCCTGTCAGTGGGAGCCCAGATGCTTCAGCGAGCGGCATCTGCATTCATATTAGTGGTCTGCGGGATTTAAAAGTATGAATTTGGTGGTCCCTGAGGTCCAAAAGGTTTAGCATACCCGTTCAAAGTTGGACTTTCTTTCTTAGTGTAGAGATGTTTTAGAAATACTTCCCTTGTTTTTCTGTGTGTCTTCCCATCATCAGTGTCTTTACAGATGTTGTAATATTGCTTCTTGTTTCTTCTGACAGCTTTCTGAAATACTTGATTAAGTTCCTTTGTGGGGGTTTTGTCTTTTTTGTCTTTAGTTTTACTTCTTTTCTTGGCAATTTTTATCCAGAATGACGAGCCATCTCATACAAATTGGATGTATAAATATATACATTTATTGATACTGGAAGAAAGCAGTGTCAGTTAAAAGAAACGTAATAATGAATAGGAGTGAAGTCTATGATGTTAAATTATGACCTCAGGCAACATGTACAAAGTTTATGTCCTGCGGTATTTCTCGCTTTTTATGTGAACTTTTTCTTAATTCTAGGCATAAGAGAAAGCCTGTGATTCTTAGGGGCTAAATAACATTGGCATAGTTATAGAAGGAAAAATATAGGAGAGAAGTGCAGAAAGTGTATATATCACAGATATCCAGGATGATACCATCTCCACATGAGAAATGCTTTGTTTTTTATAGTGTCTCCTTGTCAAAGATTTCTCTGCATGTAAATTATGTAAGAATATCTTAGCCTAGCATTCATACTGTGATATTAACTTTGCATATTCAAGATAAAGTTCTAAACAGATTTTGCATTTTAGGAATATTATTAGATTCTGAATTATATCTCTTCTCTGCTTTACTTACTAGGCTCAAAGGCAAAGGTCAAATGCTTAAAGTTATATCTTTGTTTTTCCAGACATCTGTCAGCCAGTATTTTGCCCTCTCCTGAATCCTTTTTATCTACATATATATTTGTGTAACTAAATCTCTATAGGATTTTAAATCCTAGAAAATCAAGGGAATGTCCAGATAAGGCTCTTGTTGCACATATTCATTGTTCAAATGTAGAGGGTGAGATGAAGTTTGAGATAGTATTGAGAGAGTATCGTGAGAAGAAAATCCCCTCTTCAGTCATTCTTCCTTCTCTAATTCAAAATCACAAATTGAAATAGGCTTTAGAAAAAAAATCAAACTGCAATGGAAAATATGTCAGCATATTCATGAACTGGAATAGAGTATGGTAACAAGGTCAGCCAATGAATAGATATAGCAACTAAGTCAGCCAATGAAGACTGTTTGGAAACTAAAACTAGAAGTAGCCTTCGCATGGCTCTATATTAAGCTCTGCAACTCTGAAGCTATGTTAAGCTTTGTCTATTGAAGATGAAACTGCTTCTCTCCTCTGCTTGCCTGCTGAACTAAAGAAACTTGCTTGCTTGCTGAAAACTAGCGCTCTGATCTGAACCTGTAACATGTCTGCTTCTGTTTGGGTTTGCTCCTTGTTGGAGAAATCTACAACTGGTATTATAAAATTTACTTGGTCTTTATAAAGAAGTTAAATGAAGCCTCAGTCATCTGTATTTACTTTTCTGGCGCTGAATTTATGCTGCAATACTCTGAACAAAATACCAAACGTAATAGGTTGAACATTACTCTCTGTCGGATCCTAAATTGAGATTTATTCGATTCCAACTTGAGATCTCTTTCATCAAATTAAAAAAGACCCCTTCCCCCCAAAATATTTTTATTCACCAAATACTAAATCACAGCCCAGCAGCATGCTTGACTGCAGAGGTGCTCCTTCTCATAATGCCAGCTAAGTGCATTTCCTTAGAATTCATAGTGGCTGTGATTTTGTACGTTTTTGAGGAATAAAGACAAGATTTTTCTGTGTAAGATTGACTTATACCCATTAGTTTAGAGACTGTTCAGTTATAATGGTACTAAAAAGTGACTTACAACTGGTCCTTCCACTTTCGACCATCATAGCATGGTCATGGTCATGTGACCAAAATCCAGGTGCTTGGAAACCAGCATATATTTATGACAGTTGCAGCATTCCAAGGTCATGGAGTCACTATTTGCAACCTTCCCAGCTGGCTTTCAACAAGCAAAGTCAATAGGTGAAGCCAGATTCGCTTAACAACCGCATGATTCATTTAACAACTGCAGTGATTCACTTAACATTTGCCTTGCTTAGTGATGGAGATTCTGGTCCAATTGTGGTAATATGTTTAGGACTACCTGTAAAGGGCTTTTATGAGAGTGTGGCTGCCCACAACCACTGATTTTTACGTATTGTGCTCTTGAAATTTTTCCCCTGATTCAAGGAACTGCATTCTTTATTCTCAACTCAACTGGTAAGATTTATTTCTAACAGTATTGTATGGGTTTTTTCCCCGTCCCCCATCCCCTAAGTTGGTGACTATATATAATTATAATGCCTGAAAAACGCTCCCTTTGTGGATGAATGGATATGCAGACAATACACTTACATAGAGAAATATGACAATTTAAACCATAATTTTTCAGTTCTAATGGAATTTGAGTTTATATTTAAATATGGGTAATCCCCAGAGGACTGGAAAAGGCAGTGCAAAGCATTTGTGCAAAGAAGGAGCTATTTATTATAAAACTGAAATAAACTTCCAGTCAAACTTGCACATATATTGTTGTTGTACTGCCATGTAATAAAAAGCATATAAAACAAAGAACACATTGAGCATTTCTCTATGCTGTTTATGTCCCAGTATCTTGTATTTATTTTTTTACATTTTAAATCCTTGCAAAACATATTATTGAAAATGAAGCAACCATTACTAACAGATTAGACCTACAGTTGATCTTTGTATGACTTATTTTTTCATCAGTTATTCAGAAAAAAGGAATTCTACTATGTGACAAGTGGTTGTGTGTACATGAAAGAAAAAATAATATTTTTTAAAACGTTACCTCTTTAACATATTTGTTAACTGAAAACGGTATAGTTTAAGTCTGAACTTTTCTATCTTACTCATTTGTTAAACAGCTCAACAACAACCCCTGGATTGTTTTACTTGCTAAGTTAACTCAAGGTTTTTTTTAACCCCAAAACCTAGCTTGCATATTGGGACAAATCATGAATTTGCTAATTAAAATTCAATTTTGGTGACTTCTTCCTAGTCAGTTAAGAAAAGGAGACAAGAAATAACCACTCTATTCTAAATTGTGGTTCTGGGTTATAAATGGAGATTGTTACTCAGAATGTTTTTTTATAAATCTGCTTTTCTTCAGATAAAACTGGTTTCAGATGTTCCCTGATTCTTTAAATTCTGCTCTACCAATCTTCTATTAATGATGCCATTTTAGAGGGTTCTCTTTTTTTTAATCCACATTTTTTTAATCCACAATTTTTTGTAGGAAAACTAACAACTGAAACATGTTTAGGCATTGAGACGTTTTATACTTAAATAGGAAAGCAAGGGTTTCACAAACAGAACATGAAAATGTTCTTGTTTTTACAATTCTTACTCTGAAGATCAGGCCTTGAAATTAAACCATGTTTAGTGCTTAAGGGTGAGCAGAGCCAATTGTGCTGCAAGGCAGGGAATACCCTGTGTACTAGAGAAGGTCTTCATTGCAAACTTCAGCTCCTTTGCCTTCTGATGGTTTTGCTGTTAACAATTATGTGTCCTACTTTGGATTTCTGTTAATAGAAAGTCAAGGTGTCAGTTGCCATCTTCAATTCAATTATATTTCATAACACTTCTCTAAACATTCTCAGTTGGAAGTAAATCTTACATTAGATGTAGACCCAAGAAGAATATGTGTAGAATATTACAACTTTAGGCTGTTAAGTTCTCATTAACAATTGTAAATGCTTTAGTATGATTGGATATTGATTGGTGTGTAATGAAAGTGTCGGCTCTGGAAATAATACAGAAAGCATGTCATTTAATGCCTTTTAGTATGACTATTGAAGAAGCATATGACATTCAAAATAGCTTCCATGCAAAATGTTTGGCTAGAATCTTAAGTTTTTTGCGATGTCCCTGCATAAAATAAGTAAAATTCATTTTGATTTATCGAAAGGATCTGACGTAATACATGTAGCATACTTCTTATATACTTTTGTTTAGATGTACATACAGTATCTGCCTGTCTCAAATTGAAATATTAATCCTGGATCAGTCACTTTCCACAGAATCTCATGAACAAAATAAGTATTGCCTATTTCTTACTTTACTTAGTTATTGCAGCTGCAAAATGATCATGAAAAGATCAGCGCAAACATGGTTTCTGCACTGAGCCAAAGGGAGAATCCAGGCTGGGCTGTCTCAAGCCTCATAGTTCTACAGACTGAGTTGAAATCTGAGGACACGCCCCCCTGGAAACGGTCCCCAGTTCTTCACTTGGTCTCAGAGTGCTCAGACCACCCTAAAAGGGCTCTGACATATTGGACTTTATTGAAGAATAATTCTATCCCTTGGATTCCTCTCTTCATTAGCTTAGTGAAAAGATGTGATAGCTGGCCGGCTTTGTCGGTTCAGCCACTTTTTGTGTTTTCATGCCTTATTTCTTCCGTGCCATTTTCTTTTTCCCCCTATATTTCAATTCTTTCATGTGCGTATTGTGTTTTTTGCTGTTTTGGGAGTGAATTGTGGACTGTGATTGCCCCAGGAACCCGTGTGGCCTGGGCTGGAGGCCAGAGTCAGTACCAATTCTTCAGTTTGTCTCGGACTTTTTTTTCCCTTTTCCTTGCATTTGACAGCCACAGCAGCCATGAGTTGCATTAGACTGCCTAATTTACAAGCAGCTAGTTTGGGGGAATTTGGGACCTGGACATTAGGTCCAGTTCGCTTGGCAGCCCCCAGAGTACTGTGGCAGCAGCGGGACGCTTAAGCCTGCTTCTCTCTAATTGTGGTACTGCCAGCGCTTTGGCTCACAAGTCAGGGCTTGTTGCGGTTTTAAAAGGGACCACTTTTTTTTTCCTTTGGCTCTTTTGAACTGCCTCACTTGAGGAGCTGCGCTGGAATAATTTTTGAGGTAATTCCCTGTTAGGAGAATGAGTGCACACAGGGAAATGTAGTGAGAGTGGTATTGAATAACACACAATAGTACACAGATACACTGAACAGTAAAATGGAGGTTTTTACTTCCAGTAAATGGTTAAGCAAAGTCCAATAAACAGTCCAAGTCATACACGGTGAAAGTAGTCAGTATTCAGTCCAGTGATAATCTAAAATCAAATTCCAGTATCATAAACAGTTCAGTAAATAGACTCACAGCAATCCAAGAAGAATGACAATCAGCAACAGTCAATAGGGAAAAATGCAAGAACCAAAAACATCGACCATCAGAATATCTAGCAACTAGCAACAACAGAACTAACAACCCAGGTTTTGGCTCCATCTTATGGCCGTTTGAGGAACCACACCCAATTACAATTTTAGCATTCCCTTAAAGAAACAGTATTAAATGTCTATCCTGGTTTATACATTTCCAACCCAACTGTTAGGTGCCTATCAATTCCTAACAATAATCATCAGCTTCTTAGTCACATTTGCCTCCTGAAGTGGTGGACTGCTGAATTAGCCAGAGCAGCCAGCCTTGGGCTAAAGGATTTTATATTTAATTGTTGATTTTGATTTTTTTTTAAAAAAAAATCTGTCACTAACAGATGATTTTGGCGGGCTCAAAATGGCAGCCAGGGGAGCTGATCATGATTTGTCAGCTCCTCAGCAGAATTAGCTGCCAGAGAATCAGCTAAGCCCAGGTCTTCTGGTTTTGAGGCAGCAGCCAGAATTAGAGCCAGGGTCCTAGCACCTAAAATACCTAGGACAGAGGCTAGGTGCAGACAGAAGACCTTAGATAAAGAATTTGACAAGGCTCTGAGGGAATCCAAGATGGCTGACACCGGTGCCATATATACTCAGATTCCCCAGGAAAGCGTGCAGCAGGACCAATTGACAAATAACACAATATTTGACAGTCTGGTCACCTAGCTCAGTTAAGCAAAATTTGCAGGGAAACCTCCAAATTATGGCAGAGGCTGCTTATTCTGTTTCTGAGCAGTCAGAAGGGATTATGGCTGCTGGACTGGAAGGCCAATCCTCCAGCAGAACAAGATCTGCGCCAGAGGCCACTTTTACACCTACAGTGGCGGGACTCAGAGGAGGCTCAGGTGCAAGCGATGCCAGCCTTCATGAGAGCCTGGCTCTCTCAAGCAATTAGACAAGAAATTCGAGCAGAATTCAACCAGGAGTGCCGGTTATCATCTTTGGACGCTGGCAGAGGCATTCCTCAGGTACGTTGGCAATCCTCGAGGGAGTAGCTGACTTACCATGGAGATCGTTCTCCATCTCGATTGGGGAAGAGCCAGTCTTGTGTTTCTGAAATAGACCTCCTACTGGAAAGGGACTTTTCGAAAGATGAGACAGAGGCAGCAGGCACCCCCTCATTTAAGGGCATTTTCCAGCCGGCTCTCTTTAAGACTCTGCTTGTTAAGGGTAAGAGCGTGGCCCATCTAAAGAAGGACACGGTCACCAGAGATCTTCCCCCAGAGGAAAGGAGCAGGAGGATATCTTCACTGAGAAAACATCAGTGGTGTATGCTGTTCCTGTGCCCCAGATGTTTTTGGATGTGATCAAGAGGCAGTGGGCCTCCCCAGGCATGTATACCTGCCCTAGTGGGTCAGAGTTGACTTTATTTAATGTAGATCAAGACCTTTTAGACATTATTGAGGTGCCAAAGGTGGATGGTCCAGTGGTGGCTCTAGCATCCTTGGTCATGCCACCGGACGCAGAGGATGCAGTGAAGGCGGAGGACCAGAAGGAGGAGATGGTGCTCCGCTGGGCACAGCATGCTGATTCTTGGACCATCAGAGCATCCACGACTGCCTCATTTTTCATACGTGCCTCTCTGTGGTGGCTGAGGCAGTTGCAGGGCAGAATTCCACCTGAGGACCTTAGGGTGCATCAGGATCTAAATAAGATAATAGCCGCAGCTCAATTGACAGCAGATGCCATGCTCTCTTCAGCCAAATTTTCATCCAGAGCCAATGCATCCTCTATAACAGCTCATAGGCTTTGGCTATGAAATTAGCAAATGAACTCCAGGAACAAATGGAAACTGGCGTCAGCCCCTTTTAAGGAGGACAGCCTTTTTGGGGAGGCTCTGGATCCCTTTTTAACAGAGACCAGAGACAAGCGTAAGATCCTCCCATCTCAGGGGAGGCATTTTAATTACTGGCCTTCACCCTATTTCAGGAGGCCCTCCTTTAGATGGGGAGGCTGAGGCAAGCTTTCCCCATCAAAATAGGCCCTTCTTCCAGATATCTTCTTCTCAGGCTGACAGACCGGCTTTTGCTGCCAGAGGCCATCAGAGGCCAGAGGGCAAGAGGTCTTTCCAGGCTCTGGTAGACCTTTTAGATGTCAGAGTGACGTCAGAGTCATCTTTCCCATAGGGGACCATCTGGGTCTCTTCCGGCAGAAGTGGGAAGAGACCATGATAGATGCTTGATCCTGACAACCTTACGATCAGGGCACTCCCTGGAGTTTCTTCCCCCCAAAAGCTTTTGCTGGCCCGTCTCGAGGGACCTGACAAAGAGGGCTGTCATGGAATCTGTGATCCAGCATTTGCTGGACATCCACGCCATCCAGCTGGTTCCAGGGAACCAGAGGAGACAGGGTTTTATTCAATTTTGTTTGTTATCCCAAAGGCCTTGGGGGTGGTGGTGGTGAGCAATCCTCAACTTAAAAGGGCTCAACAGGCATCTGATCTACTGAAGATTCAAGTTGCACTCCCTTTATTCAATCCTCGAGGGAATTTGAGAGGGAGACTTTTTGGCTCGGTAGACCTGATGGAGGCCTACGTTCATGTGCCCATCCATCCAGACCACTGCCAGTTCCTGAGGTTTTGCTATGGTGGCTGTCACTTTCAATACAGAGCTCTTCCATTTGTCCTGGCATCAGCCCCATGGACATTTACCAAGCTCCTGGCAGCTGTAGCGGCATACCTCAGGTCCATACCCATAAGGATCCAGTATTATTTGGACGACATCCTGATAGTATCCTCTTCCCGACCCCAGGTGGAGGAGGACCTGATAACAATCAGGATACTTTGGGAATACAGGTTCTCGATAAACCTGGACAAATGCTATCTAGTCCCGTTGACTCGTCTCTTGCATTTGTGGGCAATCATAGACACTTTGGCGGGGCAGGTCTTTCTCTCCCAGGAGCATAAAGGCCATGACAACACTGATTCTGTCTTTCAGAGAGGCTCTTATCTTGCTGTCTCAACTTCTGGGCAAGATGATCTCATGTATCAGAATTGTTTCCTGGGCCCGCTTCCATGCGGAGTCTGCAGTAGTTCCTGCTCCCCTATCAGAGGGCAGGCAGGGGCAACTCAGTGATGAGGGTTCGAGTGCCTGTGGCGGTACTTTGCTCGTTCCATTGGTAGCAGTCCCAGGCCATGGTGTTTGTACAGGGAGTCCCAGAGAATTTCCATCACCACCGATGCCAGTCTGTACAGTTGGGGGGCTCACCTAGGAACCCAGGTTACCTAGGGGCAGATGTCACAGGAGGAACTCACCCACAACATAAATTGGCTAGAGCCCTGGGTGGCCTGCTTAGCTCTCAAGGATCTAAGGCAGGAGGTGACAAGGCATGTCCTTCTCTCATGGACAATGTGACCTCAAGGCCCGCATAAATCAACAGGGGGGTACTCGCTCCAGATCCCTGATGCAGAAGGTGACTCAATTGTGCTGGTAGGTGGAGAGACACCTGTTATCGATACAAGCAGAACGCATCTCGGGGGTTTCCAACGTGTAGGCTGACTCATTGAGCAGAGCCACGATCGATCAGTCGGAGTGGCGACTGCATCTCAGTCTGTTCCTAGAGATGTTGGAATGGTTCGGCTGACTGATTCTGTACCTCTTTGCCTCTCCAGAGAACTCGCAACTCCCGCGGTTTTTTGCAAGGTTTCCAATGCCGGGGGCAGAAGGGGTCAACACTCTCCGGTGCAGGTTGTCACAGGGGTTATTGTATGCTTCCCCCGCTTCTCCTAATCCCAGGGACAATCAGAAAGGTACTGTTGGAGAGGGCGGAGGTTTTGTTGGTAGCCCCTTGCTAGCCCAGGCAACCGTGGTTCACCGATCTGGTAGACCTGTCGGTCTCCATATCTTGGAGAATTCCCCAGAAAGAGTCTCCCTCAGCCAGGGTCCAATCTGAGCATCCAGAGCCAGAATGGTTCCAGTTGACCATCTGGCGCTTGAGCAGGGCTCCTGAAATGGGAGAAGTTTTCCAGAAAGGTCATCCAGGGCATCCAGGCGACCTTCCATGACCAGAATGTATGATGGCACATGGAAGATTTTCTGTTGTTGGTGTGCCAGCCACCGATTGGAGTGTCAGGATTTCGGCAGTTGCTCCAATTAAATCATGAGCCCTGAGCCACATTCTCAAAACTAAAAAGGATTTATTGGAAGTTAACATTTCGGTATTAGCCTGGGCGTAGTCAATTCTTGAAATACGTAATTCACTGTCACCCTTGATCCTGCTTCCCCCCACCCCCACCCCTCTGGGTGTATCATCCAATGAAACACGTCCATAGCCAAGACTCATCAATCATGCTTTCCAATTAGATTTTTGTGTGACAGAAGCTTCAGTCATCTAATCAGTCTCTGAGGAAAATATGAATGGAATGTGTCCTTTGATTCCACATTGCTGCCTGCTCTTTGAAACTCCCCCCCTTTTTTTCTGTTGACAACTATAAAACATGTATACAAAATGTTTTATGAGTTGACATGGAGCCCACTTCGGTGTTGATGGCAGATGTGTTGGGAGTTTCTGCAGAGGTCTCTCCCCCAATACCTTAAAGAGACAGGTGGCCACTTTGGCCTCTGTGCTTTCATTCAAGGACTCAATCACTCTTGCCCAACACCCCAGGGTGAGAGCCTTCCTCCGGGGAGCCACGAATTTGAAACCACCAGTGGTTCATCATTACCCCACCTGGGACTTGCCAAAGGTCTTGCAGGCGCTGACTTCTTTTCCATTTGAACCTTTGCGTGAAGCCAACCTGCATCTGCTCATGTGCAAGGTGTCATTCCTAGTGGCCGTTACATCGGCCAGGCGTATCTCAAAGTTGGCAGCCTTATCAGTTAGAAAGGACTTTTGTATTTTTCATGCGGACAGGGTGGTTCTGCGGTTGGACCCTACCTTTCTGCTCAAGGTGAACTCCTTATTCCATCATTCACAGGAGTTGATTTTGCCTGACTTATGTCCAGACCCTAAACAAGCTCTGGAGAGGAAATGGCACACCTTGGACGTCAGGAGGGCCTCTGCATCTACATCAAGCAAACCTCTTCTTTCATGAAGACTGAGTCCATGTTTGTCTCCTTTCAGCCGTCAATTTTGGGCCAGAGGGTGACACCTTCCATTGTGGGTCGCTGGTTCAGAGCCTGTATTGCTTAAGCCTATGAGTTGCAGGCTCTTCCTGTGCCCAGAAGAATCACCGCACACTCTACCAGAAGTGCGGTGACTGATGTGGCATGGGCAATGCAGGCATTGGTTCTAGACATTTGTTGAGCTTCAACGTGGTTGTCTGTGACCCTGTTCATCAGACATTATCGGATTGACTCTTTTGCCTTGGTGGAGGCGGCCTTTGGCAGGTGAGTCCTGCAGGGCATTCATGTAGAGGCAGGGTCTTCAGATCAGACTAATTCCCACCCATAGGACAGCCAGCAGCCAGCTTTGGTATGTCCCAGCCTGGATTCTCCCTTCGGCTCAGTGGAGAAGGGGCATTGGTCCTACCTGATACGCCTCTTCTCAGGGAGTCGAAGGGAGAATCCAGTCCTACCCTGAGGTCTGTCTGGTCAGAGTCAGGAGAGGGATTTCATGGAGAGGATGATCTTTTAGAGGATGATGGACAGCGGAATTCGCTTCAGAACTGGGGACCGTTACCAGGGAGCCATGTCCTCAGATTTCAACTTGGTATGCAGAGCTATAAGGCTTGAGACAGCCCAGCCTGGATTCTCCCTTTGACTCCCTAAGAAGAGGCATATCAGATGAGACCAACGCCCCATTCCATATCAAATACTCAAAAAAAGGCAAACTGGGAGAAGAGAAAGTGCCATGAGATCACTAATAATTTCAAATGGGGGTTGGGAGGAAAAGGATAATTTATGGAGAAATCTGATACCAATTCAGGAGTAGGTAACATGGTTACTCCATTGCTAAGATCACAATTGGGAAAACTCAGGGAAAGTCTTTAATGTTTGTACGCAGAAATTTTTCACTCCTAGGTGAAGTAAAAGAAAGGTTGCTATAAAAAAAATCTAAATGGTAACAATTTTTAAAATCTTAAATTATGATAGCAATTTTCCCTCATTAATGATGTCATGAGACATTCAAAATTTCTGTCATGTTCTATTTAATGGCAAGGAAGTCCAAGAATTAGGAATTTGTGGAATCTACCAAGGGACCTCAATTTCAATAACTGAATTTAGAATGGATACAGTTGAAATATAGAAAAACAGCCTTGCTGGATTAAATTATTCCTTAGCTGTTCTGTTTCTGGATGCTTCCAATAAACCAAAAGGAAAAATATGGAGGCAATATCTATTTCCATTGTTGGATTATATTTCTCCAATTCTATACATCACATTGTCAGAATTATTATTCATGGAGCACAATTGTTGCTCTTTTTGTGCTAGGAATTAAATATTTCCAGAAAAATTAGAGAATGGTAGCATTATGTTTCTATTTTCTCTTCTCTTCTCCAAAAATACTGATATTTGCTAGACATGAGAATGAACATAAAGTTAATACAGCATGAAGAAGCAAAGGCATATCAGATAGTAACCAACCCTGTATGAGGTCTTTAGCTGGTCTCTATCTATTCCACTGCTCTATTTGATCAGAATAAACAATTTCTCTAAACAATAAATCCCTGGCTCTCTAATTAGTGTGTTCTGAAATAAATGAAAATAAATCCATTGAGAAGGGAGGAGGATTATAAAATAAAAAGATGGCACTGTAATTTGTTATTGCTGACATTTGTATGATGCTGAGTCTCGTGACTCTGGGTGGCTTATATGAAAACAACGTACAGAAAACACAGTAGAAAGAATTATAAAACAGTACTCATTTACTTAATGATATTTTAGTTGATAAGTGCACCTTCCTATGTTTCTTTTGCATCTATTCTCTGTTTATTCCTCTTCTAATTTTTCTGCTTTTCTTTTTTCTGTTCTTGAAATCAAACTTAAATCATCTTCCTTTCATCTCTTAACATGACAGGGTTCCTCAGAAACCCTTCTGGTGACCGTGGTAGAAAAGGAACCCTTTATGGGAGCTGGATGACTGTAGCTCACTGAACTGTTTGATCTTCTGTTTGCCCTCAAAGGTAAAATGGTTCTTTAGATGCTACAGCAAGCTGTATTTTAAAAAAGGGATTTTCATTTTATTTGCACACAAGGGAAATGTTAGCAGAGGTTGCCTGCTATTACAAATGTAAAGGTGTCCTTCATTTTATTTAAAAAACTTTGGATCTAGTTTTAACTTCCATTAATGGAAAGACAGTTTTTTTTCTACACTACACCTTCTGGAGGATCCCCAAATCTTTGGGGGAGGGGAGATTTGGGGAGCTTTACAGAGAAAAAGCAGAATTACCTTTCTCGAAGAGTCAAAGTCTTGCGATTGTTTTATTATATTCTTTCACAGAAAAAAACCCATCATTACAAATAACTGACAGAACTTCTTCAGAAATATTTGAGTGGATCCAAAGAATATGAACATAATTTTTTTAAATAACAATTTTATTAAAAATTTTGGTTCCAATAATAAAACATAATACAGACTAAAAAAGAAAAAAATAGGAAAAAAAAAAACCCTTAAAAAGCATCTTCATCACAAGTATAAACAATTTCACTACCTCTCCATAATTAACAAATATAAAACTCTTCATCCCATAACTGCTAAACGTAGGCAAATCCAGTGAGTAATGGTAACATTAATATATATAACATTCAACATTACAGATCATAGCTCTTAACAGTGGGAAAATTCACATTTAAAAGACATTAGATATCCTAGGATATCTCAATAAAAACAAAAAATTAAGTTTAACTACAAAACGGGAGGATTTATCTTTTAAAGAAAACATGCTCCCTTTAAGTAGAAAGACAACCACATACAAGCCAATTTAAATGCTATCAGATCACAATACCTAAAATAACTGCAAGGAGAAAAGTTTAAACATTTCAACTGTAATCAAACCCACTGCACATCATTTTCCTCTTCCAAATGTCAGCAAATCCAAAGAGAACCATCCCAAATAACATGTTCCATTCAAGTAAACATTCCATTTTCCAACTCTTAACTATGAGCAAATCAAAATTTAAGAGACATAAAGAAACCCTAGTGTTCTAATACAAATAAAAGAGTAAAATTTAACATGACAGAGGGTAATTTCTCCTTTAAAGAAAATGAGCTCACAAAATTCCATATTTTAAGTGGAAAGACACTCAAGTACAAAACTTGTTTAAACACTATCGCATTAGAATATATAAACTGTAGGGGGGGAAACTTGAACAGCATGCAAACTGTAAGCAAATACAATGTTGTAAATTTTTTCAGTCCAGATATGCAAAATCCAAAAAGAATCACCCAAAATAACTTTTTAATTTTTATCAAATAAACTGATTTTGTTTCCCTTTTTAAAACATATTTAATCCATTCTGATGATTATTGATTGTTGTTTCCAAATTCTTTAAAACTTTAAACAGCTTCTTTTGCAAATCCAGCAAAAATAAATTATTCTAATAATTGCTTTCTGGGATTGTCATTTTATTTCTTTTTTAATGTCTCACCCAGGTTCTTTTTGTCTCATATTCCCAAGAAGCTGACCTTGGTTTGCCACTCATCCCTGGAAATCTCCTAACATGCATTTGAAGTGTCTTTATACATTCTTGAAGGTTTCTGTGGCATCATGTACTCCTAACAATTCGACAGTGGCACAATTCCATAAAATAATATACCAAAAGTAACAAAAGGTACATTATAAGATGAAACAACGGTTCACGTAAGAGATTGCAATTTTCTGGTAATAATTTACATCAAGAACCACCAGACAATATTTTTTTCAGAGACAGAACATACTTTTGTATTTTAGCTTTCCCCACCTGGGCAGGTATCCTGTATTAAGTCAGAAAAGGCTTTTCTATGTATTGAAAGGCTTGAAATTCATCGAAAGGAGCCCCTGCATTAAATTATGTTTCATTTGTACGCACATTTTGATTGAATAATAATTCATCCTTTGTGTGATCGATTAACAATTCGTTTAATTCTGTTGCAATCCTGATTTAATGGGGTGCAACCTTAATTGAAAAGTATTACATTTCTGATCCAATCTACATTAGTAACATCAATGCATTTTTTAAAATAAAGCCTTATTTTGGTCATCATTTAGAATTTATTTCCTTAAGTTTTCACTTCCAGTTCTATTGGATTGGAATATGTATAATGCCCAGGACAAGAATAAAAAAATCATCTAGCAGCAATCACACTGACTGATGATTAAGTATAATTAAAAGTTACCACTAGAGGGTTGCTCTCATTCCAACAGTCTACCTGATTCACCATGTACAGTATTTTGCTCTATTTTGATTCATACCCATTATGTCAGAATTGCAGCTCTCAGAATTTCCAGCCAATGTGTGGTTAAGATGAAAATTTTAGGAGCTGCAGTTGCAACCATATTTTGAGATTGTCAGGTCCTATAAAGCTGTTTTCAATCCTGAGAATAAGCTTGGAAGGAATTTGGACCTTGTGGTTGCTGTATGTTAAGTAGACACCATGACTTGCTATTCGGAGATTAGTCTCAAGTGCGTGCATTTTTTGGAGGTGTGTGTGAAATACACTGCTCAAAAAATAAAGGGATCACTTAAAAAATACAATGTAACTCCCAAGTCAATCACACTTCTGTGAAATCAAACTGCCCACTTACACTGATTGACAATCAATTTCACATGCTGTTGTGCAAATGGAATAGGCAACAGGTGGAAAGCATAGGCAGTTAGCAAGATATCCCCAATAAAGGAGTGGTTCTGCAGGTGGTGACCACAGACCACTTTTTAGTTCCTATGCTTTCTGGCTGATGGTTTGGTCACTTTTGAATGCTGACGGTGCTTTCACTCTAGTGGTAGCATAAGACGGAGTCTACAACCCACACAAGTGGCTCAGGTAGTGCAGCTCATCCAGGATGGCACATCAGTGCGAGCTGTGGCAAGAAGGTTTGCTGTGTCTGTCAGCGTAGTGTCCAGAGCATGGAGGCGCTACCAGGAGACCGGCCAGTACATCGGGAGACGTGGAGGAGGCCGTAGGAGGGCAACAACCCATCATCAGGACCGCTACCTCCGCCTTTGTGCAAGGAGGGACAGGAGGAGCACTGCCAGAGTCCTGCAGAATGACCTCCATCGGGCCACAAATGTGCATGTGGCTGCTCAAATGGTCAGAAACAGACTCCATGAGGGTGGTATGAGGGCCTGACGTCCACAGGTGGGGGTTGTGCTTACAGCCCAACACCGTGCAGGACGTTTGGCATTTGCCAGAGAACACCAAGATTGGCAAATTCGCCACTGGCTCCCTGTGCTCTTCACAGATGAAAGCAGGTTCACACTGAGCACATGTGACAGAAGTGACAGGGTCTGGAGATGCCGTGGAGAGCGTTCTGCTGCCTGCAACATCCTCCAGCATGACCAGTTTGGCAGTGGGTCAGTAATGGTGTGGGGTGGCATTTCTTTAGGGGGCTGCACAGCCCTCCATGTGCTTGCCAGAGGTAGCCTGACTGCCATTAGGTACCGAGATGAGATCCTCAGACCCCTTGTGAGACCATATGCTGGTGTAGTTGGCCCTGGGTTCCTCCTAATGCACGACAATGCTAGACCTCATGTGGCTGGAGTGTGTCAGCAGTTCCTGCAAGACGAAGGCATTAATGCTGTGGACTGGCCCGCCCGTTCCCCGGACCTGAATCCAATTGAGCACATCTGGGACATCATGTCTCCATCCACCAATGCCACGTTGCACCACAGACTGTCCAGGAGTTGGGGGATGCTTTAGTCCAGGTGTGGGAGGAGATCCCTCAGGAGACCACCCGCCACCTCATCAGGAGCATGCCCAGGCGTTGTAGGGAGGTCATACAGGCATGTGGAGGCCACACACACTACTGAGTCTCATTTTGACTTGTTTTCAGGACATTACATCAAAGTTGGATCAGCCTGTAGTGTTTTTTTCCACTTTAATTTTGAGTGTAACTCCAAATCCAGACCTCCATGGGTTGCTAAATTTGATTTCCATTGATGAGTTTTGTGTGATTTTGTTGTCAGCACATTCAACTATGTAATGAGCAAAGTATTTAATAAGAATATTTCATTCATTCAGATCTAGGATGTCTTATTTTTGTGTTCCCTTTATTTTTTTTGAGCAGTGTAGTTTGGATTTGATTTGCAAAAAAAAAAAAAAAAAGGTTGGGGGGGATGCAATAGCATAAATATAGCTTATCTATAATCCTATACACTCCGCTTTTCCTCAGATTTCCTGTTGTAGTTGCTGTGAAGTTGTTTGATAAAGCAGTCCTGAAGTTTGAAATCTGGCAACAGTTTTGCAAATCTTCAGTTCACCCCTGATATTTCTTGGCAAAGAGATTAGGGTTGTGCAGCTGTGCCCTTTCCTGGTAAAAGACACATTTGGTTAAGGAATGCCATACAATGATATAGCCACATTCCTAACCTTGCATGCCTTGAAGCATTTTTCTGCTTTTAGTATAAAGCACTGCACAGAGATATCATCGTTCTTCCTGATCTTGTCGAAAGTTGTCATTCTTTCCTTCCTAGAGTTAATTTTTTCTTTGTTTCTCCAGCAAACCAAATCCATCTTTACTTGTGAACCCAAGAAAACAATGCAGTCTTAATTTATTCTCTGTTGGCTGTGAATTAATTATACATACAGGTATTATTTTTAAATTCTTAATATTTAATATCAGCCCAGACTGAACTGCTTGTTTAATTTCGTTTCAAGAAAGTCTTATTGTATGGTGTTGACATTGTCTTCTTTGAAAGGAAAAAACAATGATTCTGCATCCAGCGTTTATTCTTAGAGCATACATGCATTTGAATTTTTTTGCTTTATGGTTTGTTAATTATTTAGTAATAACCTTATTCTGCAGTGGAAAAATAACACAGCATACAAGATTAGCATAAAGAAGTAAGCCGTGACCATTAGTTGTGCGTTACCTCTTGTAGGCCACGAGAGCTGGAGAGCTACATGTCCTAATCCCTGTGTTGTTCAGGCTTTTAACTTGGTTTTTTAACAACAAAGCAAAAGAATGCCCCAACCCACAGCAATATACCCTATGGATTTTTGAAAACTCAATTGGAAAAAGTTCATAATGATTGGTTCGAATTTTCTTTTTTAATTGTTTACTGTTATACATAGAGAAAGAGTAATTTTTAAAGGTTAGGGAAATGATGCGAGATGACTACAACTAGGGAACAGAAGGGTCCATGGAGAGATTTAGGATGGACAGAAAGACTTTCTCATGCTACACTCAGTTAAACTAGAATGCATTGTTATGCTAGTGGAAGCCACTTTGGATTGTTTTGGAAGGGAACTGGACAGATTCATGGAATACCAGGCAGTGGTTGGATTCAATTTTTTTTACTACCAGTTCTGTGGGCATGGCAGGGAAAGGATACTGTAAAAAAATCTCCAGTCAGAGGTGGTATTTGGCGGTTCTCTGAACTACTCAAAATTTCCACTACCAGTTGTCCAGAACTGATCAGAACCTGCTGAATACCACCTCTGGTCCCAGGCTATCAGTAGCTACTAATGGTGCTGGCTCAATTATTATTATGTCCTGAATGCCTTACTGGTTGCTGGGAAGCAACAGAGGAAGGTGACCATTTCTTTGGCCACAATTCTGATTTTCCTAAATGAATTCAGTTGACTTGTTTGATAGTCAGTTAGACAAGATGGGGCAATAGTCCAATTCTGCAGGACTCATAAGTAGGTAGGTAAGTAAGGTAGATGGATGGGTTGATAGATAGATAGTATATATATGTATGTGTGTATGTATATGTACAGTATATGAAAACATAAGAATCTCCCCATATAAATACCTTAAATATTTCTCTATAACTAACAGTATCTATATATTTGTTAGATATTTAACAAATAGATACTGTTAGATATATAGAAATACTAGCCCTATACCCATGCTTCACTATGGAACTATGTGACCGGGCTTAGTTTTTTGGGAGAAAAATAAGGGGAAAAATTGTGCCTCTGCCTACCAGCATTCAATGGTATTCATCTGGCTAACGTCCTGTCAATGTGTAAAAGAGTTGAGGACTGTTTGGAAACTGAAACATGGAAACTGAAACTGTATTTGCTGAGTGAGCAAGAAGGAGACAGCAAGGAGCCTGGGCGTGGCTTCACTCAACTGTTCTGTACTAAAGCTGATTGCTGCTCTGAAACTGAAACTCTTCTCTGTGTTTTGCATTTAGAACAGATTTCTTTTCAAGTGGGGAGGGGGTGTAGAACTCCTTAGCATCAGAGCGTGTTAATAGTAATATACGAAATACTAATTCTCTGATGGTCATTTTGAAAAATCCTTTCTCAGTGAGTACTTAGAAGCCAAGAGGAACATATGTGCCAAATTTCAAGTTTTTAGGCTTTATGGTTCTGGAGATTTTGTGGTGATGCGTGAGTGGTATTTCGCTTTTATATATATAGAATTTCGGAATGTGTGATTATCATGTCTTAATCTAATAAATTCAATTATAACTCTTACCATCCCAAATTAACACAGTAATACAATACTGCATTGGTCAGCTATGGTCAGAATAGCAGTTTTGTACATCTGGAAATAGCATCGGATGGGTAAAGGCCAATATAAATAAAAATTTATCTATTATCATCTGTCTTATATGACTTATATGATATGGGCTGCATATTTTAGGACCACTATATATGCTAAATATAAAGCTTCTGTTTACTTTGTTTTCCACGATTACAAAATTGTATATCCTCAAAAACACACTTACTCTTGTCCTTGGGGTTCGTATTTGAAGAAAAATGCATTTAAGGCAACAAAGAGAGCAATTAACTGGGTATGACCCTGTTAGTTTTAGAAATATATATGGTAGTATTCTGTTTTAGTATAGCCATTCTAACACTGTTTTGTCTGGTTTGAAAAATATCTAAATATGTTTACTAAAACTGTATAATTTTCAATCTGCCAAGCTCAGGCTGATGCCTACCAATTCAGTTTATGTGTTTTGTAAAAAATATTCTTGAAATGTATTAAAATTAATTAATAAAGCAAAATTAAAAATGATATAATCCCGATTATTTTATTCAGGGTTCAAATTTATTTTCTTGATTTTCCAGAGGTGGCTAATCCCTCTTGTGTCATGCTAGACATGTGGATTGCTAAGTGGAAGGTCTCTATTAGTATGTCAATAATGTGTTATAAAATGAATGAGAACAGTATAGATTTATTACTGCATAAAATAAGAGCTCTTGTCTGAAACCAGGCCTTTTCATGATTTGTACCACAAAAGGAAAATAGCGTAAAAACTGGCAATGGAATAGAAAAGGCGATTTTTGGCACAGTAGAGGCAATAGTTATTTATTATTGCCTTTAATTGGAACTGAACTCTATACCTATTATGGAGTTTTTTTTGAGAATATCTTGCATCAGAATTGTTTTTCTGGCAAATTTTGGAAATGTCTTAAATCAGTTAGGGATATGAGATAGCATTTTAACTTGACATATTCAATAAATGTTATACCTAATCAATAAACTATTATTATAGTTCATCGTACAATTAGCTATGTGTTCGGACTGGATTTGGTCTTGTTATCCACCTATTGATTCTTTCCCAAAGACCTGGGATAGGCATAGGTGTTTGATGGTGTTAAAGGTATAATTGCAGGAAGTAAGCTGTTCCAAGTAAAGCTGCTTTTACAGTTGACCAATTGTGATTCTGTCAAGGCCAGAGGTATTCAAGTGGTGTTCCAGTTGTTTTGGGATTGTATGCAAAGTGCCTATTACTATTGATACTACCTTTGCTTATTTTAGTTACGGTTCATTGCACAGCTAGATCAAAATGAACATTTAATATATAGTTGTTTCCCAAGTATAAACATTAAAGTGCAGTTCTGTATTGTTTTTGAACCGTTTTCATTTAGCTAATATTATATGAGTTTGCTAATAAGTTACAATTATTTACTCATCTATAAGATGAGGTCTGATTCATTAAAAAGAACATAGTTAAAACGCCTTGGTGTAGCATTATCTGTGAATGAAGTCATTGGATTTTATCTTGGGAACCTCAAGTGGTCTTCCACATATAAAAGGATGCATTCCAAGTCTTCATTTGCAGCTCCTCAACACCACCCATCAAACTGGATCTGAGGGCTAGGGCTCCCTTAGAAGGATATGAGACATAGTGGAGAATTCTGAAGGACCTTTTGGATGTAAGCACTTTATTTTATCACAATGGACATATTTAAAGATTGAACCATTACTTGGAACTTATGGCAATTATTTAATTGCCCCAACAAAGGGCAATATGCTCTGCTGGTCACCTCCACCAACTGACTTCAGTTTGTTACTTCAATTCTCTGTTCACTTTTAATTGCCATTACTATTGCAAAATATAAAAACCCACAACGGGCCCTTGTACCATGAGATATTTGGTATTTGTGATATCACGAGTCCTTTCCCAATGGGTCAATGCAATAAGCATAGAAGATGAAGAAAAATGGGGGAAATATGAAGTCATGGAAGAACTAGTTGTGGCCTGCAAGCTGCCAGCGGAGCTAGCGGAAGGCTCTGATGGATGCTCAGCGTCAGACACAGAGATAGAGCCAGGGCCGTCCGGCATTTCCCAGTCAGAAAGGCAGCTGCCTTTGGAATCAGAGATGGAGCAACAGCAGAGGTCTGTTCCAGGTGTATGTATGTGCAGAGCAGAAAGGAGAGGTGAACAATGGAGGACAATGAGCTGGCTCAGGAAACAAAAGAAACATGGACACTGACTGGCCCCTCCCTGGCTTTCCTTGGAAATCTTTTGATCACATACAACCTAGTTATCTATACTACCTTGAGATGTTCTGCCTGCTTTTGAAAAAGTAATACCTCAAACTAAGTTGACAAAATAAACTTGTGCCAGATGATACCTTGCAAGCCATTTTAATTTTGCAGTTGTGAAAGGAATGAAACAAGGAAGTTAAAACTATAAACAAAGACTTTTTTTAAAAAAACTGTAGGATACAAAAATCTAAAGTATTTTCTTGGATCTGCTGGTTGAAGACGATTAAAGGGTGGTCAGATAAATGACAATTACATTTTTAAAATCATTTTTCCACGGATACAATTTTGCTCAGCTCTTTGCCTGATTTGGGAATATTTTCTCTTCAGTCAGCAGGAATGGTAATTGAAGCAGTTAATAAAGCAAGGCTTATCAATACATTTTGCCTCATCGCCAGCCCATAGCAACATTGCATTTAAATTCAGGAGATACAACAAAAGAATAATTTACAATTAGATAAGATAGTCTTGGAGAATCCAATTTCACCCTTCACCTCCTTCAGTTCCCAGCCCTCAACTTTGACATTTGCACCAAACATTTGCAACAATGCAAGGCTTTAAATTGTTAATCCTTGCATAAAACAGTCTATCATGGAGTTGATATTCTCTTCCGCAGCTTCTTTTCCACTGGCTGAAGGATTGCCTGAATAGATTTTGATCTGCAGATGTTGCTGCCTGAAAAAAAAAAAAAAAACCCAGGAAGAACCTCAGATGGTAGAGAGAATCCCCAAACTTAGCACAACTACTAGTTGGAGGGATGGGAAGAGGAAGACCATGCCCTCTCTTTGCATTCCACAGTGACATTCTTTTACCGAATCTGAAATGCCTCCTGTGGTGAGAAGGCCGCCTCTTCTGTTTGGGGTGTGTGTGTGCGCATAGTGGATCCTAAGCCAGCCCAGTGTATTGTACTACAGGCTTCTTAATTGATTCAGCATCTATTTTATAATTTGTATAAAGTTGTTTGACTTTACATTTTTTAGGCTTCAGCAATGTGCTGATAGAGTTTAATTTAAAACATTCTGTTTCTTCCATTCTTATTAAGATTAATGCATTTAATACAATTTAAACAAATGGTTTATAAGTGGATAATTTAAACAATTGAGAGAGAGAGAGGCTGGGGGGGGGAGAAACATAATTATACACAACACATTCTTTATTAGAGGAAGGGTTTTTCTTGAAGAGTACATTCTTGCCTGTAGCTAAAATGATTCATCCAGTGAGACATAAAGCTGGAACCTCTTTCACACATTTACTTTGAATAAAAGTGTAAAGCAATGAGAATAGTGTTGAGTGTAAGATAGCACTCATGAGACCAACCCAATTATATGACTATTTGTAAATTGTGATCACATGACCACAGGATGCTGCAAACGGTGGTAAAGGCAGACTTTCTAAATATCCCAAATGTCATGAGACATTTGGGGAGGGAGGGGTTGTCTTTAAGGACTTTGGAACGTTTGGGGGGGTCCATTAGAACTTCAAATAGCTGCTAATGGCCAGTCGTAAATCAAGGACTACCTGTAGATGAATTCATCAGATTTGATCCAACTGAGTCAGTGCAGTCTCAAATTAGATTGTCATCAAAGCATTTCCTGTTGAAACCCATTTTCTACCAGAAGACTCATAATTATCAACTTTAACAAATTAGGGATGAGAAATCTTTTATTGATTGTGGGAGAAAATGCGGGTTGCTTTAAATTTTGGGGAAAGTTCACTCTGCAGACCATTGGTTGGTTTGAGATTTCACATAGCAATATGGGATTGAATTTTTTAAAAATGGAAATGGATACTAATTTGTTGTTCAGTCACTAAGTCATGTCTGACTCCCTGCAACCCCATGGACCATAGCATGACAGGCAAATTCTTTGCTTACTTTGCCTTCCATTTTTAACAAATTTAGTTGCTGTGTGAACTACTGGAGTAACACACCTGCCATTATTTATTTTAAGAAATGTTGGAGACAGCTTGTGTAGTAGTCTCTGTCCTAGTCAGGACAATCCATGAGGTGTGGTGTACTATAGTATTGCAGATATAGACAGCTTGTAGTTATTGAATTCTGGGAGTTGTAGTTCCAATACTTCATGCACCAAAGGCTGTTTAATCTATCCGTAGTAGCTATAAGAAACCTGGAAAAGCCAACTAACATGAACTGTAGAAATCAATTATCTTTTTTCATTTTATTCTTTTCCATAAAAAACACTGCATATAGTGTTTGGGTGATAAAGGCGTTGTTTGGGAAGCCCTATATAACTATGTTGTTAGGAATATAAGTCACCTAACAGGTAGTTGGGTTAGAAATATATAAACCAGGATGACATTTTAAAACTGTATCTTTAAGAAAATGTAAAACTGTAGTTGGGTGTGGTTTCTCAAATGGCCATAAGATGGAGCCAGAAACCTGGGTTGTTTTAGTCTTAGTCTCAGAAGAGAGTGTGTCTGAGTGAGTATCTCTGTTTCCTTCTGTTGGAAAACATTGCCGTTCCTCCATTATTCCTAATTGAACTGATATTTCTGGATTTAATGTAAGTCTTACTGAACTGTTTTTTGACACTGGACTTTGATATTTGGATTATCCCTGGATTGAAAACTGACTGATTTAACTTGTGAATGACTTTGGATTGCTAATTTTGGACTTTGCTTAAATCTTTCTGGAAGTACAAACCTATATTTACTGTTCAGTGTATCTGTGTGCTCTGTGTGTATTATTCCAACACTACTCTCAAATACGTCTCCCTGTATGCGCTCATTCTCCTAACGGGGAATTACCTCAACATATATTTCTCTGCCCTCAAAAGTATTAACATAGCAAAGGTCAGTGCTTCAAAATGACCAGGTGATTTTAGGCTGCCCTCTTTAGCCAAGTTTAATACAGGTAGTTCTCATTTAACATTTAATTAAGATTGGCAGTTTGGTGATCGCTAAGTAAAACTTCATGATTTTACAATCTTCTTTGCTTTACAGACCTGAAAAGGTTACAAATACAAGGACAGGTCACAAAGTTATTTTTCAATTATTTATGTAACTGTGCATAGTCACTAAACGTGACAATTGCTAAAGGACTACTTGTAAATACTCTGTCCTGCCATGTCACTCATTTGGAATCCAGTTACTATTGCTGCAGATGCCCTTTCCTGCATGGCTGATATTGTGTTGAAATTATATTCCAAGCTGTTGTGTAGGTCCTCCTGTATCATCTACCATACATATGGGGCATAGGATCAAGATAAGGCTTGACTAGTTTCACATTTTTGCTACTTTGAAATGGTTTTAATGCAATATTATGTACATTTATTTATTTATATGAGTTTTGGAAGTTTAAATAGTTCACCTAAACATCAAAAGCTTCTTATAAAAATATCCAAGCCAAGCAACATTATTCTATCAGTAAGAATCTAGGTTTAAATATACCTAGTTGAAGTTAGTCCTATTAAACTTAATTTTCCTTTAAGAAAAATTAAGATGTTCTTTTCTTACCACAGATTTTAATTTGTAGTATAACTAATAATATACGTTGTCTGTCTCCATTATTGAGAATTGGATGGGAGACATATAGTTGCACTTCTGAGTTTTTGTATCAAAACTGGATTATAGATTTTCTTTTCATTTTCATTTGACCTGAAAACTATA
Source organism: Pseudonaja textilis (assembly GCF_049901715.1). Lineage (NCBI taxonomy): Eukaryota > Metazoa > Chordata > Lepidosauria > Squamata > Elapidae > Pseudonaja > Pseudonaja textilis. Next base: position 114,021,801 of record NC_141990.1, read on the forward strand.
CTTGAAATAACACCTATGTAACTGAATGGCTGTACTTAAAATCGCCACTTAGCCTCTTTTTAAAGAAATATTTTTTTAAAATAGAAAGTTGCTAATCCCTGGTGAATGTTGTCTTCAAAACACTTCAGTGTATAATAATCTAATGCTAGGGGATCTCTTAACTCATTAGAAATTAGGATGGAATTAAATATCAGTCTGTTTTATTGAAATAGTATAGCCTATAAGATTTCCATTTGGTTCTATATTCCTGATTGTCTGTTTTAACTAAGGAGAATGCAGTGTACTTAATCGTATAATTTTCTTTCTAGTCCCCAGAGGGTGCTGAAGCCAAGGATGCAGCAAAAATAACAAAACAAGAGGCAAGTCTGATTGTTTCAATTCTTTCTTTTATTGATGGCAAGATAATAGAGACAAAAACAATTACATTCCTCTCTGGTCATAGTCCGTCTATCTAATAAAGTGCAGTGGTGCTTTTGTAACAGCTGTTTAACATTTCATATATTTTGTATATTTAAGCAAATCCTCTTCCTTGAAATGTAACATTTTGATAAACAATGTCCTCGTTTACTATCACAATGTCTGATTGATTGGGTAGTACCTGCCTGTCTGTGTGGGTCAGGAAGTCCCACAGGATCCTGCAAGGGCAGGGTCTGCTTCTTTTAGGATCAATAAATGTTGATCCATTGGTTGCCAGAGGAATTGGCCAACCAGCTTGTTGACCGAGCCTAATTGACAGTCTCCTGATTTTTAGCCTCCTACACAGGAGTGAGCAAATGACAAAAGATGCCCATTAGAAACTTCTGTGCAATGTTATGAGGGAAGTTTGAAATGTCAGATATGGCACTGTAAGTTCATGTTTTGTCATTTTGGCATCATTCTGGTTAGGAATAGATGCCCGTGGATAAGCTTAATGTCCTGTCATTTACAGTTGCTTACAACAGTTGTTCCCAGGTGGCCTTTCAAAGTTTTTCCACTATATTAATGGGCACATTGAGAGATAATTTCTTTCCCAGGCAGGAAGAACTTCTTCAATAATTTCCACATGCTGGGGCAGATACCTTTGGCAGTACAGACCTCTGCAAATCACGTTGCCCTAGTGACTGAAATTCAATAAATTGCCCACAAGAGTCAGAGGCTTGATTTGAGAGAGAGAGAGAGAGAAGATTCTAAGACTACTGAACTTTGTTTCAAGTGAGAATTGCTGTAGTGATCACTATACAAACTACGCTGTGTTCCCTGTTTAGATTTTGAAGCAGAGTTATAGGTCCTTAATGCACACTTATGGGCCCAGTTTGAAAGTAGTGGTATCAAGCAAGGTTGTGGTACTCCTGACTTGCCCTTCTGACAACTTACGGAGAACATCTCCCAACAGGAAAAGCAAGCAAACAGCTATGTCTTGATCTGTTTGCTCTTTTGTAATGAACCAGAATCATCATGTGCAAATTAGCTCATTGCATTTGGGGAGTATTATGCTCCCAAATCCCAAAATATAGATATTTGTGCTATTATATAACTTTCTCCAACTTGCTCCCTTCTAGATGTACAGGGAGCTATAGAATGCACAGAGAGTTCAAAGGACTTACATGCACATTGATTTAGTCGTTCTTATCATCTCTAAAGCAGATTGGTATCATTAACCCCCTTTTGAAATGGTTTGGTGGGATATCAAAGAATATTCACTTGTGTAAGAAACTTGCCCATGAGAACTCAGTGAAGTGGGCAGTCATAGCCTCGTATATCATGACTAGATGCCCTCATGCTCATGTATACCATGAGAGGTGAGAACAAGAAAACCCAACAACCCCTTTATATTCCACTATAGAGATTCTTTGCATACAAGTACAACTGTCACTGTAGACAGGATCAAAGGCCAACGGCTTAAAAAATCATTTGAATCAGAGGTGGTATTCAGCAGGTTCTGACCAGTTCTGGAGAACCGGTAGCAGAAATTTTGAGTAGTTTGGAGAACCAGCAAATACCACCTCTGACTAGAGATTTTACAGTATCCTTCCCCTGCCACGCCCACCAAGCCACACCCACAGAACCAGTAGTAAAAAAAATTGAATTCCACCACTGATTTGAATGTTCACAAGTTGTTTTAATATTTGCATGGAATATACAAGTTCCATAGTCTTAGTGTAAGCTGCTGCTATTTTTAAACTCGGTTTTGAAAATATAACTTCCTTATTTTAAAAGCAGAAGGAATGTGCAAATAAGCCTGTGAGAGATAGAATGCTCTTATCTCCAAGGACGTGTCTGCTCTGCAAGAGAACTCATTCCCATCTGGTATAAAGTTAGTTCACTCCATTAGTGAACTGAAGCAGCTTAAATGAGGAATCTGTTTCTCAGACTTAGAATTGTCCCTCATATTGGAATCTTTTGGAAATAACTTGAAGTAGCTTTTTTCTGCTTGTCACACCTTTTTTAAAGAATCCCCCCCCCCCCTCCCACCAAGAATACCTCTACTGCATTCGTTTGCATGGTTTCCAATTATAAATGAAATTGATTTTAAGGGAAACGAGACAGAAGCTCCATTTGGTAAAAATAGCAGCAGCAGCAGTAATATCAGAAGACTGTCTTGAAATAAGTATTTCTATTACAGTACAATTGTATTTACTTTGCAGCAGGGCCAACATAAGCTAAGATTAGCCTTGACCCTTGGAGGGAAGGTATGCTGGATATATTTACCACCTTGAGTTATTTGTAGAAATAATAAAGGTGGGGTATAAATAATCAAATAAATAAAACACAAGTAGGGATATTGGGTAAAATACTGTTAAGAGGTGACACTGACCTAGAATCTTCTAAAACAGAATCTTCTGCACTAATATCTGTCGGAATATCACTTTATATACTCAACTAAGTAGTTTTTCTGTGGAAAATACAAAGGCTTGAATTTGTATGCGCTATCACAACATAGTATGTAACAAAACATATTTTGATCATCTCTGCAGTGCTCCCTTTTTTTCCTGAAATACCCATGAATACTCCTGAAATTGCATGTTATGCTTTGGCAGCTAAGAAAATTCATTTTGGAAAGATCTTATTGATAAGATGTGTAGAAGGAGTAGGGAATGGCCCTGAAGGATAGGGGGAAGAACTTGCTACCAAGACAGTAGTTAGATAAGCAGGGCTTGAGCCAGGCCTTCAAAATAACTTGAGAAAATATTTCACACAAAGTCCTTCCAGGTTCATATGAAGATAAACAGAAGTACATTCAGATTTGCAAAACTTCTGTTACTGAAACTGTTAAAATAAAAATAATCCTGACCTATATGGCATTGTTTTCTAAGTCTCATATACCTTGTATATGACAGCAGGGAACCGCATCAGAACACATATATTTTCTTCACTATGAAGATTACTTATAGTTCATAGGAAATTCATTCAAGTGACAAAACATCAAGCAAGCCCTAATTAATGTTTACAGGTATTTTTTTTTCCTTTTTAATCAGATTTTTTAACCTTACATTCTAAGAACAAAACAGTACAGCTCCTGCTTGTTTCACAGGGGCTCATTTCTAGGTTGTTCTTTCCCTTAGTTCAGTAGAACATAGGTTTTATGACAGATTTATTTTTGAGTTAATGGTCCATTAAAGAACATTTGATTGATGTTGCTTTTAATAATAAAGTGATAATGGGCATATTTGACCAGGATATACTGAAAAAATGTCTCCAGATCAGCTGAAATGAATGCATGCTTTTTATTTTTAAAAAACACTGACAATTTGAAAGCACATTTTAATTTACCAAAGCAACTTTCCTGAATAATTAACCATGAATTGCCTCTCTTCTTAATCAAGCCAGTGTTCTCTAGGGATTGTTTTTCTAAAAAAAAAAACCTTGTTATTTGTATGAAACTAGAAATGTAAAAATTTGTGATGCTAACTGGATTAAGCTGGGTTGTTCATGTGCATATATTTTCAATATGTCCAGAAGTATGTAAGGTTTTATTTTATTTTTGGAATGTCTATGAGTTAGCCAAAACCAGCAAATTGTATTTTTTTAAAAAAGCTGAATTATTAATTTGTTGCAGTTAAATAATAATCCTTTTTCTGATAAAGGATCCTCACTGTAAATACACACTCACACACACACAACAAACACATAGGATCTCCATTTAACTATAATAGTTACTTTCATTACAGTGGAGAAACTTGCACACAATTTTCCCTGCATACTGCTAGTTTTAAATGCACATTTAGAAAGAAAAGTGCATTTTTCAAAGCGATCTTACATTTGTGTGACTTTAAGAACTGGGGAATTGATACAGCATGAGTCCACTGGTAGAACAGCTGTCACATCTGTCGGCTGCATAGACCCCAAAAGGGAAAGACTAACAAATACAATTTCTGAGACATTGTATTGAAATAGCTGCCAAAGTGGCAACATATTGGACATTTAACTGATTATCATTTTTTGTAAAACGTTTGTTTACACTGTCACTGTCACTTCAACTTTAAACTAGTTTCCAAAATGACTTAGGAAAAAATGAGCTATTCTAATGTCAATGAAAAGCAGAGGCCTCCTTCCTAGGAACAATATGTATGGAACAGGTTTGTAAGAATAGAAGTCCCCTCCATCACACTGAAGGCCCTGGATAGTCTCTCCTGCAGGTTAGAGGCAATCAATTCCAAGGCAGTGGTCTATTTTACAGTCAATGAATGAAAATGATGGAAATAAAAATTAGTAATTACGTTTAGGGAAAAATGTATTAAATAGATACCAGTACTTGCCATGATGTGCTTAGGATAATGTTACTAAAGTCACGCTCTATTCCAGAAGGAATGGGTCTATACGCAAGCAATACAGCAATAATTTAATCTAATTTTAGAAATAAGAAACACAATTCAGACTGTTAATGGTAAGATCTGTAACAGCCTATCCCAGCTTGATGGCTACAATTCTCAAAATTCCCCACAAAACTGAAAGGCACCTAACTAGGCAATATCATTTTTAGCATAGCAAGGAAGTTTAAAAGCCTTGCCTGGCAGAACTGAATTTCAAGTTTCAGTCTGCTTTTTTAATCCTACTCCATGAATGTTAGTTAGAAGGTTTGGGGGTGACAAATCGAGAAAAAGAGTATTTGAAATCCTGGGGAATGGTGCCTCCAGTGATCTCTTTCAATATTAACAAGCAAGTTCTTTCACATGTGAATATTTCAGTGCTACAAATAGGTTGGAACCACAAAGCCAAAGTTCCAAATTCTTTGCAGTATATCATAAAATATATTCCCAAATGTGGCCAGTGGCTTCTGCAGCAATATGTTGTTTCTGAAATTAATGCATTCAGGAACCAGAAGTATAGCAGAAGACTATGGATTTTATAGTTTTGGTATTTTCATTTTGATGTTTCATGTAAGCCATATCATTGGCATAGGTGTTGCCTGTTGCACTAACAAGCTATCTTTTAGGCAGTGCAGCAGGAGTAACACCTTCCCCACTTGGATATGAGCTTGTCTTCTCTCCCATGTATAGTAATGTTACAAAGTGTTATTTTACTAATAGTACATATCCATAATGGTTAAAATGGAAGGGTTTTTTTTCCAATTTCATGGTACATATGTTGTGCATTGATAATAAAAGTTTGATTGATTTGAAAAAAGAATCAAGTGATCCAGATTTATAATATGGTATTTAACTTTTATTTTTGGAGGTCAATATCCTAAAGCAAATCTTTGAAATCCTCCTATTTCATGAATTTTGATTTCCCAAGATTTTCAATGTAAGTTTACATGTAATACTAGCATTCTGTTAGAACTTTTCAAGTTCATAGGCTGTACTCCAAAGGAAATAGTAAATCAAACAAAAAAATATTGATAGCTATTGTCACAAGTACCAAATATTAATAACCAGTGCTACTTAGACCAGGGGTCCCCAGCCCTGGGCCATGGCCCATTGCCAGGTTGTGGCCGGTTCAGAAGTGAGCCATGTAAGCAGTGGGCCGGCTGCTTTAGACTATGAAATAAAGAAATTATATTTCAGCTATTTGTGTCTGTGTCTATCTGGATTCATCCTTCCACTATCTAATGTCTTCTAGATACATTGAACTACAACTGTGCTGCATGGAGTTGTAGTTGATCTCACTGGAATATTCCAGGTTGGGAGGGGAAGGCTGGTTTATGCAAGATATTTATTACCTGTATCTTATCTTGTGTTGGAACATTAATAAAAGATGTCATTTTTCAATTTTAGAAAACTCCAGAAGTCACATAGCAAATGTTATTTGGCTATCAAAATAATAATTGAAATACTATTGATTTGCACTGTACTTTTGAGTGTAATCTGTCAAATCTTTAGCCCTGATCCTACCACAAAAGATTTCCATTACAATGGAAAGAAAAAAAGGAAGGTAAAATTTCCAAGAATAACAATTAAATTATCCTATTAAGTACATTGCATGTATCTAAAATAATGTAAATACTTTAACATAAGATGCAAAAGGCTTCTGCTGCTTTTGATGCATATTTTATTTTATTGGCAAATGAACGACAAACTCCCAATCCCCTTTTACCTGAATCTACAAAGAGATTTTGCTTCTGTTTTATAGCCAACAAGACGATCTGCAAGATTATCAGCTGTAAGTATTTATAAGAGTTATTTCTGTAAGTATGAAGCCCCACTGTCTCTTAATCCAATCCATGCAATGCTATATGAAGATATGTAAGATAATCATATCTTAATTTTTTAACTACCCACAAGAGAGGATAATGTACATTAAGTCTTATCTGAAATAACCAAAGATTGCTGCATTTTTCACTTCCATGAACATTCCAAGTCCCAAAGCAGTTTGGTACAGTTGAAGTTTATTTTGAAGTTGAGAACACTGGACATCTAGGACACTGTTATAACATTTACTACATCTATAAATATACATACAGAGCACACCTGATTGGGCAAATACAAACTCTCCTGCACATTTAATCAATAATCTTGAGATTTGCAAAAAGTTGAATTTCTTACTCAAATCTTTGCCTCTTTCTTCCTAAGCTCCAAATTAATTTTCTTCCTTTGTTTGGATGGAATGTGTCTACCCCCAAAGACTAGAACAGAGGTCCCTTGCCTTTTTGGTTCTGGGGAAACACTTGGTTGTTTGTGTAGATGTGATGGCCAGCTCAGTCCAATGGCTGCAGGATAAGAAAACACAATCTAACTGCCTCAGAAGCCTGGCTAGCCACAGCCTTTTATGAAAAACTCCTTTTGTCTTGTTTCTTCTTCTTTCTTCCTGCTGTCTACTTTGCCTTTTGGCCTTAAATGGCAGCATCAACCAAAGCAATTTTTACTTTTCTTTTCCCTTTTAATAACAAATAAAAGTAATTATTTGCAGTTATAGTATTGCTGTCTCCCAGCTTTCAAGCTGGAGGTCCCACCCTCACCCTCACCTCAGTTGATACAGATTCAGAATGCAAGCAGCCAGGTCATGAGGCAAAACCTTTCTGGGTGCTTGAGCCAGTCTGGACTTTGGAAATGGTTGGAAAAATAGTCCCAAAGAAAGAAAATGCACAGGCTAGCTCAATTTTCAAAGAAGTTTAAAAGAAGAAAAAAGTTAAAATCCTCTTACTTTCAGAAAGAGACACACGCACATATATTCATGTTTCTAGACCACCATCTCATCTCCTTGAAGAAGGACTCTTCTGTGTGTACCATGAGGAGTTCTTGTGGACATAATGTGGCCGTAGGCAAAACACTGGGACATTAACATTCCCACAGGTCATCTGACTGGAGACAAATTTCAGGATATATGGAAGACATTGCAGGTCCTGTTAAATTTGGGTCCCATTAAATTTGATTTGTTAAGTCCAGGCTTATTCATAACAAATCAATTCACAGCAATGATGACTAATGTGATAAATATTTGTTGATTATTTTCTTTACAGGAAATAGTATTTTTAAACAAGAAGGAAAAAGTGTTATATCTAGTTCAGATTACCAGGAAGAGTTTCTTGCAAAATATTTATAATTTATAGGAAAAGAAACATCAAATGTTTCTGAAGAAGGTATAGGAACTAATTTTTACATCAGCTCTTTCCTTATTACAATAAGAAGGAAAGGAGAAGGAGTAACTTAATGTTTGTTACTACTTGTGCTAATGATTGCATTCTCTGAATATATTTTCTAGAAACCTTCTCCACCAAAACCTGAGTCTAAACCGAGGAAAAGCGCTAAGGTAAAACACTCATGATTTTTACCATGTGCAGTGAATATTTTCATATTTTCTTAATCATCCTTTTTGGTCTGCTCTAGTTTTAGTCTGTCTGTAAGAAACTCAAAGTGGTATGTGTAGGGCACACTCCTCATTTCATTTTCACACTAAGGATTCTCTTGAGATAGTTTGGGGAGAGAAATAGAGACTGGCCTAAATTCACTCAGTGAACATTGCATTCATAAAGGCTAGGAATTAGATTTCTCCAGTCACCTGATCATTGTTTCAGATTTTTCTCCACCGGCATTTAAAACACAATTATTGTTAACAGTAGAAATAATAATCATGAATTGTAGGTTTTTATGCCAGAAATTATTGCCATGTAAGGCATCATTATGAGCATAGACTATACAGGTGCTCCTTACTTAACAAATATAATTGGAAACGAATTTCTGTCACAAAGTGATGCAGTCACAAAGCATGATGTTAGGTGACAACAAAGCTTAATGATGGAAATTCTGACACTTCTGGTTGCCTTTATTAAGAAACCCCATGCATTTGTTAAGCACAATATTAAGTGGTCACCATTCATGGCCTCCTGTCTTGCCCATTGACTTTGCTTTAGGAAGCCAGCAAAGAAAATGGCAAACAGTGATTATATGACCATGGGATGTTCTGACATTATAATTGTGTTCTGATTGCTGAGCGCCCCCAGTTTGCATTCACTGTCACACTGCAACCATTATAAGTACAAGGACCAGCCATAGTATCACTTGTTCAGCACCATCATCAGTTTGAATATTGAACAAGTGGTCATTAAATGAGGACCACCTGTATCTATACTCAGAGGAGAAAAGACTAATCATTGTGGAAAGTGGAGCAATAAATCAATGTATTCTATTTTATGAAATCATAACTGAGGAAACTGTAGAATATATATTGGACATGGTCTGGACAAGTATATGGAAAGTAGATTAGTTGTATTTTTTTTCTTTCCAAGGTAAAGATGTTATAATTCTTTTTTTAAAAATAATTTTTATTAGATATAAATTTTATTAGATATATGAACGTGGTGTTTCTTCTTTGACATACATTTCTGTCCAATCTTTTAACAGTTAGAAATAAAGAAAAAATGTCAATACATTCATATACACACATACATTTTTATGTATCATTTTTCCAATCATCTTTATATTCCTTTATAATACTTCTCCACAGTTTAAATCTATGAAGATGTTATAATTCTTTATTGCTGATGTAAATGTACAAATTACAAATTTCTTTATTATGAGAACCCAAACGCATCTCATTCTTATAGGCTACAGAGCTATAGGCCTACCACCTTCTCAACAATTTTCCCCAAAGGGAAAAGTAGAAACTAAACAGAAATCATCCAGTACTGCTGCATCCAGGGATGACTTCTTGGGCAGGGGGGAAACCATTATTTCTTTTAGGGCAGGTGGAAACCTTCCTTTTTGCAAGGAAGCATTCGCCACTGGTTGGACCCAGCTGCTTGTCCGTTCTTATAAACTGTTGACCAACTAGGAAGGACATGAGTGTAGTACGTTGATAATTAATGTGTATTAATATGAAGTATGCCAAGGAAACCCACTGGGTGTTGCTGAGCCAGTTACTATCATCAGAAGGTCTTTTTGAGATAAAATACAAAGAAAAGTGTACTTAGTTCTTGAAGCTCATGGAGCAAAGGCAGGATATAAACATAATAAATATCATAGTTGACAATGCCATTTGTTTTGAGTGCAGCCATGACAAGGTAAGATAATAAGGTGATAAAAGCCTCACAATTAATGAAAGACATATTTTATAAAATAGTTACAAGGTCTACCCTCTATAATAATCTAATTTGTTCTTACAGCTTTTTAAATTCAGTCCCACATTTCACTTAGTCTACCTTCTGCACTTTCCTCCCAAATATTACATCAAAGCTCAAGCTCTCCCCATCTATATATGTACGTACGTATACACGCACACACATATACATAATACACACACACGCACACCTATAAAAATAAAAAGCTTGGCACGGGAAAGAACCCATAGCAGTCCTTTCAATCCAAATACCATGCAAAAGAAAGCAATTTTAAAGAGAAATCTCCAATAATGGTGAAGGGAGGAGATTTATAATCCACTAATCTAGTATAAATTGAGGTCTTCCAATGGGGAACATTAGTAATTAACTTGTTAAACATAATTAACCAATTGGTTAGAATGGCCTTCTTGGTGTAAGAGTACTCACAGTGGATTCCTATGCATGTTTATAAACAAATCTCCATTTTAAACTCAGTTAAATATATATCACAGGATGACTGTACAACCTAAGGTGACACCATTCCAACATTCTATAGGGTGTAACCTTCTGCCCTCTGATCTGGCAATAAGTCCCATTTTCTTTTAATCCCTATTTACAAACAGTTGGATTCAGCTTCTTTTCCATTAACAAATAATTCTGAATGGAAAGGATAATCTAAGTGTGATTTTCAGCAGTTTTCCGGCTTGTAGGTCAAAGTTTCTCTCTGTTTTTAGGAGGTCTCCAGGAAGTAGAATATAAAGGAGTGCAATGAGCACTCTTCCTTTCTGCAGCAAAATTTTTCCTTGGATCTGAAGGCTCTCATCTATATGAGGCAGGATCCAGATCTAATCCTGTATTAAGTGTGTTTAATCTGAGATATAAACAACCCACAGGCTGGGAATGTTGCTTTGGATTATTTCTTGAAATTTTACCCCAAAGCATATTCCATGTTCTTTTCAATTATTTTCTCTACCTATAAACACTTTCCAATTTATTATTTGATATGGTAAAATGACCCCATATTGGATATTTTAGACACTTAGATTAACCAACATATTTACATTTCTTTTGGAGATGGGAGAAAAAAGCATGAGTTATCTCATTTCCTTTCTTGTACACAAAAGAGAGAAACATGTTCCCACGATAGAAATGTGTTTGTTTATTTATTTATACTATTTTATTATTAATAAATAACTCAAGGGAGCAAACATATCTAATACTCCTTAAATACCTTAAATATTTTTTTCCTTTTCTTCTTGAAAGTGTGCCAAAAGAAGGGAAAAGTACAAAGAGTCATGGGCAATGTATAATACACTTTTATATCTTTCAGATTTAATGGTATGAAAAATTTATAACAGTGTCAAATCACATAGATTTTCTTTGCTAAAATTTAACCACTTAAAAGACATTTGGTGGTTTTTAAAAACTTATTTTTAATTGTAAGAGCAACATGGTTATTTGTCCAAAATTTTGTATTTATCTGTGGTCAGAGCTCAGTCCAGAACATCCAAGATGTGAGAAAACTTTGGCAAGGTTTCATTTCTTCATGCACCCCCTACCATTCCATTCCCTATCAATGGTTTTCAAATTACAGAAAAGAATATAAACTGCATTTTTGTGAGAAACTGGTGGTTACTGAAGTCATAGGGTATCATGTTAGACCTAACTCCAGTTGTCCTAATGCTACTCTCTGTAACGTTGGGATAGTTATACTGCTACCACACTGAGCTTCTTGGGGAATACTACTAACCTCATTCTCCTGCTAAAAACATGGGAGGTCACAATTATTGCTGCTCAGAAGCTAGTCATTTGTTGTTCCCGTAAAAAAGGGCTGTCAAACTCATGGCCCGTGGGCCGGATGCATCACAGGCTGGCCAGGCCCATGCCAGATTTAGCCACATGATTTGCCTCTGTGATATGAGTTTGACATCCCTGCTGTAAAATGTCATTTAGTATTTCTTGCCAGCCAGCATAGTTTTAACTCTGTTTATTGGCCTGTGCCAGGTATCTCCTCTATAAAGATAAGGAGCCTCACTATCTCACCTTTCAATCGTTTCTGTATTTCTCATGTGATGAGGGATTCTCATTTAGTTATGAGATAGTAACAAGAGTTGCTATTTGCCATTTTCTATGCTGGTTTCTTCTTGTAGTCTTCTTAGTCTTGATTTAACTAAAGTTTACACTATGACAGCTATAAATAATGTAAGAGTCAAATTCCAAATATGACATGACAGCAAAAGATACCTTGAAGGTGTGCATCAGAGTAGAGTGGGGTTTCACCAAAATTATCTCATCTCTGTAACTTTTATTATGGCTCTGCATAATTTCAGAAACATGTACTGTCTTCTCAAAGAAATAGAGCGAAGAGAGTTTTACCTAGGTATTTTCTCCAGTGTGTAATCAATCATTCTGTACATTTGATCTGTTACCAGAAGGAACCTGGAACAAAGGCTAATAAAGGTTCTAAAGGGAAGAAGGATGAAAAACAGGACGCTGCAAAGGAAGGTACTACACCATCTGAAAATGGTGAAAGTAAAGCTGAAGAGGTACTTTATATATCCTGCTGATTCAGTCAGTGTTTTACAATTCAGTTTCTGAGCTGTTGAAAGCATGTTCATAATACTTTTTTTGTTGCCCCCGCAATGTTATTACAGATTCTCATCTCTCGCTCAGCTGTTAGTGTTTCAACATCCAGAGGTATCCCACCCAGCACATGTCAGTAAAAGGGCAGATTGAAACAGTGAAATTTTTAAGGGTACAGTAGAGCAATCTGAATATGCAGTGAATAGGAGCAGGTAGTAGTGTGGTGCTTTTCATTGTGAACAATGGAAGCTAGCAGGTAAGGTTTCTATGGCTTTTACAAACCAGGAACCTGTAAATGTAAGAATATTTATAGTTGTCCTGTCTATAATACAATAGTTGTAAAATAACCTGTTTCGTCTGCTTCAAACCTTTGTAGCCAAAGAAACATGGCGAGTGCTGAAAAGTTGTTTAGAGAAGATGAAGTAGGGTTAGTCTTTCTTTATAAAAGGCAGACTGGCATAACATTTTCCCTTTTCCCTTTTACAGGCACAGAATTGAATCAGTAGATGACAGGTGCATATGAACTGACATGAACATTTGAGGATGTTTTTATGTACCTCTTGACAACTTTTAAAAGATATTTTTATCAAGGATTTTGTAAATGCTAATTTTTTAGGACTTACAATAAGTTGATAAACTATATATGAACACTTCTTCCTTCTGTATCAGTACTTCTAGAAATTCCCAACGTTGTCAAGTTAAGGGGAAAAAAAGCATCATTAACACAACTTTTGGAAAACAAAAGTATTTATAAAATTGAACAAGCATTCCATATATTTGCTTTTCAGAGGTGTAAGTCTTGGTGCATATAGTGACGTTTTTACTATGGGTGTTAGATATTTTTTTGCCATTTTCCCCCTAGAGCAATAATCTGTGGTGCTTTTGTAATTAAGGATTAAGTGTTTTTAATGAAACATGTATACATTTGGCTACCTGCTGCCCATCTGGATCCTTTTTGTTTTTTAAAAATAACAAAGTGTCAATGCTAACAAATGAGGTTCATCAGTACCTTTCTAAATCAGAAATATGCCTTGTAATGCTTGTCAGAAAAATATTAAGCACACTTGTTTAGAAATTTTGATATACCAGTTGTTTCAGAATCAAGATTATAGCTTGTAGAAAACGGGGCTTACAACATAATGCAAAAAAATTGATTGACTTTATGTTTAGGAACAAGAGATAAGAATATTTACAATTCATGCATTTTAAGCAAACTAGCAGAGCTTTAAGAGGCAGCCACCCCCTTTGCAGAGCTATTTGCCAAATATACCAGAACACCCAAAGCTTGGATGCAAAACTAGAGTCTGATGAGCGATCTTACACACCTGGATGGTTCACACATCTTGAACGCCTTATACTTTGTACAGAAAAACGTAAATGGCCCATGGATTATGTAACAAATTATTTTTTCAGCACTGTTTCATGTTACATTATTGTAAGTGGAAATTAGTTTATGCTTTCTTGAAAGAACAGTTGTTTCACTTTTGTATCTTTCTCTTAACTGTTTCCCAATCCATATACATAGATATTACTATGAAAAATGCAGTTCCTCTCAGCTTAACCTTTAGTATTTTCTGTTGCTTTTTTGCATTTACTTAATTTTTTAATATCGAAATGGAGATTTAAAACACTGGGCAATGAAGCAATGATATAAAAATATCTTTGAAGGAGTCTATAATTGTAATGATGTTAAAATAGGGATTTTTTTTTCTAACTCATATTAATACTGCTTTAGGCTCTTGTAAGCATCTAGTTATTTCTCTCTTCTTTTGGGCTGAAATTTGAGTACTTTTATTTTCTGAAGGTTTGGAAAAATTTTCTTCATAACATTTTTATTGCTGCACTTGTGGCCATAATGTTTGGAGTTATATGCATGTTTCAACCAATAAAGTAATTATCATCCAATCCAAATGTCTTTATTTAGTATTTAGCAAAAATACTAACAATAATGATTAGCTACTTTTACAAATCTTACTTTGTTTTAAAAGAGATTCAGTTCCTCTTCTAGACTTATGTTTCTGGAGAAAATATATGATATAATGTAATAAAAAAACATTTCATGTGTGGATATACATGATAAATACAATATTATACATTGAAAGCTTGAAGATGTGTTTATGTGAAAATGATTTTTCCCTAGTCCATATCATTTTGCAAAGATTCAAAGCATTTTGAATAATACGCAGCTCAATCTTTTCATACAGTAAAACATAACACAATTTGTGATTGTTTTCTAGAGTAAAACCCTACTGATTTTCTTCTTTAGCTTTTATCACAATAAAAACTAATAATAGATTTATGACATACAAACACTAATGAATTTCTTTGCAGCATCTTTTTGATGTAGGTTGCTCTTATTCCCCATTTTGCAGTTAGATAATTAAGACACAAGAGGTTCATTGCCCTCTCTTTAAAGGTTTTCTACTAATACAAGAAAAAGAATGAATAGTACTTACATTGCCCTAAAACTGAAAAAAAGAAAACAAAAAAAAGTTCATGGGAAAATTAGAAATTAAATCAAATGCTCCTGTCATAATTAGAGACTTTATTATCACATGTCCATGATTTCTCCCCATGTCTAATATATTTTAAAACTTCTTTTACTAATTATCCATTGGTTGATAAGGTGTAATTTATACAGATTTCAAATTATACAAAACGCAATTTTAGTTTGCTGGATGGATCTGAAAAAATACATTACATTGGGCCATACATTTTATGTAATGCACAATTGTAGGTAAAATCTGTAAAGCTGGTTTATTTATTGATCAAAAATAGCACTCCATATTTAAAATGTTAAGTGTTCTTCAAAAGCCCTTTTTAAAAGTATATTTGAATCCCATTTAGTGTAGATTTCTTTTCTATAGCAATTAACAACCTACATTTAAGATAGTACATAGAAAGAAATGGTAGATGACGAGGTAAAGCGTACATTGTCTCAGTTTACTTAGAACACATACAGTGGTACTATGATGGAACTATTCTTTGCTAAGAAAACACAAATTAACATCTACTTGGACATTTTTTTTACTCACACATGGTAATAGAGGAGAGATGGGGAACATATGTAATGGCAAGCATTGACCCTCCCAAATATCATTTTCCATCAATATGGACTCTGACATAGGCTATAGGGTAAACATCTAAGTAGAAACCTCACTTGCATGCAGAGGCTAAAATTAAGGTTCTAGGTTTATAAGAAGCCTGAAGCCTGCAATGGAACACAAAGTCAGCAAAGGTAACTCTTGGTACTCAGAAGGCGGAGATGGTGAATGGAATAGAACTGTCACTTTTACATTACAGTTCTTCCTCTTCAATTTTCAATTCTTTGCACCATTGAAGCATACATCAGAATTTTTGGCAGCATCCTTTCTCACACCGTTAAGTTAATGTATAGGTGACGAGGTAGGATATTTGGTCGGTAGTGAAGAGTATTTTTCTCATAGCACTTGACGTTTCTACAGTTTGAAATAATTACAAAAAGGTAAACTTAAAAAAGTAAAATTGTGTGAGAAATATAAGTGATTGCATAATTACGTTGTACAACAGTTATTAGAAAATCCAGTTCTAAGAAGCAAAGATCCAAATAGCAATTAATCGATGTAGGTGGGCCTCGCTGATGAGAAAGTCAAAGGGAGAAAATGCATACCTTATTTTTATAAGATTGAGATCAAGAAAAGATCAGGAAAAGTTGCAAACTAAGAAAATAGGAAAACTATGCAATTAGTGAGATTAAAAGGAACTGAAATAAACTTTGAAGATAAGGGAAGTTTAATCTATAAACCAAAATTACAAAGCAGAAATCACCACAAAACCTCAGAGTTAAGAGAAACAGTATTAAGACTAGTAGAATTCAGTGTTCATAAAAATACACCTGTTTGCCTCTAATTTCTCTGGACAGAAAATTCCATTCATGGCACATCTCAAGTAAAATTACTGTACCTTTCAGACCTTGAATAGCAGGGAGACCTGGATGATAACTATGCAGTTTTTTGTAGCAGAAAATATTCTTCAAGTAACTTGAGTCCTGAGATATAGGGTTTAAAAGACCTGTATTTTGAATTAAAATTGATTGGTAGCTAGATAATTTTAGCAGTATTAAAGATACTAAAAATATAATAAGCCCTCTCATTTTGAGATTTAAAAGAACATGTTGATGTGAAGTATATGCATTAAGAAATTCTGCATCACTGTAAATAAGAATTATTAAATACCCATGGCTTTAATAGTCCATAAAAGAATTTTACAAAATGTGAGAGATAGGCATTGCTGGCATTTCTCATTTGAAGGTGAATTGTAACTTTGAATGGTCACTCCACACAAGCAAAGTACCAGTAAAGGAGGGGGAAAAAACTCCAGAGACGTTCCTGAGACAGGAAGTCTAGTCCTGCCAAGAATGTAATAAGGGTTAACGGAGAAGCAGTTTCTGTAAGCAACACCAGAATGTTTCCTTCCTGCCTTCCTTACAGGATTAGACCAGTAATTTTTTCTAATGAACGGTTCTCCAACTGCTTAGAATGTTAACAACCGGTTGTAGCGAATAGGTGCAAACTGGTAGAATCCCACCCCTGATTATTACCAAAGTATTTTACTGTACGAGGACGAGGAAAACAGGAGCATTCAACTTTCCTACTCTGCTTCCGAAATCCCTTGCTGTGGCATTAAGGGAACAGGAAGACACCAGACTCCACTTCATCATCTGTCTTTCTAATAAGGGAGCAGGTGCTGTTTATCTGCTTCAGCTTTGTATCTCTGCTTTTCTGCCTGAAATAAGTCTCTAGCCAGACACATTAATGCTTTCACCCTGGGAACCACTAGAGAGTGGAAGTTTGAGTATAACTGCTATGTCAATAGGGATGTCCATCTTTTATTTTTTGCTTTCTTTGTAATCCAGATACATGAAGCAAATATAATTTCAACTCTTTCTTATGCTCAATGACAACTACTACTTTGCGTACCATCAAGATTTGTTTAGGTAAACTTAAATATTGTTTTCTAGGTAAATGGCTAATACCTTTCAGTAGGTATGTGAAAGACTAAAAGCTGGTCTGGTTCATAAAATTATGCTTTACTTCCTGGCAAGATAACTAGTCAACCACACAAATTTCTATCTAATTTGTGCATTCTTGCAGTTCCCACATCTCCTTTGTTATCACATTTCTCATTTAGTAGTTAATTTCACTATATTCATTTTTTGCAAGTATGCTGCATGTAGCAGTCTTAATCTCAGGAGGAGTTTTTGAATCATCTAGAACAGGGTTCTCCAACCTTCTGGACCTCAGGGACCAATAAACTCATAATTTTAAATCCCGCGGACCAGAGATCCTGGAAAAATTCCAAAAAAAGTTTGCAGGAAAATTCCCTACCCTGTTTTCCTATCGATGGATCATTCTTTATTTGGGATTGCAGGATACCGTCTCCAGCTCAGTTCTCAGGGGGAGAGAGAGACTTTTGGCTTCTTGCAAGGAAAGCAGCAGAAGTCTTTCTTTCTCTCTCCCAAACTCCTCCAGAAATGAGTCTTCGTGAGATTTGTTGCGCTGGCACAGCCTCTTGGAACAGGATGCCTTACAAGGTCCCAAAGACTCATTTCTGGTGGAGTTTGGGGGAGAGAAAGAAAGACTTCTGCTGCTTTCCTTGCGTGCAGCCAAAAGCAGCAGAAGAAAGCAGCAGCCCGGTGTCTAGGCCAGGCACATGGGGAAGTTCCCCCCTGCACCCTTTCCCCCCTCCCCTCACTACCTCATGTTGTTTGCAATACAAGCGACGTAAACCTTGTGTTCTCACGGGCCATGTGGGCAACACAGCCTTGTGTTCCTGTGCAGCCTGGATTAATTTCTTTGGGGGCAACATTTCTCTGTGGACCACCAATTTTCTTGCGGACCACCAGTGGTCCCCAGCCCACTGGTTGGCAACTACTGATCTAGACTGCTGCTCTCTTAGGACCCTATTAGAAAGTGAAAATTAATAAGCACAAATGACTCTATTTAAGAAACCCTTATGGTCTCTTGTAATATAATATTTCCTATTAAATATGAACAGATGAACATCTCTAAAACAGGTATAACTGGGCAGCTTCAGAGTTGTATTAGAACATATATACATATTTAAATTTGGTTACATATTAATGCAGATATTGATGAAGTAACATTAATTTATCCATATAAACTTAATTTCTAGTTATATGTAATTGTTTCTTTTTTGAGATCCATATAACAAGCCCACGGATGTCGATGTCTTTTCAGGTATGCAGGCAGTCTACTATTTTAGCAAAGTTGCTTAGATTGCAGTGATTAATTACATTTCTGTGTTACATTTCTATATAGTTAGTATTTTTTTTAAGCAGACACCACTAGCACACTGTACGAAACAACGTTTGGTAATTTTTTATCCTTGAACCTGAGAATTTTGAATTATTTAAATGTGGTCTTGAATGTAATATCATTGCTGTCAACTCAAAGAATTTTATTTCAATAGCACACACATGCACACATACAAAGTAAAAGTACAGTAATTGTTAAAAGATTTAAAGCCTCCTGAAAGCATGGTTATTCAAATAAGCATTCACGAAAAGATAGCATTTATCACGAAGGCCAGTACTTCCCAGCGTACCACATTCCAGATGTCTGGGATTTCGCCTTCCATAATCCTCAATTCAGCATATTCATTAACATTTAGAAGATAACAATTTGGAGGCCATCCTGACTATCTCTGATTTTATTTCTTGTTCACTCAGAATATACTTGAAAAATCCATCATTATTACCAACGTCTGGCATCACTAATTTAGCCTTAACTATAAATGTTGAATGTGAAAATAATCCCAATATGCTGCACTGAAGTTGAATATTAATATTTTTAGCATGGATTTTAGTCCACCAATGCTTTCTGTTTAAGAAGATACATAGTTGGAAACATGCCGTTTTTAATTTCTGACATATTGGAAAACAGAAGAAGCCAGTTGTTGATGGGAAAGGCACTAGGTTCTCGCTTTTATGGTTTTGCTGGTTTATGGTTCTGCTGGTTTAGTTGTATTGCTGGTGTGAGTCACCCAGTGTTGTAATAAGGCAGCCGTACCAGAGGTGGTTTTCAGCAGGTTCTGACCAGTTCTGGAGAACTGGTAGCAGAAATTTTGAGTAGTTTGGAGAACTGGCAGATACCACCTCTGACTGGAGATTTTACAGGATCTTTCCCCTGCCATACCCATCAAGCCACACCCACAGAACCGGTAGTAAAAATTTTTTGAATCCCACCACTGAGCCATACGGATCTTTTAAATAAATAAAGCTAGAAAATAATGGTATATACTCACTCCTTGTTTAGAGTTCAAGTTTCATTCCACTGACCAGATTGTTGTGCAAAATTATTGTGTCTGTGTGTGTGTGTGTGAGAGAGAGAGGGAGAGGGAGAGGGAGGCTGCAAAAATTATCGGTTGATGCCATTTCATTTGGAAAATGTTTTTGCATAGCCATATCTGTTACTCCACGGCACGTATTATCAGGTATGTAAAATTGGATTGTAAATGTGTATCATTAGAATTTTTCTTTATTACCATCAAATTTGTGAATGGTCACTAACCAAGGTAATAACTAAACAAAGAGTAGGTATAAAAGAACCCACAATTCTCATTGAAATTATGTGACAAGTGGACAGTTTTAGGGAACAATTAATACATGCTTTATATAATAATTCTGAATGTTTTACAGAATTATGCAACATATTATTTATATTTGAAGATAGAAATGTCTTCAGCTTTGCTTCTGCAATACACTGGTCAGCCAATACCACACTGTATCTTTTTTCCATTCCCAAGGTATTTCTTTCTTCCTTCCTTTCCTTTTTCTTCTTTCTTTCTCTCTCTCTCCCCCCCCCCCCCTCTATCACAGCTGATTAGGAATTGAAAACTAAATTAGATTACTTCAAAAGAACACTATGTAAAATAGCTTGCTTAGACTTCTTTTATTATGATTTATACATGTCTGAAGCATTGAAGTTAGCTGTTCAACATTTATCTTTCGGCAAGTGTTAGGAAAGCAAACTATTAATCCTATATATTTGTACAATGGTAGATAAAATATTGGAACTCTGTTTTTCTAGCAAAAACTTAAAAAACCTAGTAGCAGTGACAAGGAGAACATGAATGAAAGTGACAAGGTAGCTTGTCATGCATGAATGAAATTTGAAAATAAAATTGGAATATTAGGATTTTAGAAAAGTCTGTTGTAGAACTAAGAATGGTTAAGGCATTATCCCTAACTTTATCCCTAACTTTCATTCGCCAGCAAATCATTTATCACTTGAAAATCCAAGGACCATACTGGACTTTGAACTCTGCTGTAGCCAAGAGGATCTTGGCACATCTAACATGCCAATTGCACACATTCCTAAAGTAGGAGCATCTTTAGTTACTTATATCCAGACTCCTGCAATGGACTCTACTTTGGGCTGCCCTTGAAAACTACTGCTGATTCAGAGTACAGCAAAACATCAATGAGGAACATGCCACAATATGCCCATGAGCCATCACTGCTTTGTAAAGTTAATTAGTTACCATTTGGCTTCCAGGTGCATTTCAAGGTTTTGGTTATCACTTATAAAGCACTTCATGGCATAAGGCCTGTTATTTGAGGGACTTCCCATTTTCAATAATTTCTTCCTGCACACAAGAATTGGCAGAGTGGATGCATTCCAGATTCCTTGAACCAATGTCTCGTCAGACTTTAGAAGCGCACCTTTTCTGTCCTATAAGAGTCCCAGCCTGCAAACATTTAAAAAGTTTTTGGAAACGTTGTTTTACTCCAGGCCTGGGTTATGACAGTTGTGGAGCCTCTGTTGGTCCCTCCCCCATCCCCCAATAGGTTGGACTTTTCCCCCCCTCCCCTGGTATCTGTTGTTCTAATTTTGTTTCACACTTTTAAAAGGTAAGTCATTCAAGGATGTATGGGTGTTGGGTAACCATGATCTCCAAAAATATAAAATACTATAAGTAAATAGAATTTATTCTTGTTTTCATACACTTCAAGTATGCTCTGAAAAGTTGGCGAATTTCAGATGATTTGAGATTCACATAGGGAGAGTAATGGAATTCCAATTGTAGGAAGTGAAGTTCTCATGTGATGTTAGATGTAGCTCCATAACAAGTAAAGTATTATAAGTTGCACATAAGTTCTAAAGATCAAACCAAATCAAATCTTCTTTCGATTATAGACCAACAAATAAAACACTTTGCAATTTCTTTAAAAAAGTCTGAATTTCTAATTCATCTCTTAGTTACTGAGATTTGATGGATTTTTTAAAAAGAAACAAACTTTTGCAATCACAATAATTCACAATCAATGATTGCTGCTATAAGTGCTAGAATTTTAAAGGGAAATTAAATAATAGTTTACATAAAATAGAAAGAAAATAAATGGAATATTAACTATAGTTCCTCTCTTTAGCTTTTGATAAGGAAATGCAAGGTATTACATCAAACTTAACTTTTGTTCTATTTTCTAACACGAATAATTCTTTTGTACTTTTTTAACATGCTATTTTTTATTTTTTCCAAGTTAGCTGTTTTAATAATTACAAAATATGAACAATGCATTATAGAATACAGATAGTAACTGAATAGTGCTTATACAATAGAAACTTGAAAGTGTTAGCTCTATGATTTAGATCAATTAAATATTAAAAGATGAGACAAAAATTAGATCAGCATTAATATTTCTAGGACATTAACATAAGGTTAATTATAATATTAATGTTACATAAGATTGACAAAAAGTTGCAAAATGCATTATATGAGATGTTTAAGCTTAAGTCTCCGCTATGTTGATATTGTTGGGCAGAATTTTTTGGGGGGTAGGGGGGGAGGGAGAGAAGATAAAGGAAATTTAAAAAGGAACTATTTGAAAAAAATTGGCAGGTATTTATCCCTAACTTTACACTTCAACTGATTTACCATATACTAACTTATATTCTTCAGCTGAACTCCTTTGAAAAGAGTCTGAAGAGGTCCTGTTCTATATTGACAATTACAGGGAACAATGGCAGCTGGGACTGGAATTTCCATTGCTAAGCGATGCTGTCATAAAGTGTGAAGTCACATGACGATTCTGCTTTGCAATGGCAGTTCCAATAGCTGTTGATAAGCCTGTTAGGTGGTTGCTGGTTGCAACTTCCTGCAACCACATGACATCATGCTTAACAGCTTCCCTGCTGACATTGCTTGTTGGAAGCCAGCAGTAAAGGTTGCAAATGGTGATCACATGACCATGGGACACTGAAACATCTTGTGAGTGGGTTGCAAAGCACCCAAATTACAATCATGTGACTGGAGACGCTGTGTTGGTTATAACTACGAATATTGGTCAGAAGTGCCACTTGTTCAGTGCTGTTGTAAGTTTGAATGGTTGCTGAACAAGTGATCATTAAGTGAGAATCACCTATATTTAACACTGATAAATGTATGTTTATTAAACAGTTTATTTTCAATTAATGATAGGATTGTGAAAAAGTATTAAAATCTGTATTTACCAATAATGCTACTCTGCATAATACTAAACTGGGCTGGACCTATTAAGTATTTTTGTATGGGAGAACATCAGGGATTTCAGGACCATAGGATAGAATGAGAAGTTGAAAAATATTCTGGAAAAAGCTAATAACCACAACTATACTGTTCCCAAGAAAGCCACATGGACATATTTATATAGTCATCAGGAGTTGTCTTTGATCCAAAGTTGTCTCTATCTTTAAATTAAGCACAACAAATTATTCATATGTCCATCAGTTTTGAATGGGAATTCCTTTTGAAATTAATGGGCTTGCTTCTGAATGATTATGTTTATGATATATTGCTTGATAAATTATTCATCTTAAGATCTCATTTTACTTTCAGTTTCATCAGGTAATTTTCTACCTAGAAAAAATGTCAAATTGGAAAATTATTCCAAATTATGGAAACATAAGTAAAAGTCATTGATTTTTAATATCGTTTTTGTAGTTAATGTTCAAAAAGTGAAAGAGAGCTTGAACAAAAGCTAAAACTTCTATTGCTTTATTTTAGTTCACCTCACCTAACATTTGAAGACTTGGTGTCTCTTTCAGTTCAGAATTCAGGGTAAGAACTAGCTTGCCTAACCCTCTGATGTCACTGTGAACATATGATGTGTTACAGTGCCATTGGCTTAATGACTTAAAAAGATTAGTCTGATCATTCACTCTGCAAAGAATAAATGTATATGTAAGTAAAAATGCTTCACTTTTTGGATGAAAATTACAACTGAAATCCAATAAAAGAGGCAGAGGCAACAAATTACAATTTTAAAACTATATGTTTGCAGTTGCATAATGCAAATATTCTCAGTTACTAGTGCTTTTATATAAATGCACTGAACAAGTGAAATAAGCTTTGAATATAAATGCAGCAATTAAGACCATGAAGGAAGCTTCTAATATAAAGGAGCAGTTGAGAGCTGCTCCTTCTTATTAGTGCACGGACATGTGTTGTTAAGACAAGGACAATCTTAGCTTATTGATTACTAACACACATTTAAAATGCTATGTTTGAAATGGCCAACAGGGATAATACATATATTACTGTATTTTGTTCATATGTGAAATATATCACTAGTTTTACAATATTTTTACACTAAAGATGTATCTCTAATATTTAACCGGTAACAGGCACTAAATATTAAAGGCACAGTCCTTTTGATACAAGTTTAGTTTAGTATGCCTATTACACAATATGCATAAAAGGAAAACACTAAAATGATTATTAGAACTAGTAATCACTGAGATTAAACTAAATGTTCTCAGAATTCCATCAATATTCTAGCGTAACTTTAAAGATATACAAATATACAGGTTTTTAAAAATTATTTAGCGGTCAGATGATTGTCTTAACAAGCTTTAATGGGTAGATAACCCCATATATAATTGATTTCACAATGACTGTAACGAGTTAAATCTCCAAAGACAGCAAATGTACACAACAGAACCAATAGCAATAATTGATTTTTTTCTACAAATATTTTGTAAATCTTATTAATAAAGTACTTTTGCTACAGGATTTATTTTTAGTATATATTTTATACTTATTTTTGCTCTTTAACAGACATAAGCTTTATATTTAAAGATACATGAATCTTTTAGTGTTTTAATGAATTCTAAAATAATTAAAATGGACTTCAAGACTTCTGGCATATATTTTAGAATCAGGTAACTTCTAAGAAGTTTGGTTAGACAGAATCAATGTGTACTATATATATATAAACTTAATTTGGGATAAGACATAAACTAGAGTAATTATTTGATTATAAACTTAATTTGGGATAAGACATAAACTAGAGTAATTATTTGATTAAACTAATGTAACTAAGGAAAAAGCAAAGTGAAATCAGGCTTCTTCAAACACTTGGTCTTGAAAAGGTGGAGATTGGTATATAATTTGATGATGGCATCTGCAAGAAAGCATCTTTCTACTCATATCTACAAGCATGTCCTAAGTATGTAAAACTTTGGAAACATTTCTTCTCAAGAAATACCTATGTCTCTATAGAAAATGTTACATTTATTTATTATTTAAATTTTCTGCCCCTCTCAATTCCGGGCAGTTTATAGGTAAAATTTAAAAAAAAAAACACGTTCAAGATGAAAAAAGTAGTTGATTAGATGATCTGAATTATCAAATCTCAACACTTGAAAGTTTAATGCAGAATCATATAAGTGAACCAGCAATGTCCATGTTTATTTTTGTAGAGATGAGACTATTAAGATCCTTAGGATCTTATAGGGCCAGTAGTGCCCATTCTGGGACCCTCCCAAAGTTTTGGATGTGGTTGTACCCTTCTGCTGTTGTATGCTGAGCTTTCACAGGAAAACAATTTCAAATGTGGCAGAAATATATTAAACACAATGAAATAATCATACTAATTGTATTTAATTATAAGACAATGCTTGTCTGGTCCTCACCTTCCTGGAATGTAGTGCACACTTCACTAAAATATCACTTCTACTGAACATGATTGTCTCTGTTCTATACACTATACATATAATAGAATTATCTCTTCAAAAAGCTACCCATATGTAACTGAATCTTTATATAGAAAGTCTAACCATTTACAGAATGAAGGAATAAAACATGCTTGAAAGGTAGATCAGACAGTTAATTATTCCTAAATTAATCAAGGTTTATAATGAGTGTTTCCTCTTGCTCCCTAGCTCCACTTGTATATTAGCTCAGATGCTTCAGTCTGAACATATGTTAACCAAAATTCATAAACAATAAATTTTGACTTAATCTCAAATAGGCAATTTATTATGCTGAAGGGGATCACAGAAGTAGAAGCAATAAACAGGTTATATGACTAATTGTGTGACAAAATTTAAGTCACAATAGTGTATAACTGTTGTGTTATTTGTTAATGGCATAGAATAGAAACTATTGATACATGTAACAGCAGCATTAAATATCATGTTCTATTGCCTGATACTACAGCTAAATGATTGTATTACAGGGTAGGCTATTTGGCCAATCCCCCAAAAAGTTGAAAAATGCTGAAAGATTTAAGCTACATAAATGTGATGATCATTTTAAAATATTTAAAATGTATCATCCTTTTGTGAAAAGTATGAATTGAATTAACTTCTTAGACAAAGGCTAAGTTTTTTTAAAAAAGCTTTCTAGACAGATTGGAATATTTTAAAAGTTATTCCAAAGTGATTCTTAATATCTCAAAAGCTATGCAATAAATGATGTTCTATGGCTCAATAACTTAAGTGTTATAAGCTAAGAACTAGACAAATTTTGCTTGTTTTGTTCTTTGTATTTATTGGATAGAAGTGTATTATTTCATTTGAACTGCCCAGAGAAAATTGAATAGGCACACAATATCAATTGCATAATAAACAAATAAAAGGTTCAAATTTTTAATTTTTTATTGCTATGAGCGACATTTTATAACTATTATTGAAATTTTTTCATTCAGGGTTCCCCTCAGAATCTTGTGTTAGTAAAGAAAATTCCCTTCTTCTAAAAAATAAAATAAAATAAGAAACTTAAGTCTTGATTTTAAAAGCAGACATGCTGAATCAGGAAACACCAGGAACATTTTATTATACACTTAAATTATCATTACAATGTCTCATAATATTGGTTTACTGTAGGATATAATACACTGCTACTTCTTATATCATCATGAAGTTTTTTTGTTCCTTCTGCTTTTCTGGTAACCACAGTAAAATATCATAGGCAATTGCAAGAGGGAAAAAATAGCAGGCATCACCATTACTCTTTTCACAGATACATCAAAATATAAATGGTAAATCATCTGGTCTACATATTGCATCACCTTGCAAAAAGAAAATTAATATTAAAGATAATGAAGAAAAACTAATTGGTATCATATCTGATTACCTAATTTATTGAAAATAAAGTAAAATATGTCTAGTATAATGCTTCAAAGTATGCTTAGTTTGGTTGTTTTAATACCTAACAACACCTTGAACTATGCAGATTGACTATCACTTGTTCTTCATTATAAAATGTAGAAATTCAAAAATGTAATTCATGTCAGGTAAAAGATAATTTTTTGCAAAAGTATTTTATACAAAAATTTTAAGCATTTATAGCAAGAATCTACATTTCAGAGTTTTGTAAAGGATTCTTTCTTGAAACATTTTAATGCACTGATAGTATATCTAAAATAATTTTGTAATGTTTAAATTAAATAGAAAGTGTTAAAACTATCTTCAATGGTATATAATACCAATACTACACACATATATAATTTATAATAATCAGACATATTTTACAAAAATCATTTCCCCCAAATATCCATTTTACTTATGAAAGTTCATAATTAGGTAGAAATATTTTCCATGAAAAATGATCGGAACTATTAGAATTGATTTTGACATTTCAAGTCTTGAACAACTTTTTAAAGTATATACTGTACAGCCATTTGCAATTTTTAACTATTGTAATTTCTCTAGATTAAATCAAATGTCCTAGAGGCTGAATTGAAAAGGACAAGCAGTTGCTATACACAGAACAGGGAAGCATAATTGATTCTCTCTGGACTAGGCAAACATCTGGTAGAGAAAGTTAGACATTTTTAAAAACAGCATGGGATATAGTGCAAAAATGTTGGAGAGGAGGTGGAATTGGAACAAATTTCTCTCTTCATTGTCCTTTCAGGATTTGCTTATGTATCAAAGTTCTTCCCTTCACAAAAAGGCTTTTTATCCCATATATTTAATAGTTCACTGCTAATATCCTATTCATATTTGCAAAGCAAATCCAAATAAATTAGGTGCCACAAGTTCCTATTACAAAGCAAGCCATAAAAGCTGTGATATAATTACTTCTGCACTGGAAAGCAAATCATGCAATGCAAAATTGCATAAATCCCTAATTTTTAGTAAGACTTCTATAATAGACAAAGTATTTAAACCAACATTTATTCCTATATGTGGCCTACAGAATTATCACGTGACTAAATACATCATATTTAAATACTGTACTATAGTTTAGATATGTTTTGCATGACAGGTATTAACAAAAGAGTTCATATAATTGTCCTAATTAAGTGAATACAAGTTCATTCATGAACTTTATCTTAATAGTCTTCAGAAAATATTGTATAGAAATCAAATTATTCAACATTAAATGTTAGGGGATATAAAGAACAGCGAATATTATTTTATGATTAATATTTCTAATTTCTTAAAGATAAGTCATTTTCTTTATAAAGTAAGCTGTTATCTTCCAGCAGTACTATTATGTATGGGAAATGATAAATATCCTATTAATGACCTCAAAAATGAGATGCTCATATTTAGAAAACTTAAAACAAAATCATATGTCAACAATAGATTCCCATAAATACAATATGATTTTGTAGAAAATTATAAAATCACAATTATAACATACTATATTTTGAGCAGCCATTTTAATTTAAAAGAGACAATGTTCTTCATATAAAGCAAGGCTCATTTATAACAGAATTGGCTCACAAAGAATCATCTCATCACAATGAATCAGTACAACTAAAACAAGAAGGATAGAAATAAAATTCAAAAGCAATACTTTGTAAGGAAACCTGGAAAATCTTACTGAGATTAAGTACTTTACACAAAATTACATTGCAAACTGAATTAACAAAATATGTTATAATTTCAGAACTAAATATCACCAGTAATCTCAATTTGTTACAATACCAAAAGAATACTTAATCTTCTATGGAAGAAAAAATAACTTGCATACAAGAATAATAAAGAATAAAAGTTCACAACTCTTGTCTGTAACTCTTCACTTATATGATTAATATTTTTGATACAGAATTATTTGTGTATATAAATTCAATTATGCAATATGAATTCAAATAGATTATGCAACATGCAATACTAAAACAGTAATTTCAAAGTAAAAAAAATAAATCTTTTCATATTAAATAATTAAATATACCCTCAATCTGACATAAACAT
This sequence comes from Pseudonaja textilis, assembly GCF_049901715.1. Lineage (NCBI taxonomy): Eukaryota > Metazoa > Chordata > Lepidosauria > Squamata > Elapidae > Pseudonaja > Pseudonaja textilis. The sequence goes on from NC_141990.1 coordinate 114,050,808, forward strand.
AATTCATTAGAATAAGCTTATTTTGCATCCATAAGCAATTTAAAAAAGAGGTATGACCATTTTCTAAATCTATCCACAATTTCTGAGAATTGTTTTTTATTTTCTACATCATAAAGTTACAGAATACTTAATTAAAAGAAAATTATGGATAAGAGCAATGGAAGTAACATTTGTATTCTAATATATATTATAGGCAAATATTACAACCTAGAATGAAATGGAATCCATAAAATAGTTGTACAAAAATGATTGATATAATAGGTTTATTATACTACTAAAACCAGTTAAAATGTTACAAAAGTAACATTTGAAATACATGTAACTTTAGTTTATTTTATAGTAATCAAAGTACCATAAATACAATGTTTCTTTTCCCCTCCCCAGATGTAACCTAAATTGTGTTGGATTAACTACATGCAATAGTTTATTTAATTTTCCTGTACATATTTTCTAGTGTAAAATGAAGCTGAAACATTATTGCTATCATTCCTCTTAAAGCAACAGTTTATGCTAAAACAAGCATTTGTGTAGTAACTGTTTCCTTTTGTGGGCCCAGTTCTGAGTAACTTGATCTATAGCTTCATTTAAAATCATCATAAACAGACTGCAATACTATAACTGGTTATTAATTAAACGCTGTATAGCTTGCATTAGTTTTCCAGTAAGGGGAAAAAAGCATTTTAGATTAGTTTTACTGTTAAATATTCACTGGTCAAAGTGTAAATGTAATTGGCCTATAACTAATGCAACCCAAATATTTCAGTGGCTACATATCATTCTTATTGGAGGCAGAATACACACCAAAAAAATCTTATTTTCACTATCCAATCATAGATTCTTCAAACAATCAATAGGTACCGGTATGCTTTTGGCAGAACATAAATAAACCTGCTCTTCACAATGAAACACAAGGGGTCATTTTTGGCAGATTAAGTCTATTCATTGCCTATATGCAGCATGAAAGACAAAAAGGAAATGTGACTATTTAGCTCGCCTAACGCTTCTGTTTGTTATTGATCCAGCTGTAAATTACCTCACCAGAAATGCAACCATACTTCCATTCCATCCTTCTCAATGTATATACATTTTCATAAAACTGTATTGTTCGTACAAAATGGGGCGGGGGGAAAGCCCACCATCTCCTATTACTAAACTGGCAGCGACCAGGAAGAATATTGAGGCTAAAATTAAGCACAATTGATAACAGGATATTATTCATTATCTCAACCAGAGAGAAAAAAACCCCAACAACAACAAAGGACAATTTACCGAAAACGCTTAGCAAAACTAGACATTTTATTTGTCACTCACCCCGATTCTCCCACTCATACTGAGGAACACTCACACAGGAATATATACATATAACTATATACATATATATGTATATATTTATACATGGCATGGTAACTTACAAGCAGATGCAAAGCTGTACCATATAAAGGCGGCAAGGAGGGCCATGAAAGCAAGAGACCCTGGCAGGACTCTGCTCAACCTTCCTCCCTCCCTCTTTCCAAAAGGCCCTGATAACGAGGGCTAAGTGGAGCTCCTCATGCCCGCCTCACCCAGTGAGGCCTACGGTCCCTGGGGGCATTTTTGCCTCATTTGGTTCCTATTTCGGCTACATTGAAACTAAGCAACTTCCAGCGCCACCGCCGCCAACGGGCCTCTTCCCCTCCCCCCTCTCGCGCGAGGTATCCCTCCGCCGAGGCCTCCCAGCTCTTCACAGAGAAAGCGCCTTTCTGCCGAGCGAGCTTTACCCGCCCACCCTCCACCCCGCCTCTGCTGCTCCGACATCTTCTTCTTCCTTCCACTGTTGAGCCGGCACTCGAGTCTTTCCCGCCTGCCCCGGCCCGCCGAGGACCGGCAGCCCAGCCCTTGGAGGGTTGTTGGGGGGGTCGAAGGCGACGCGGGGCAGGGGTGCGCGGGCCAAGGGGGTGTGCGCGCCTTCAGGGAGGGGGCCGGAACTCTTTGTCGCGGCGGAGGGATCGCTCTCGCTGGCGCTGAGGCAAACGGCCAGGAGCAGCGGCGGCGGCGGCAGCAGCAGTAGCAGCATCGGCGGGTTTTGCTGCGAGTTGTTGTTTCCTCCTCCTCCTGCCCGGGGCTCGAATGGTGGAGCTCCGACTCTCATTGCTGCTGAAGAAACCGTGACAGCCACTGGGGGAGCGTGCTTTTCAGCTGCAGGGCCCCATCGCCGAGGAGCTCGGCCTGAGCGAGCCGGGCTCCTCCGCTCGCCATGTCCGGGGACGGCGGCTCTAGCGGCGGCGGCGGCAGGCACTCGGCGGAGCTGCGAGCGGGTAAGTGGGTGCCGGGCCGGGACTGCCGCCTTACAGGCCGCCTCGCCCCTCGCCTCGTCCGTGCTTTCACGGTGTGTGTGTGTGTGTTTCCCCCCCCCTTTCTCCCCCTCCCCTCTGCAGAGCTCTATTTCCTCATCGCTCGCTTTCTGGAGGACGGACCCTGCCAGCAAGCCGCGCAGGTAAGGATCGTCGCCGGGGCCGGGCCTGGGAATGTGGCTACTTCCCTCGCGGTGCCCCTAACCCTCTTCCCCCATTTTGTTGCTCCTCCAGGTCCTGATCCGAGAAGTCGCCGAGAAGCAGGTGAGTGGTGCAGCGCCTTCCCCGCGTTTCTTCCCTTGCCCGCCCGCTTGCCGGAGTGCCAGCGGCTGCGGCGGCCTCGCCTCCTCCCTCCCTCGTCGGGGGGCGGGCGGGCGCTCCGGGGGCTGTTTTCTGGGGGTGGGGGGAAAGGAAGGGGGTCTCTCTTAGTGACGGGCGATGTTTTTTTTCCCTCCCCAGCTGCTGCCCAAGCGTACGGACTGGACTGGAAAGGAGCATCCCAGGAGCTATGAGAGCCTAGTAAGAGAAGCGGCCAGGCGGCGTGGTGCGGTGTGATGTACTAGGGAAAGTTTGCAAGCAGCCCTTTAAAAATTGAATTTCCCGCAATTTTTTTAACAACTTAAAAAAAAAAAATAAGGGCAATTTTTAAACTCCTGCTTTCTGCCCGAGAACAGGCCAGGTTGTTTTGTTAAGTAGAGCAGGTGTTGTCTCAGGAGTCATCTGTCTGGGGTCCTGCAGTTAGGGTAAATAATAATAATCCTACTAATGCGAGAGCCGTAGAGTCACTATGCTAGAAATAAAGGTACGTCATGGATGTTGTGCAGGGAGAGCAGGAGGCGGGAGGGGAGGAGCAAACGAGAGAGCTTGTGGGAGCCAAGTAGGCCTGTAGGAGCGCTCTCTTGTATGCAGTCCTATTTCACATAACACAATAGGGCTGTGCAATTATTGAGGAATTATAAGCAGTCTTTATAGACGAAATCTCTGTTTTCCATTTCTTATTTTGCTGAAGAAAACAAAGCAAAACAGGCCGGGAGAAAAGCTGCTGGTCTTACCCTGGCGGATAGTGTTAATGTTAAGATCACACAGCTAACTCTGTCTGAATGTGGTGGTGGGCAGAGTGTTGTTCTTAAACTGATATTGGTTTGACAAAAACAAACATGTGAACTGTTGTTGTTTTAAGGCACACTTAGCTTGCACTGTGTATAATTGATCAGTTTGTGGTTCTATTTGTCCGTTTTGACTAGAGACATTTTTTGTTTCACATTCAGGAAGGAACATCTATGGAACTAAGCTAGGAAACTTATGGATCTCTGATAGACTATTGTTTGGGATAGTTATCAGGGGGATTTTTTTGGTAGTTCAAGGAAGTTTTTACTGGCATATAGAATGTATTTTTCTTTACCCCCACCCCCCATGCAGCAGAAATGTCAGGAGTTTGATTTTAAATGAAGGGTAAAAGCAAAACATCTCACTCACTTGTAGAGCAGGTAGGGAGCTCTGATTATGGATTTCTTAGGACTTTTTCCCTTGAATTATAATCAGTCACATGTCCCATTTTTAGCCAAATAAATTTTATTTCATCATATATAGATAAGCTATGGTTTGGATCTAGACTTTTAATAATCAAGAAAGAGATAAACTTTGCTTGATTCTTTTTCATATTGATATACCAATGCCACCTTTAGGGTTTTTTTTCCTATATGTTGGACAGCAAATTGTGGAAGACAAGTTTCTCTCATGGGAAAAACTGTTAAAAGCCACTAGCCTTACTAGATTCAGCCTTCTTCCCCCATCCCCTCCCTCTGATTCATTATAATGCTCTTGTCTGACAAGTAGAAGAAAGTCGCCCCAGAGTATAAGCTCACATGGTGATACGATGATCTGACACCTTTGAAGACAGATACGTTTCTGATGCCAATACCTAGATAATTTAATAATTTTGGACTATAGATGCAGAAAAATTCACATGAATTTTGTAGTAGTAAAGGCTGATTGTAGGTTTTTTTGCAAAGCAGAAAATTATGCAGATAGTTTAAAATGACTTTTCCAAATGGGCATCTTTTTCACAACAGCTTTTAATTTATTGTTTGTGACAAAATAGTTTCTTATGATCTTAGTTTGGGCATTGTTGGTAGAAAATATTTGGAGAACATGAACTGCTTGCTAAAAGATTAAGGGATTTTATATTACGTCTCAAACTTAAGTATGAAATTAAACTTCATGACTTTTCATATATTGTTCTAATTTTAAGGGTAGTACGGTTTTACACATTTAGAAAATGTAGCTTTTGAAATATATTGCCTAGTGATAATACTACTTAAATAGAGTACATGACTATAAGGAATGCAAGAAGGTAAATGCAAAGTAAAATGTATATACAGCTACTTACATTTTTAAAGCAACATTTTGTTACTGATTACCTGCTTCAATTTCAGAAATCAGTGATCATAAGGATACTCATTTAGTAAAGATACATTTTTATTTTATTTAGAAATTGTATCACTTTGGTCTAGTTGGCTTAGCCAAGCTGATTGCAGAGCATATTTTAATGCTTATTTAAAACTTAGTTTACTAAGAATTGTTAGAACAAAATCTGTAGCTAAAGTAATATATTTAGGTTGATGGGTCGGAAGTTGTACGTGCAAGATTTATCTTTTGATTTTTTTAAATGCATCTTATAAATAAATGCTATTAAAGGTAGTTTTAATCTTGTTGAATATTTTTATGCATACTTGAAACATTAATCTCTATTCTTATATAAATGTTAGCATTTATCATTGATTTAACTTAGTGCTAAATTGTGCTGTTCATGTTTAAAGTTTATTTCAGTTGAACAGCAGTATTATGAACTTTTCTTTCTTATATAAATAGCATAGTTCCGACTATAAAAATCAAATGAAAGAGCACGTGTAGCTTTTTTAAACAGATGATTTCAGTTTAGCTAACATCTTAACTGGTATTTGAATTTTTACAAATTAATGTGTTCTTAGGCAGCAATACTCTCAGCTTTACCAGCAAACTTTAGAAAAGTTAAAAGGATAGTGCTGTTTACATCCATTAATTTATTTTCAACTGTATAAGTATTTTATTGATCATATTACAAAGGAATAATCGTTGCAGAAAAACAAAAATCTTAGCATGCTGCTTAAAATATTGATAAGAATCAGTTATCAATTCCCAGTTAAGTCAGTGGAGTTTTTAGAATAAGAAGACAACTGTGCTTATTATTATAGATCCAAAATCATAGAAGTCTGAAGAATAAAATAAATGGAAGTATACATTATTAATAGATGTCTACCTTATTTCAGATCTGGATTGTTTTACTTAAATTTTTAGCCTAGTGATCTGGTTCACATGATGTGCTGAGCAATAATGTGAGTTATCTGGGTTAATATGTTATGGAATTTAGGCACTATAATTTGTAGGTCATGATATAGTGATTTTATATTATGTAGTATTTTTGACCCTTAAAATTAATCAAATGCTGAAAGTATTCTAATTTTTAGAGGATTTAGAGACCCATTTTTCTCCTCCCTGTCTTTTAAACTTGGTATGACCAGGACATGTTATTTTTTAAAAAATAAAACAGCAATGTGTGTGTGTGTGTGCATTTCCACCTTTTTCCAGAAGCTCAAGGTGACATACATACTTTCCATAGTTCTACAAGTCTTTGTATGTCACAATTGTTGAGGCTGAAATTCAGAAGGGATTGTATAATATACCAATCCAAAACAGTTCATTCTTTTTTTCTTTTTTGAAACATTGGAAAAATTCCACACGCACTGAAGTACTGGTCTTGAAGTGTTAGATAAACAGTTGCGTGGTTTTAATGCAACATCTACATTAAATATTGATAATTTTCTTCAGTGTGCAGGAAATATGTATTTTTTCTTAGGACTGGATACTTTAAAGTGGTGAAAATGAAACTAATGTAAAATAAGCTTTTAGGTACTATTATCAAAGTTAATAAAGACAAAAAAGTTCAGCAAGAGAGTTAGTAGGCAGCATCAATAATCCCGTGAAGAGTTTACACACTTTAGAAAGTATGTTATACTGTTTTGCAGAAGTTAAGTATTTCCAGAATAGTTTTTCAGATTTATTTGGTATTTCTGTGGGGCAAATATAGGACCATCATTAAAAATTTCATACTTCAGGGGGCTAAATGTTCCAATCTGGAAAACCATTTTGCTGATTATTTAAAATGTTTCCCCCCGCCTTGGTGATCATATTTATAATTTTGAGAAAACAAATCATATTCTAACAAAATGACTGCCATAATGGTGGTGAGAAATTAGTAAAGGCTAAAAGAAAATAAAACTAATTCCCAATTATATTGAAGAATGTGGACTTATGAAGAGAGCTTAGGTGTGAAACCTAAAAATCACAGTACATAAAACCTAGTAGAAAATCCATTTTACAGAAAGTACATTGTTGATAATCTGAGAAATACAGTGAGGCAAAATATGTACTACCATTAAAACCAAATGTGACTTTTATCTCTAGTGGCCCACAAAACCCAAACATATTCCCAAAGGCTAACTGTATACTGCATAGACATAGTCTCCTCCCCTGCATCATTTTTAACCTTTCAAGATGTTTCCTAGTATTTCTCAGTGTGTCTTGTTTTCTATGTACATTTTAAAGCAAAAGTCTTGTTCATATTTACCTGCCTTTTTTATATTCTAAAATAGTTCCAGGCTCCATGTGGGATCTGGTAGCATGGTTGGAAGTAAACAGCTTTAGACTTGAGCTTCACTTTGATGTATTCCAATTACTGCCTAGTTATTTTAATTTCAAGAAAAAAGAAATGATTCAGGAACTCTATTAGGACCTCGGGGGAAGTACACAGATGCAGTGCTGCCCTTAGATGCCAGATTAGGTCTGTATGTTTGTGAATTGGAGACTTGTTACTTTTTATATAGTGTTCACTGCTGTTAAATTCTTTACAGGTATATAAGTTACATTGTAATAAAAAGAAATTGTGATCTAGAAAGTAATTTACTTTTTCTAAATGAATAAATACTGCTACTGTAAAATATTGCTAAGAATACTTTTTTTGTCTGCCAATGGAAGTACAATATTAATTTAAATGTAACTACTTATGCACTTAAAATTTGAGGTTTCAAGAGATCGTTTTCACCATATTTTGAGAGCGCACATGAGGAAGAAGTAATTGTTCTCTGTGGATCTGTGAATAGATTTGGCTTTACAGACATTTAGCTTCAACTTTTGCTTGCCTTAGAACTTTTCGAATAGCAACTTTTGTTTATAAGTTAAAAGGTAAATATATGGTGGAGTCGGTACAATCTTGCACATGTCTCTATTATTTAGTGACAGTTTCTTGTGAAATGGGATTTAATACCATACGTGTACCATGATTTCATTTTTCTTGAAAAGTTAAACCTGGAAAATGATCAACAGTCTGCAACTATATTATATAAACAGACTGTTTATTATAACAGTAATTGATAAATGAAATTCAAACCATCAGCTTACATTTATAACTTGGATCTGTTGATTATGCTTCCTGAGGAAGAAAAAAGTTTTCAGAGTGCATCTCAAACCTTGTATATTAGTTGCCAAATTTTGGGAACTGAGCTGGACAACAGGTGGCCAGAAAGAAAAATTAAATCCTTTGCTCTGGCGTTTGTGCGATAGGAAGAACACACTGGACCAGATTCACACAGGAATGTTTCGTCGTGTTCTCCTTATTGTGAATAAAATACAAACAAATGGCATATCCATAGCATTTCTTCAGATCAGCTAGCTATTTACAGATTCAAAATCCTGCTTTGCAAGGAAATCCAATAGTATCTGACAATTCAGATGTATGTAGGGAAAATCTGATCCTAGAACAGTCAGATACCCTAATTAGGTGAAATGCTAAATAGATGGGACCTGGGCAAGAAAAAATATTAGGAATGGGAAGCTAAACCAAGGATAGCTGAAAATACAACTGAGGGCAAAACCGTGTGGTTCACTGAAATTCTATCACATAATGAGACAAAAATAATCTCAGTTGGATTATATGTGGAGCCATAATCTTCAGTTTATACCTTCAGTTCCTTTGGAGGATATGGCTAGATTGTTTAAAGGGTCCTTTTCTGATTTTATTATTAAACTTCCCTGAACCTTAGTAGAAGATTAAAAAAATCTAAAAACTAAGAAAATATTATTGTCATAGTAGAAGATTTAAAAAATATCCTTTCATATACTTGGAAGTACCCTCAATATGGCAGAAACTGTCTTGAGAAAATGATGGGAACCTTCTCTGGCATAATATTTTGCTTTACCATGGAATGTCCAATAGCTAAAACTTCAGGGATGACTAATTCAATAACTTAACACATATTAACTATGAGAGATTGGGGGAAGTTGGGAAAGGAATTGACCAAAAATAGAGAGTGGGTCAGTTGGCAGCTTATTTCATAAACTATGTAGCCAGGCAGAAAAAAGTCTGGAATAAACATTTCAAAGCAGGTCTATCATAATTAATTCACTGTGAATGCAAGTGTGAAATTCCTTTTTCAATTTCTTCAATTCCATTTTACCCTATTGTCAGGGTTCTAAGTAATATACCCATAGCAAACAGAACATGGCAGGTAAATTCCTCAAAGAGTAGTTTTATTGGATATATTATATTGGCACAGGTTTGTGAAAACCGACTCTGAATGTTCCTGCGGTTTTCACCTAATTAAAAGTAAAAGTTTTCCCCCCTTCCCCAGTCACATGGTCCAATCAAGGTGTTGTCCAGTTGCCTAGTAGCTTCACTCCCCTTTCCGACCACCTGTGGGAATGTCCTTGGTTCCCAGGAGAAAGTATTTTGCTTTGACTACAGACCCCAGCTATCTCTGTTCCCCCCTCCCTATCCCTCAGCTCCAGTATGGCAATACTGAAGCCTCAAAATGACCTTGGTCAGGTCAGCTTCAAGGTTGCCAACTATATTGGTACAGCAATTCCTGCTATTTTGGTCATGACAACTGTGGGATTCGACACTAACTCTGATACTTACTTGATTGTATAAACGCAGCTACCATGATTTGTAAATTTGTGTATACAACCAATAGTGATTTATTTAAGTAATCTAGTCCTTTTTTTTTCCTTTTGGAAACGTGTATTAAAATTTCAGATGTACTCTGTACATTGAAATACTTGATTATCTTTAAATCACGGATGGGCACCATCTAATTTTACCTTTTTGTGAGTCTGGTAGGAGCTCAACCCACTTTTCCTCAATGTCTAACAGAACAGCCATAAGCTGAACTTTGGGGAAATATTATCCAGCAGGGTAATGGGAGAGGTGGGGTGTAATGAAGCTCTATAATCACTACTCCTGATGTCTAGAAATTGTGCTTCATCTATGAGAGTTGAGCAGGGATGACTGAAAAGAGCAGCAAGTGTTTTTCCCTTCTCCTGTGTACAACAGAAGTTTTGTCAGTACAGTCATAGCGTGCTATGGTCATGGATGATTGCATTATTTAAAAAAAAAAAAACCCATTAAAAAAACACTTTAGAACAGCTGTGTCCAGCCTTTTGGCTTGCCTGGGCTGCATTGAGTGAAGAGGAATTAAATAAGGTGTATAAAATACATAAATAGAGTTAATATACATAAATAACAAATGTATGTGTGTCTGGGTTTGCATGTGTATATATGTATATACATATTTGTTTTCTTAAGTTTTCGTGAATACCATACATGTATATACATATACATACAAGGAATAGAGCCAGGGGACCTTTAGTTTCTTTCCTAGCCAGATGGGGAGAGATGCGACATTGTGAAAAAGTATGTAGAGTTAACTCATAGATTTCTGCTGGCCTGGCACTGATTTTTCTCTTCTAGACTCTCTTCTGCTACATGGTTATGTTCAGGAAGAAAGAATTAGCATAGAAAACAAACGTTTAATGAAAACTTAGGATATATTCTAAGAAGAGTATGGCTCAATAGAAAATGCTAGTGGTCAACAGATGACTGTTAAATTACATATTTTGAATATGGAAAATAGTTTTCAGTATCTTGACCTGAAGAAATTATAGGTGGACTTGTTTCTTATTACAGTAAGGTAGTACAGCTTAACTTACAACTGCAGTTGAGCCCAAAATTTCTATTAAGTTAGCTGTTAAGTGAATTTTACCCCATTTTATGACCTTTCTTGCCACAATTATTAAGTGAATCATTGCTGTTGTTAAATTAGTAATGAGGTTGTTAAGTGAACAACATATTGACTCCTTGTCAGAAGATCACAAAAAATGATCACATGACCTCAGGACACTGCAACTGTCATAATATAAGTCAATTGCCAATTGTCATCTGAAATTTGATCATGTGACCATGGTTTTAAGTATAAAAATGGTCATAAATAACTTTTTTTTAATGCTGTTGTAACTTCGACTGGTCACTAAATGAACTGTTGTAAATCAAGTACCTGTACTGGAATTCAGCCTTATCAAGCTGATAATAATTAATAAGCAGATAGTGTAAAATAAATGAATTATCTTATTCCTGAACTATATAGCAAAGTCCCAATTTTATTCCTCCCCCCTCCATTTCTCTTCAAAATTAATTCTAATATGGCGAGTATGGCTTCTGTACCAGCTTATCACTTTTGTGTGTGCATGTGTGTATATATACATATATAGCAGCAATATTTATGTGAAATAAAACTAATATTTGTTAAATTTATGGATATAGATCAAAATAGTGAGAAATCCCATTTAGAAAATTAACTGACTCCTCATGTGACAATTATTTTTGTTTATACAGAAACAAATTTGTGCATGCTCTATAATAAGTCTCATTGAGTTTAATAATTCCAGCTGCTTTTATGTTGGGAATGTATTAGTTTAACCCAGATTTTCTTTTTAGTCACTCTTTTGAAGTTTAAGAAGAGGATGCAGAAATGCCTATGATTTATTTGAATTTGTCTAATTTATGGCATTCCCATTCTAAAGAAAATATTTACTCCAAATAACATGATAAAAGAGAAAAAAGATCAGGAAAAAGGAGAAAACGTGCTATATTTTAAAAGTGTAGAAAGCAGTTTATTTTATAGTTTACATTATAAGAAGAAAATTTGATGTTTCATATTCTTGGAAAATGTAATGGTGTTACAGATGGTTAGAATCCTTCAGTATTCTTGACATCTAAAGAAATAAAAGAAATAATTGAAAGCTTGTTTTGAGTTTGAAGCCATAATACCAACTATTGGATTTTCATGTATTGCAGAGCAAAAACTACCTTTCAATAAAGAGTCTGTGGAGTGTACGTCTGTATGTGTGATTTTTAAACCCTCCTCCCTGTAGCAGTATTTTGGAGGATTTGTAGTATTTCCTTCCTATACTTTTATATACACCATCAATAAGGGCCATTCCTATCTTTTCCCACTTGGCTGTCTGATTTTAAAAAGTGAACAAGTGCTTTTAACTCTCTGATAGATATGTGTGAAAGAGACCCGAAAAGAATTAAGAATAGTTGTTGTAATGATGTTACTTTTCCATTGAGATTTGGTACAAAAACTACCATTGCTTATGATGGTTCTGCCCTTACCATCCTTGCTATCCTATAGTTGTTTTTTTGATTCTGACAAAACAGAGTGCTCTTTTTTTTTCCCCTTCAAGCATTTGACAAAGGCTGGATAAATGTTATGGTTACAACTGCCTAGATGTACAGATGTGCAATGACCAATGATACTTTAAAGTCTATGATCAACTATTATTTTTCACTCTATACCTGATTTTAGTTAGCAGCATCAGCCAGAAAGCTGTATCCTATATCAGAGGTCTTTCACTGTTGGAATAATGCCAGGACATTCAGTAGAGAGATGCAAAACTTGGCTCTGATTGGTAACTTAGTATTTAGCCTGTGGGAAGTAGAGCCTTTTCAGAGCAATGCATTCCACGCAAAGTCATCAGTGTGTTAGCAGTGTTTCTATCCAGCATTTTTCCTATCAGTGTGCATCAGCTACTGCTCTCTACATCATGCTCCTACTTACAAGTCCTATCAGGTTTCTAGTCTTTACTTTTGTCTGGAATAAGTGAATTTGCTACTTCGTTGGGATCACTTCTGGTTTTGCTTACGAGAGTTGCAATTTTAAACATCTTGGTAGATTCCAATGTTTTTGAATATTGGTGTTAGACCAAATTTCTCTTAGGGGTCAGTTGGCATATTCAGTATTGGTTGTCAAAGTGTTTTTCAGAGGTGGAAAGATTAGGTTCTTCGTCCCCTTGAGAATAGTCAGTATGATTGCCCTTACATTCAGACGTTTTACCAAAAAGTTTGACAACATGTATGGGAATTTTTGTGATGTACTGTTAAAATTCTTATATGAAAATCTTCATGTTCTATTATTTTGGTTATGTACTATATAAACATTTTACATATTTAGGTATCACTTAATAAAAAGTATTATTTTCCCAAACTTGCTTTTTTTGTGGAAAAAATATAGAAAATAACAAAGAAAATTGCATTTTCCCTTTCCCAGTTTGTTCATAGCAGGCAAATCTTGATTTCTATTTTTCTTGTAGTTGAATTTGTTGGCTTTCCTTGTTCTTGTGCTTTTTACCCCAAGAGTTGGAATAACTCTTCCTCCATGCTGTATTTTTGGGAGTATGAAATTCTGTTCAAAAGACATCTCTAGTTTATAGTTTTGACACCTGTCCCTAAATTTTTAAAACATAAAGAAAAGTTGTAATAAAGTCTTACTTGATTTTATTGGATTAAGGTAAGCAAAGTTATCCACAGTTGTACAACAATTTAAATTTTCAGCTGCCAGTCATGCTTGTCTTTTTACCATTTCTTCATCTGATGGTGCTAATCCCAATTGTCATGGATCATATAATCAAGATTTTTTTGTATTTTTTAAAAAATGTACAAAGACTTAGCATTTATATTGTACAGCATTCTCAAAAGAAGCTATTTTACATGCTGAATGTGAGTGATGTGATTTATATGCACATGAGTTTGGTAGTTTGCATGGACTTCAATAAAAACATAGCCAGTATGTTTTATAGAAGTAGCTACCTTGAATGAGCTTTACTTAAATTTATTTTCCTCTTAGTATTCATTCAGATTTGGTTTGATCAAATTGGGTCATTTGGGCATACAATTCAATGATAAAATGCAAGGAAACTTGGATTACAAAAGAAATTTAAAAACAAAACAAAAATCAGTTAGGTATTCCCTTTGCTTTAGTTCTGCAGTGTAAGAGAGCTTAACACAGCCAAATCCTTGGGAGGGAAAAGCCCTTAAAGAAAAGGCATAACACTTCTGGAGCAGAGAGTTTCTGATTATAATGTAAACGGACTTCACTAGATATCTGATAATTGGATAATTACATTTCCATGTGACAATTAAAATAATCATATTTTTATCTGGAGAGAAGTGTTGCATTTTCTTGGATTCAGAATACATTAACCTTAGAACTAAAATGCTGTTGGGAGAAGAGACATGCAGATGTGGACACATTTTTAATATTTGGGTTTTTTTTACCTAATTGCTCACTCAGGGAAGCCATTTGTTAAAAATTTTCTGAATACAGCTAAAATCTTGATTTTTGAAGCTTGCATTTAGGGGAACTTTTTGCACTTGGGGTTTTTGTATTGAGAACTAGTTGTAAAATAAAAAGGTGGCATTGGATTTCAACCACTTATTAAAGCATTGATACCCACAAGAAAGAAAGATTCCAATATTAATGATACAAATTCCACCCTTTTTGTTATTACATAGTAACATAATAGCAATAGCACTTAGACTTATATACTGCTTTATAGTGCTTTATACAGCCCTCTCAGCAGTATACAGAGTCAGCCTATTGCCCCCAACAATTTGAATCCTCATTTTACCCACCTTGGAAGGCTGAGTCAACCTTGAGCCTGGTGGGATTTGAACTGCCAAATTGTAGGCAGCTGGCTGCGCCTCAGAGGCTCCTCTTATATAAAATGTATATAAGTGGGCAGTACATGTTTTGTGACATCACAATGCACATTTCTTTTTTACTTTAATAACTCTTTGATTTGCTGAAATGCCTCGAATGAATGGGTAATATCTACCATTATATTTCACAGGATTCTAGACTGAATTGATGTAATGGATGTAAATTCTAAAGTAGTTACACTTTCACTTATGTAGGAAATTGTACAACTCAAATAGATCCATTGAAATAAATTCCTTTCTGGGCAAAAGTAGAGTACTTTTACAATATGTGCCATTTTCATAACTGCCAAGTCTTATATATATATATATTTTACTACCCCAAGTTAATCATCTACCTCCCTTTCTTCTTAACTGAAATTTAGGAAGATATGTCTCTACAGAAGAGATAGCTTTGCCAGCAGATATTGTCTAATTCTACCTAAAAAGTATACAACTAATACACATGTTAACAACTAATAATATTTTTGAACTTAAATAAAAGTGAGTCTAAATTCTGGTTTCTTTGTAATTAGTTATGCTTTTGTTCATATGGCACATTTATAAATACCGTATATAAATTTTTCATAAGTGTTATGTACCCAGAACCAGGCCGGATTCACAGACCTAGTTGAACCATAAAGACTTCCTTAAAAAAATCTCACCTGTCTGAAATTTAATACATTTTATCTGTAGAGAAGTAGTAGGTTAGCCAGTAAATGTAACTTCATTCTGCTAAAAATCCCTCACGATTTTATAGATACTTTACTTCTTCAGAGAAAAGTTTTTTTTAAAAAATAAGTTGTTGTTTTCCTGTTGTAGATTACAAAGGGCAAAAATCTAATTTCAAATGGACTCCTGAGTCAAAGGAAGTAACCTTCAATTTAGTTTGAGTAAAATTCTGCTTATTCACATTGGCCTGATTGAAATTACCTAGTCAACACAAAGTTTTAACCATAGAGTTTGTATGTCTTCATATAACAGAATTTTCACTTATTACAGTAACTATTAGAATATATTATGGTACTATATCATGTGAAATGTCTTATGAATTTATTCACCTTTATAGCTTACATTTAAATGTCTTGTGAACATTGTCAAAAGGATTTAAACAGAATCTTGAAAAGGGAGTTTTATTTTCAAGAAAACAGTTTCTGAAATATTAGAGTAAAGCAAGCAAGCACCCTTTTATTAATGTAGGACTGTCATTAATATAGTGTAATTACTTGGAATGTGTAGTAGAAACTAGGAACTTCATAGTTAAAATTCATGAATTTCCATGAATTTATTAGATTATTAGTAACTCTCTATGTCTTAATTCCAATTACTGTTGTGTAATAAAGAAATGGGACTGCTAATATATGTGCTTCATATTATAAATATTATGCACATTATTTTTATGATACTAATATTGTTAGTTATTCTGTTATCCTGTATTTGTTATTTTGTAATGATTAAAATGAAAATGATGTTATGATT
Organism: Pseudonaja textilis; assembly: GCF_049901715.1. NCBI lineage: Eukaryota > Metazoa > Chordata > Lepidosauria > Squamata > Elapidae > Pseudonaja > Pseudonaja textilis. The sequence goes on from NC_141990.1 coordinate 114,066,525, forward strand.
TATGAACTGTTAACTGTTTACAAATAATTCAAGGTGGTGAACATATTCTACACACCTCCCTCCTCCTATTTTCCCAACAACAACCCTGCAAGATGGGTTGATTAAATCACAGAGAGAGTGATTTAAATTTAGTATATACTTTGTTTAAAAACCTATGTTTTAAATTGTTCTCTCTGTAGGGTATAAAAACAATGCCTTAAGTACGAAATACATCTCATTTTCAAAATATTTTTTTTCACTTTAAAAAGTGAGAGTAAACATTGTACAAATAATTTTTGGTTTATTAACAGGTAAAATACTATAGACACTTGGCACCTGATCATCTCCTGCAAATATGCCATCGACTTGGACCTCTTCTAGAGCAAGAAATTCCTCAAAGCGTCCCAGGAGTTCAAACGCTATTAGGAGCTGGAAGACAGTCTTTGCTCCGTACAAATAAAAGTATGAGTATGCAAAAGGAAAAGTGGCTTGATCATCTTTTTCAGTGTATATTTTTATGCTTATATTTATTTTTTTGTATGTAAATAGGTTGCAAACATGTTGTGTGGAAGGGTTCTGCTCTTGCTGCATTGCATTGTGGGAGACCTCCAGAGTCACCAATAAATTATGGCAGTCCTCCCAGTATAGGTAAGAAAGTTAATACATAATTGTAGAATGTTGGCAATGTAACACTGTATCTGTAATGATAGTTTTTACACTGTAGAGAAATCTTCCTTGGTATGCTTCAGATCAGATCGTTCACCCCTGGTTTAAAAAACAACCAGAAATCATGTTTATGTCTGAATTGCAGAATTACTTAATACAGAGATGTACTAAGAGAATACCAATGACTGATATTCCTGCCTTGGCTGAATTGAAGTTAAACTAAGTTTAAATAATCACAGTTCATTAATCTCAGATATTCAGAACTTTAGTTTGTAAAATATTATAAATAGAATATTTTGATATTTTTTATCCTTGCACATGGCAGAAAAAGTTGGGGGAAAGCATTGCAGTTTGTGCCCTTCTAAATTATGCTTTAGATTATATCTGACTAGTCTCTTGAGTAAGAAAACAGTTTTGTTGCTATTGTTGCTGCTGCATTTATTTGTGGTTTAATAACCTAGAATAGGCATATTAATTACATTAGAATTTGCTGTACAATTTGAGTTATAGAGGATTAATTGAAATTTGTCTGCTCTTAAAAATTAAAATTACTAGCTAAGATAGTTGACATAAATTTCTTAACGTATAAATGTGCCACTGGAGCTATTCTAGTTTAATCAGTTTTGAAGCTGAACAAAACTGTTTAAGATTTTTAAAGAAACAAATTAACAGAATAACAGTGTTGGAAGGGACCTTGAAGGTTTTCTGGTTCAAACCCTTCCTCAAGCAGGAAACCCTAACATTTCAGACAAATGGTTGTCCAATCCCTTCTTAAAAAGCTCCAGTATTGGAGTATCTACAGCATCTGGAGGCAAGTCATTAATTGTTTTGTCAGGAAATTTCTCCTTAATTTGAAGTTGATTCTCTCCTTTCTCATTCCATTCATTGCTTTTTGTCTTGCCTTCAAGTGCTTTGGAGAATAGCTTGGGCCCCTTTTCTTTGTGGCAGCCCCTCAGATAATACCGTGTTTTTCATATAATAAGGCCGGGTCTTATTTTTTTTTGAGCCCTGAAAAAATGGCTAGGCCATCTTTTTGGAGGTGGCTTAATTCCCCCTCTTTTCATCTTTGGGTAGGTGGGCGGCAACGGCTTGGATGTTGACCTCGGCGTTGGTGGGGCACTTTGTATCAGGGTCAACGCAGGCAGCACCATATCCAGGTGTGCAACAAAAGTACTTCCTAATGGCAAGCCCCCCCCACCATTCCCCCCCATTTCGCATGTTTTAATATAGGCCTTAATTTGGGGGGGAGGGGCTTAATTTCATTTCATGCCTATAAAACATGCTGGGACTTCCTATTGGGGGAAGCTGTATTGTTGGACAAACAGGGTAGAACACTGCTAACATGTCACTCCTAGTCCTTCCTTTCATTAAACTAGACATACCCAATTCTTGCAACCGTTCTTTATATGTATGCCCAGTCCCCTAATCATCTTTGTTGTTGTTATCCGTATTCTTTCTAGATAGTCTCAACATCTTTTTTGTATCATGATGACCAAAACTGGATGCAATATTTTAAGTGTGGTCTTACCAAGCTTTATAAAGTGGTACTAACACTTCACGTGATCTTGATTCTATCCCTCTGTTAATGCAGCCTTGGACTGCGTCTGGCTTTTTTGTAACATATAGCAACAGTTTATATTGTATGTCAGTATGGGATGTGTACAGAGTACATTACGATTATGGAATCAAATATGTTAATTGTAGAATATTTGATAATGTAACATAGAAACCAAACACTGTTGTTTGGAAAAGAGGAAATGTAAAAGATCATTTTGTAAATGGGACATGTCAAATATATGCTGATTATTTCTACTGAAGAAACAAAAGAGTAAATTTCAACTATTTAAAGAATAATTTTTAGGAAATTACCAGAATAGTTTGTCTTCTTATGGTTTTGGTAGTTTTATTTGGTAACTAAAAAAACTCTGATTTTGCTCTTACGATATCAACTAAGTATGATTACGATGCTTTGCTAATGACAACAGAATCCAGAATAAATTGAGTGACATTGAAGTTTATATAATAAATAAAAAATTAGATTATGATTTTAATACAGAGTTTAGATATAATATAAAACATTGCTTTTTGATGCTTTAACCAGGAATGCTTAAGATGGGGCTGAATAGCCCACATGTGCTTGCTTATTAAACAAGGAGTTTTGGCTTGACATGGCATACAAGTATATAAATAAAAATATGTTTATCTCCATTGAACAAAGTCAATTAATTATAGTATTTAGAACGGAAGCATAACTAGTAAGAGAAAAAACTGGTAATAATCACTAAATCCTTGACAAACCAAAATGCCATACAGATAGCCCTTAAGTTATGATTTAATTGGGACCACTAAGTGATGCACATGACTTCACTAAGCAACAGCAATCTCAGCTTTCCCTGTTTTCCATGTTAACTAAATTCCACCAGTCATTAAATGAGGACCCTCCATTATACAAGACATTCCAGGCCTCATTGCTTCCTGCTCTGAATCTTGGTGAAGCGAGGGTCTGCCTCCTCTTCCACTCTTCTTTTCTCTCCCTCCCCCCAGCTACTTATCTCTCACTATCTCTGCTCTTTTGGCTGCCCCTGCTGCTGTAAATCCGATAGTGTGCCAAGTCCTTGCATTTTAATAATGTGACCACATAATTTTAAATGATTACAGAACAAATGATGTTTAAGGAAGAAGTACCTGAGTGCTTCTCTGACATTCAAAATTTTAATCAGACTGTCAACTTGTAAAGCATCCCTATTCTTGGCTCGAGGCTCATGATTTAATTAGGGCAATCGCCGGAACCCTGACACAGACAATCTATTGAAATAGTTGCACACATGGCAAATTAATCCATGGCAAATTAAGCTGCGGTTTTACTTCCAAACATAAAGTCTAAAAGAGCATAGGCATCTATATAGGCAAAAGTACTTCCTTAAGTTGCCTTGGACTTGATCAAATAGAACAAGAATGTAATTGTTATATTTTAGTTAGATGCATTATTCGTTGAATTATACGCAAAGGTATTTTCACATTGCAGTCTGTTTAGAAATTGAAAAAAATTACTCCAATTTCTCCTTACACGGATGGCTGAGGATCTTTCACTCTAAGGCAGGGATGTCAAACTCAAGGCCTGCGGGCCAGATCCTGCAGCATTCTGCCGGCTGAAAAACTGCCCCCAAATGGTCTGAAAAATAGCCTCAAAAATGGGCCCAAAATGGCCTGAAAAATGGGCCGAAAAACAGGGCCAAAATGGCCTGGAAAACTGGCTGAAAATGGGACATGCCAACCTCCCACCATCCCGCAGAGGAGAACTGCAAAGCTTATCCGGCCAGTTTGACACCCCTGGTCTAAGGGAAATAATATTGGTCAAATCTGTGATTTTTCAAAGTGCAATAATTTTTCTGTTCGTTTCAATTACTGTTGAGACCTATGAAATGGTATATATACCTATGTACAAGTAGTCCTCGACAGAGTTCATTTAGTGACTGTTCAAAGTTACAACGGCACTGGAAAAAGTGACTTAAGACCATTTTTCACAGTTACGACCTTTGAAGCATCCCCTTGATTATCATGTGATCAAATGCTTAGCAACTGATTCATGTTTATGATTGTTGAAATGTCCCGGAGTCATGCAGCCTTCTGACAAACAAAGTCAATGGAGAGGTAGAGATTCACTTAACAACCAGCTTACTAATTTATCAACTAGCAGTGATTCACTTAACAACTATGGCAAGAAAGATTGTAAAATGGGGCAAAACTCACTTAAATGTCTCACATAACAACATAAATTTTGGGCTCATTTGTGGTTGTAAGTTGAGGACTACCTGTATTTGTTACATTCTTACAAATTACTGTGTAGCAATATGTCTCATATGACTTGAGAAATCTGGGGGAGATGAGATTCCTTCATGGAATGAAGTTATGATAGATTTTCTTTGTAATCTATTTAAGTGGCTTATTGTAATTGTTCATTACAAACATTTATTTACACGAATTATGCATATTAATAACTGCTTAAATCTTTATTGCTTAACAAATATATTTCTTTTTGAATATATATCTAAGTGTATATATATATATATATTTTATAGCTGAAACTCTCTTTTCAAGAAAGCTTAATGGAAAATACAGACTGGAACATCTTATTCCAACTGCTGTGTATCAGCACATGAAAATGCATAAACGAATCCTGGGACATTTGTCTTCAGTATATTGTGTAACTTTTGATCGGACTGGTAGACGGATATTCACAGTAAGTGCAGATTCATGAAAATATTTTAAAAATGTATTTCTGCAATGTAAGAGGAATAAAGAGTAATGAGTACAAATTAACAAATAAAATGAAAGAAAAATAGATGTTTGAGAAACCAACAGAAAAAGGGAGAATGTAATTGATACGAATTAGTAGAATTGAAACATAAATGTAAGGAAGGTTAGGCTTTAGTAAGAACAAAAGGGCTGAAATAGACATTACAATATTTTTATTGACAATTTAAACTTACAAACAATATGTTTTGAAACTCAATGCATTCCTAAAGTCTCCTTTACTTTCCTTAACTAATACTACTACCTTTTTCCCCATACCTGTCTGGAAAGAAACATAATAAGCTTGAACCATTTCCTTTGGATAGTTGAAGTAAATGATGGTGATAATGCTTGAGGTGATTTTATTTTAATTTTTACTAGGTATCATTAAGATAGGTAAGCAACATTTGCAATAAAGAACGAACATAACATTGAAAGAAACTGCTATTATACTGCTTTCCAGTGAAAGAATTACAGTCTGTCTGAAAAAACATTTGTGTTTTTCTTTGCTTAGCTGTTTTCTACTTATCTGTTAGGAATGTATAAATACTAGTAGTGATGGGAAATCTTTGTATTAACATAATGAGAAAAAATATTTCTAGTCCTTGTTGAACAGAGTTTCTGACAATTAATGCAGTATTTGGAATGAACAGTGTTGCTCTTCCTTAATTTTTAGCATGTGTAATAGCTGTAATGAGGCATGTCAGTGTTATATAAATAGCTTTTTCTTTTACTTCCATGTAATTAGATTTAAGAAAATCATAAAACCTCAGGGCATTTAAAGCACTTAAATTCAAACAGCAGACCTTTATCTGTGTGTACTTTTCAACAGACAAAGTGAGAAAAAGGTATCTAGTATATTGGGGAGGTTAAAATTATGCTATACAGTGTACATGTGGGGGATTTCAAATAATCTTCCTTATCTAAAGTATTCCTTGAATCCAAGGGAAGATCTCATAGCCTAGCTTACCTTATAAATAAATATATATTGATGATTAATCTGTTTATAGGGGTCTGATGACTGTCTTGTGAAAATCTGGGCAACAGATGATGGACGGTTGCTTGCTACTTTAAGAGGGCATGCAGCGGAAATATCAGACATGGCTGTTAATTATGAGAATACCATGATTGCTTCAGGGAGCTGTGACAAGATGATCAGAGTGTGGTGTCTTCGAACATGTGCTCCTTTGGCTGTCCTACAAGGACACAGTGCATCTATAACATCTCTACAGGTAAAATAGATGACTAAGATTTAAAATTTTGGAGGCAAAATAACCAATAAGGAAGTAAAACAGTTTATGCTTCATATTCCTTTTCATGGACTGTGCTGTAATTAACTATGCATGCATGGTTTTCACTGTTGTGAAAAAATGAAACTAGGAAAGAAGGCAAAGTGTATGTGTGCTTGTACATAAAAAATATTGTGCATGAGAGAGAAAATAGTTTTCTATTTTCTGTTGCAAATAGTTTTCTGACAGAGCATTGCATTTGGTTGCAACTACCTTTTGTAGAAGTGGTGGTAATGATCTTTAGTATATTCCAAATCACTTGATTATTCGTTTCCTTGTTTACTATAAATAGAAAAAATTACCTAACAGTTTTACTTTTCTTTTCTTACCTTTTTTCTTTTTGCAGTTTTCTCCCCTATGCAGTGGCTCAAAGAGATACTTGTCTTCAACTGGTGCAGATGGCACAATATGTTTTTGGTTGTGGGATGCTGGCACACTTAAAATCAAGTTAGTTTGTATCTTGTATTCCTGTAAGATTACATGTAGTATTTTGAAAAAACTGTTCAAAAGCTGGAAGCATTTTGTTTGCATTCGTCTGTGAACTAAAACTATTTTATCAAAAACAGTAAAAAAATTTCTGTAGAAAAATGGGGCAGATTTCTGAATTACAAGATTAGGATTTATACATGCAGTAGATCATGCGTTGATATTAATAGTTGACATTATATCAACTGTTGTGTCATATTGGTTACTTCTATGTCTTGGAAAACACACAACTTAATTATTAGTAGGGATGTGGAGCACTTCAGGTATGGCATCCAAAATACACTTTGAAGAATGTGGAGTATGAATGTAGTACCAATCACCAGCACCATAACAGACATAAATCAGCTGCCTTTTCACTCCCACATGATCAAGTAGATCTGTTGCTGATTAAATCCTAAGCATTTTATAGCCCATTCTTTCTCCTGATAACTTTTTTGATGCTCAGCCAACCATTCGATGTAGCTAAGTGGCAACACCTAGCTAACCTTATTTGCTCTTGAAAAGGAAATCAGAGTTAGATCTGATTAATATTTGTACAGATGATTGTCAGAAAAAAGCATAGTCTGTTGATTAGAAAGGGAAATCATATATTCTAGAAAAAAGTATTGTAACTACTTCCATTTTATTTCCAAGAAATATATGTGGATGTGTGCATGAAATCATTAATCAAGCTTAATTCAAAGGAGACTCTTAAGTGGAGAGCTGTTAATTTTATAGCTTAAACTCTTTTCAGTTTCTTGAAAATGGTGCAATTGTGCGGTTTAAAAGGAATGTCAGCTGCATGACCATAGGATTGTTTATATTTACACTTTAGAAATAACTTAGTTGTAAAAAAATACACTTATAGTATGCATTTCTACTCGGGATATATACTAATTATGAAATAGACTTAAGTCAAACATAATTTAAATTAATGATTTAAATATACTTAAATTAGTATACTTTAGTTTTCCTATAATAGAGCACTGAAAAAGTGGAGTTGGATATATATATTCAGAGATATACAATAAATAGACATCAGAGAATATAAAAAGGCTGCAATCAAATAATGCATACCTGTGGGTATGCAGTGTATATAGTTCAATAGCTTTTATTATATCCTGCAGAGGTCCATGGGGTTTTAGTTTGACTCAATGGGCATAAATCAAAATGTTAATGCCAGTTGGTGATATTGAACAGAAGTTTCCTTCAGTCGTAAAATTTCTTTAAATCCAAGTTATTTTGAGTATAAAACATACTGGCTTTTGCTATCTACCATTTTCCCCTGAAAATAATTATTTTCGTTTTGGCCCCAAAATAAGCACTAGGGCTTATTTTTAAGGAAACACGGTTTCAGGGTGATCACCCTGGCTGGGCGCCCACCCCAGTGTGCACATAAGTGTACATATAAGTGCGGGCAAGTGTGTGGGGAACCGACGGTATCCAGAGCAGTGCACTCTGGGGCTGCGCAGAGCGGAAGGCATGGAAAGGAAGGCAGGCTTTCCTGATGCGCTGCATGGTCTGCAGTCAAACCTAGAGACACAAAGATAAGCCTCCCGCAGCCACCCACTGCTCCAGCCTGCCTTTGCTCGGCTTTCCCTCTGCCTGTATGGATTGCCTGCTTCCCCTCTGCGTCTCTGCTTCTGTCTGCTGGTTGCACAGATACTCAAATGTGCTATGCAGGCTGCCTATGCTGGCCAAGCCCAATGTCCCTTCACTAGGGCTTGTTTTAGGGTAGGGCTTATATTAGGTGCAAGCGAGAAAATTGAGCTAGGGCTTATTTTTAGGGTAGGTCCTATTTTCAGGGAAACATGGTATCTATATCCAATATATTTTTATGTATAATAAATAAATACCTATTATGAATGATAGACCAATCTAAAACAGAAAATTTGAAGGAGATTTTCATTCACTTTCTCTCAGAAATATTTTCTTGTGTTTAATCTTTTAATAATTGTTGTTTAATTTGGTTATCATTTTAAATTGCTTTAATATATTTAATTATATATATTTTTAAAATCTTTGCAGTCCAAGGCCAACAAAGTTTACAGAACGGCCAAGACCCGGAGTTCAAATGATCTGCTCTTCATTTAGTGCTGGTAAATTGCACAATTCTCCTCCCCAAAATTAATTGTATTAGTGGATACAATACAATGATATTTATAATTTGAAAATGCCCACTATGATCTTCTTCCTGCTAATCTCCAAATGGCAATATTCTTAACTGATGCTTATACACTTTACCTGCATATTTGATACATTTCTATCCTGCTTTTATTTGAACAGCTCAAGGTGACATATATATAGTCCTTCCACAGTTTTTCCAAAACAATCCTATTTGGTAGGTTGTTTGACCAAGAGAAAGGCCCACCCATTGAGTTTTCACTTTACCTTCTGCAATATGCTGGTTCTCAAATAGATAGTGCCTATGAAAGTTTAGAAATAATCATGTAATAGTTTCTGAGTCGATCTTGCTATCTTGAATTCTAATACTTAGCTGAAAAACCTGTTGTGTAATGAAAATAATTTTAGTCATGTTCTGTTTCTTCATGGGAGAAGCGTCCTGGAATAAATTTAGGGAAGCTGATGTATGATTGTAGTAGAGAGTTAGTGTGATATACTGCTTGTTAGCAGTTGAATGGAACTAATATTAAACACATGGTATAAGATTATAGTACTATAGTAAATCTTAGCAAATTGATAGTGATACTTCTTTCATGTTTACTTTTTTTTTAGGTGGAATGTTTCTGGCCACCGGAAGTACAGATCATATCATTAGGGTTTATTTCTTTGGATCAGGTCAGCCAGAGAAGATATCAGAGTTGGAGTTTCATACTGTAAATACCTTCTCTAAATTGTTTAACTCTTTGTTTGAAGTAAATTAATAATCTATAATCACGATGTTAATTTTGTTCTTGTTCACACAGGACAAAGTGGACAGCATTCAGTTTTCTAATACCAGTAATCGGTAAGCAAATTACTTGTATATTAATCTCATATTTTTTCCCACTACATTTATGAAAACTGTCCTGTTACATAGTTGTTAACATTCAACATGCTACTTTAATTATCAAGTTTAATTTACCTAATTAGACATACCTTGAGCAATTGTTTGGATTTTGCATTCTGTAACGTATTTTATACTATATAGAACTTATTTCCCATTAAATGTACATGCTATTGTGCTTTAATTAATATTTGATAGCTTCAATGTCTGATTTTTGCTGAGTTACTGAAGTTGCCTAAGGTTTGTTTATGAAAAAGATACTTATATATACACATTTCACAACAAACTTTGTTTCTGAAAGGTCTTGTAAGAAAGCCCTCTTTAATTCAGTTGAAACTTTCTTTGTATTCTTGCATGGATAGGTAGGATTGTGCTAAGCTTGAAAAGGTGCTTTGATTTGAAAAAGCTTCAATAAAAACATACTGTTAAAGCAGAAACCTGTTTTGAAGTCATACATCAAATCGGGTAGCTACCAAATGATGTGAAGATTTGAGATCTTTAGTACACCATGAGTTGCAATAGGCACATAATACATTGTAACATCATTTCTTTATGTAAAGGATGCCAAGGGGATTTGAATGATTTGATGAGTTTTATCACCTTGTTAAACCCTATTTTGGTCTTCATTCAATTTTTCAGCTTACAACTTCTTTTTGGTGGCCTATTACAGATTCTAATTTTGTTATCTTGTGCTAATGGAATATTACACAGTTGGGAATTTAATTTAGCCCTCACTCTGAATATGGGTTAAAGGCTGTTCAATCTGGTCCATGCTATTGGATGAAGCCTCACTTAAATATTTGGCATGATTTGGCAAGGTTTATGTGTTTTGGCAAGGAGGAAATGGATACTGGAGTAATATCATTAAGCTTGCTTGAATGTTTACTGTTTGTTTTTTAAGATTAGGGATAACAAGGTTGTGAATGCTACTTCTCTTTGTCACTTTCTGTCTCTTTGGATTACCTATCTTGAGATATTTTCATCATGCCATTTTAGAATATTACCACTGAGTTATTATTGCATATATTAAGTATAGCAGTGATGAAGAGATTCCCTCCCTCCCAAGAGGATACTTGCCAAGCCAACTATCCCGAGTTAGTAATACAGATAGTCCTTTACTTATGACCACAATTGAGCCAAAAATTTCTGAGTGAGATATTTGTTAAGTAAGTTATCCTCCATTTTATGATTTTTCTTGCCACAGTTGCCAAGTAAATCACTGCAGTTAAGTTAGTAACATGGTTGTTAAGTGAATCTGGCTTCCCCGTTGGCTTTGCTTGCCAGAAGGTTGCAAAAGGGGATCACATGACCCCAGGACACCACAACTCCATAAATATGAGTCAGTTGCTGAGTGTCTGAATTTTGATCACATTATCATGGGATGCTGCAATGGTCATAAGTTTAAAAAATGGTTATAAGCCACTTTTTTCAGTACTGTTGTAACTTTGAATAATCACTAAATGGACTGTGGTAAGTCAAAGACTACCTGTAATAGCCTAGCTTCTTATCCAATAGTGTCAAGTCTCTAAATCTCAAACACTATTCCAGAAAAGCAAGATAATAGTCATTATTCACTCTTATGTCTTGCGGTCACTCTCTCTCAGACCAACTCATCTTGATTGGGTTGTTATTGTGACAAAAATAGGAGGAAGAAAGAGTTATTTAAGTTATTTTTGAAAAAAAAGGCGGGAAATTAAATGAATGCTACTGCTACAAATCAAGTGGAAAAGATTATTTTCACATTGTTTTTGAAAGTTTGCTTTTGATTTGGAATCAGATATTTTCTGCATTGCTTCAGCACAATTTAAATTCTTTGCTGTACAATTTCCAGACAATTTATCTTAGAAGAAGTCAGGGAATGTTTTAAGTAGAAGGATTAGATACTTGAATAAATAATAATACCTTTGACAATAGTTTCAAGATCACCAAACACCAGACAATCAGTCAGTCAATAGACAAAGAGTATTTCCCTATCAGCATTTCACAGCTTTAAAATGTTTTGTGTGCTACTTTCTCATTTCCAAAACCAAAATAATACTGGACATGCTTTCTAGTGAAGTGTTTAATAATAGTGTAGGTTTATTTGGAGCAGGCAGCCTTTCAAAAACTTTGGTATCAAAGCCAAGATGTGAAAAGCTGCTGAGGGTTTTGAGGACCAACACCTGCACTTTGAAATAGAAAGAAATGATTAAGAATTGATCTTGAATTTTGTTACTGGTAATTTTTCTGAACTAGGAACTGTTTCCCTGTAATTACTATTTATAAACTAATTTTAAAAACTTGTAGCTGTTGTCATTTAGGTAATTACCATATGTAGTTACTATGTATTACTATAGGTCATATGTAGTTCCATATCCATACCAATTTTATAAATTATATTTAAAAAATAAAAAAAACTATAATACAGGTAGTCCTCAACTTATGACCACAATTGAGCCCAAAATTTATGTTGCTGAGTGAGAAATTTGTTAAGTGAGTTTTGCTCCATTTTATGACATTTTTGCCACATTTGTTAAGCGAATCACTGCAGTTGTTATCTTAGTAACATGGTTGTTAAGTGGATCTGGTTCCCCATTGGCTTTGCTTGTCAAGGTTGCAGAAGATGATCCCATGACCCCAGGATGCCGCAACCGTCATACAATTGTTAAGTATCCAAATGTAAATCAAGTGACATGGGGATGCTGCAATAGTCGTAAGAATGAAAAATGGTCATGTCACTTTTTTCAGTGCCATTTTAGCTTGGACTAGTCATTAAGTGGACTGTTGTAAGTCAAGGACTACCTGTACTCAGTTGCCTTTTATGTTTATGAATTGTTTTCTCCACAGACTCACTGACTAATTTCCTTGTCTGTATTACTTGCTTTGATTTCCTGTGTTTCTTCCAGGAGTTTCATTAGCCAGTGCCTTTTATTTTGGATATGCTTGTGTTTTAATCCCATTCATTTGGTTCCTAAAATGCATGAACCTGCCTAATATTGCTAAACTACATTTTGGATTTCTATGATCAGTTCTAAATGTTTTTATAGGAACACATATGATGTATAACGATATATTTTCTCTTTTTTTTAGATTTGTGAGTGGAAGTCGTGATGGAACAGCACGTATCTGGATGTTCAAGAGAAGGGAATGGAAAAGCATTTTACTGGATATGGCTACCCGTCCCTCAGGGTAAATTATTTTTGTATTTACCTGTTTTCTGTTATTGATGTTAAGGTAGAAATAATTTTTTGGTAAGGAAACAAGCTAGGACTAATTTCCAAGATTTCTTTCAATTTTGAGTTTGTGGTGGTGCAGTGAATTCCTGACTCTTAGAAAACAAGGTGGTTTTCTTGAAAGCTTGATGGGTGAGATGGAGAGATAAGTAGATGAGATTTTTCAAGATTTAATAGTTTTGTTCTACTTCTAGAATCATAGTTCCCTTGCTGTCATTTCAAGAAGAAAGGAACTAGTAAGGACCCAATATGAGAGAGCTTTTAGTTATGGGTGATTTAGTTATCAGTAACACAGAGATGGGTTTACTATGGTTCTGTCAATTTCGTGGTGATGTGAAAAATACAGATAAACACATACTGTTTAGATACACTGCTGCATAAAGATGGGTAGGAGGCAAAAGTTCTGTTCCACAAAGGCATTGAGGATCCTGGAAGATATAGTTGACCAGTTCTCAAAGCCATGTTTGGCCTGAAACCCAGCAGATTGAATTCCAAACCTGCCAAGCGCTCCAGTTCCTTATACAGGGCATAGACAGACACAGGTGTGAACAGATAGAAAAGACACTGGTGCCAATTGTGTGGAAGTGGGGGGTGGGGATAAATTGAACCTGAATTGAAAAAAAACCAGAGTGTTGATACAGCTTGGGATGTGTGAAGTGGGGAATTCAGAGTGTTCCTCTGAGGAAGAAGCCTGAGAAAATTTGGCATTTGGAAATAGGGAAAAATAGGAATAGACAAAAGCATATTGGTGTTTGATGGGTTCCTTTGATTGGAGCTATACATTGCACATTGGATCCTGAATATATCATTTAAAAAAACCTAAAAGAATTTTCAACATATACATCTAGTTTAAGAATGTTCAGTTTTTGACTTCCAGTTTGAGCTTCTTTAGCGACAGACTGAAACCGCGACTCTGCCCGGTTTCGATCCATGCTCGCTGCTGGACCACCCCGAGCCGGCTGGTTTCGGGGCTCAGCCACCCCCATAGAGGTGATGAAGAAGGGGGAGACTGCCTGCAGGGTTGAGGAGAGCCGCATCTCTCCTCCCCAGCTGGCCATTACTCCCTTTCCTGAAGGTGGTTGTAGCGGTGGTCAGAAATGGCCACCACAAAGAAGAACTTGACTGGAAAAGAATGTGCAGGAGGAAGATAAGAAGAGAAAGTTTTGGTTGACCAGGTCAAACAGCAAAAGCAACAAATAAGGTACCCTGGAATTGAAACTATTAAAAAAAAACAATAACATTGTTCCCAAAGAAGATCTTTAAGCAGCGAAGGAGAGAGAAAAGGGAAAGAATTTGGTTTTTTTTTCCTTTTCCTATACTGACAGCTAAGAGACTTAAGCAAGAAATTGGAAAAAAATCCACTTTGACATTAATAGGCATTTAATGCTGAAAATTAAAAGTCAAAGGGATAATAAAGATTTGTGGATACTTAAAAGCTTTTGAAAACAGGAAAGGAGAGAAAAAGAATAAAAGGGCAGGATCTCGAAGGGAGGAGACTGCCTGGAATTAAAAAGAACTCACAGTAAAAGCTCAACAAGACTTCTAAAAGATACATTTTAACTGAAACATGGCAACAAAATAGTAAAACCCCAGGAAGAGAAAGTGAAAAAAGAAATAAGAAGAAACAGCTCAGGAGTATTTGGATTACTTGGTGATCTTTGGATTCTTGGTTACTGCATTTGAATGACTAAAATTAATCAGGTGGTTGTTTAAAAGTATTTAAAATGGCTCCACTCTTAGAAGAACTGAAAATGGAACTTAAAAAGTACAAAGAAGATGCACAAGAAGGGAGAGGTTCTTTTGGCTTTGTATTTCAGTTCTTAGAAATGGAGATTTGGAACTATGAGAAACAACAAGAAATGCCTGCAGAACAAGAAGATTGCGACAAAGAAGAAGCCATCTTTAATGAACAAGTAATCTTAGGTGGGGGGGGGGGGAAGGAAAGGGGGGAAGAGAATGGAAAGTTTAAGACTGGAAAAAACAACCCCCAAAAAGAATAGAGTGAAAAATAAGTATAAAATCAGAAAGCAACAGAAGAGGGAAATGCAGAAGAGCGAATTAGAAGTAGAGAGACAAGGGAGTAAAAAGGGGAGGGAGAAGAAGAGAGGGAAGAAAGAAAGGAAAATAAGTTATAAAGGACAGAAACAAGATATAGAGAAACAGGGCCTATTTAGAGATAATGGGTGAAAATCTAATTGAAAAAGGGATTCTGCAAAGGTACATAAGATAGTGTTGTTATATTAGAAATAGAAATAATTTCAGAAAATATGAAACAATGTATGATTAAAATGTTTGATAAAATAGTTGTCGTAATTTAGTGGAATGTTTGTTAATAAATAAATGTAATAAAATGAATATTTAATGATTTATAAAACATATGTGAAGAGAAATAACGGAAAAATTAATTACGGAGATTATACGTGTCTTCAAGGAAGTATGATATTTAATTGAAAAGAAATGTTAAAGATGTTAAGACTTTAATGAATATTAATGATAGAACTGAATTGGAATGGAATGAGGGTTTTAATTACATATATTTATAATCCTTTTTAAAAAGAATATAGTGTGTATTATAAGAATGTACCAAGCAGAATTCAATTGGAAGTTATGTATTATGTATTATATTGAATGTTACAACCTTAAGGTATATATTGAAGTTTAAATAAGAGTTGAATGGATAAAATTAAAAGATGTAAAGGCAGTTATTAAGTAAGTTTTACTAGATTTTGTGATGTTTTGCAGTTATTAAATGAATCTAAGCAAATCTTGCTTCCCTTGTTGACTTTGCTTGTTGCAAGCTGGTTGAGAAGGTTACATATGCTGATCTCATGACTCTAGGACAATGCAGCTGTCATAAATACATGCCAATTGCGAAGTGCCTAAATTTTGATCCTATGACTGGGAATGGGGTGTTTCAATGGTCATAAGTATAAAAACCAGTTGTGTCACCTTTTTCAGTGCTATAATAACTTTGAAGTTACTATACAAATGGTTGTAAGTTGAGGACTACCTGTAATCAGATCTACTGTTTGATGAATACTGTTAATGAACATTGCAAATACAATACAAAGGTCTTTAAATAAAAACATGTCTAATTATGTAAGGATTAGAACATGGATTTGGGGGCTGTGGTCTCTCCGGTTAATGGTATACTGTGATTAGAGTTTTACTCTTTCTTGCTCCTCTCTGAGGAGGGATAACTAATGAAAGTAGTACATTTTTTTATTCATGGAACCTACCCTTCTACAGTACCTCTATGAATGAATAAAAGTGCTAGTCTTGTCTCCATTTGCAATCTCTTGAGTAATAGGGTACAATAGTTACAAATTGTAAGTCACATCAGCAGGAAACTAAACTGCTTCCCTACTTTGGCCCATATGAACCAGTGGGACTTGCATATTTACGGTGATTTTCCTGTCCAGTAAACTCTTATATCTCATTCCTAATATTAATAAGCTTGTTATAGTCATCAACTAAAACTTTTAAAATCTTTAGATATATTTTGGAAATTTTCTCATTGTTATAATGCTTCTATTTTCTGTTAATTCTTCATTGTAGACAAACCCTACAAGGAGTAGAAGACAAAATTACAAAATTGAAAGTCACTATGGTGGCATGGGACCGTCATGACAACTCTGTTATTACTGCAGTTAACAACATGACTTTGAAAGTTTGGAATTCCTTCACTGGTCAACTTACTCATGTTTTATTGGTAATGAAACAATAGGAGGAATTACTTTCTGGAAATAGCTTTGTCTTCATACAGTATTGATAATCAGTTAAAAATGAGGTGTTTTGGTTGTAGACTTAGTATAGAATTTAAATTCAAAATATTATATAGTAAAAAAAAAACACCAACACATTCTTTTGTTTTTTGCATGAGTTTTTGGAGTTTAAACAGTTATTTTGTTTAGTCATAAAATAAACGTTTTTAGATATTGTATATATTTAGCTTATTGTGTTCAAATAAACATCTTAATGTATACTGTTTGATTCTTTTTGGTTGTTCTTGCCAGCAGGAGTAATTAAATGAATTAGGAAACCTTGCAATGGGTGAGAATTAGTATCCTTAGACTGGAGAACTGGTTTAAAACTCTGTCCTTTCACTAGAGAAACTGGCTAGAGATTGTGGTTTACATTATTATTAAACTATTGAGATTTCCTGTTTGTTTAAACATTCCTACTGGCAGGGGAACCAAGTTGGAATAACTACATCAGGTTATAGAGGAGGATTCAAAGAACATTCACTATTAGAAATCCTACTATTTAATTGTATTCTAGTAATTCCAACAGCTGAAGTTCCTACAGTTCTTGCTGAACAGCATTTTGTTTTTTAAAATTTGTATATTGCAAATAGCAAAATTTGACAATTGATAATTTTCTTCTATTCTTCTATACTGCATTATCCTTTCTTTGTTGATTGGCTGTCTGGTTACTTTTTGATTTAGTAAATTGGTTCAATGTCTTCAACTGAATTTTATTTCCAACTTTTAAAAAATTATTCTAGGGTCACGAAGATGAAGTATTTGTACTTGAAAGTCACCCCTTTGATCCCAGGGTTCTGTTCTCTGCTGGTCATGATGGAAATGTTATAGTGTGGGATTTGGCAAAGGGAACAAAAATTCGCTCTTACTTCAATATGGTAAATATACTGTTTGTATTAACATCTTGCAAAAGTTTGTTCTATCTGTTATTAATCTAATGCAAAATGATAGAGTTGTATAGTAAATGTTTAATAATTCATAGTAAGTAATTTAAAAAGTAACTTTTTACTTTAAATATTTTGAATAGGTGATTAAACATCTCAAATTATTAATAATAGTAATCCCAATAATAAAATGTAATATTGCTCCTCTTGGGAGCTCCTGTTTATCACTTGGGTAATAAGATACATATGTGTAGAACAGCTAGCTCTTATTTTGTGCTCTCCCAAAATCGCCAGAATATGTGGAATGTGCAGAAGGAGGAATGATATGTTTTTAGTCATAGTATTAGTTGTGACAGCCCATTCTGTTATGTATATTTAACCCCCAGACTGTTCTGATATAATTTATAGCTTGGATTAAATTTGAACAACGTAAAGACACTATGGGCCTTCAGAAAGAAATTGGGGAAAAAATTGTGAAGCATTCCCTCATCCCTGCCCAGTAGGTGATGAGGAGGAGCTTCATAGTTTTGTTCATTCGGTGTGAAGACCTGAATGGAAGTGTCTTCATTCAGGTTGCACATCAATCAGTGATGTTTATAATTAATCCTGACTATAAGCATAACCAAAATACAATATATAATCAGAAAAGTATAGTTTAATACTTCACAACAACTTTGGCTCTTCAATTGTCTTAGAAATGTGAATAGTTTGGAACAGAGGTATTGTAGAAATTGGATTCAAAGCAAGCATGTATTTTCCTGAGCCCTTGCAGCTTCCTTATAAGTTCAGGAAAAGATTCAGTTCTTTGAAAGGGTTATTGACAGATACTGGGTCTGGTATGAGGGTGCCCATTCCAGAATAATAGCATCTTTGTTTGCTTTAGATCCAAAGACTTTACACCTCTATTTGATAGCCATGGTTTAGGTGGATCCAGGAAATTATAAATTGTTTAGGTTTACTGTATTAACCATTGCTTAGTCAAAGAATAAAGCAAATTAGCTCAATGTACACACAAAAAAAATAGTTCGTGCTGTGGCTTATTAAGCTGAGATACAATAAACAAAAATAGTCATGTTCTTATTTGTCTAGAACAATTTTATTTCTAACAGTTTTAATCCAGGCAACTAAAGAATTACAACTATGTGTCCCCTTTCTAGTTTGTATATATACTGCTTGTATCTTGATGACATATTTAAAAGAGTGTTGAAATGTTATAATTTTAAACTGTCCTTGGATAATACGCTATCTACTAATTCAGAGCAAATGGGTTTTTGTTAATCAAGCAGAAGCTTCTGGTACACAAGTTAATTCCTTATCTCACTATTACTGACAAAATAGTTTGCATTTTTCACTTTTTTGTTTTTTTGTTGAGAAATATATACACATGAATAGGCAAAATAAAATTATGTTTTTAATCGTAGAATTTTGCTTTTATAGATGGGGTGAATAGGCAAAATAAAATTATGTTTTTAATCGTAGGATTTTGCTTTTGTAGGTGGGGGTGTTATCGTAATTTTGATGTAAATGTAGCAGACAGCAGTACGATTTGTTTTAGACATGAACTATTCAATGTTTTTGATTGTTAATCGTTACTATTAGCACATTAATAATTGTAAGAAATTGCTTGACCTTAAGGCTGTACTCCTATTTAAATTCCACATAAAGCGAAGGCCTATTGCATTAAATATTTATGGTAAAGATGTCCTACTGAGTAGCTTGTATCCCAATGACTCAAACAGATCAAATAGGCAAACAGATAATCAGAGTTGGAAGGGACCTTATAGGTCATCTAGTCCAACCCCCCACCTAAGCGGGAGACCCTACACCATTTCTGACAAATGGCAGTCCAATCTCCTCTTGAAAGTCTCAAGTGATGGCGCTCCCACAACTTCCAAGGGCAGTTGATTGTTGATTGTTCTCACTGTTAGAAAGTTTCTCCTTATTTCCAGGTTAAATCTCTCCTTGTTCAGTTTCCATCCATTATTCCTTGTCTGGCCTACAGGCACTTTAGAAAATAGCTTGACCCCCCTCCTTCTCTCTGTAGCAGCCCCTCAAACATTAGAAGGCCGCTATCATGTCTCCCCTGGTCCTTCTCTTCACTAGACTAGGCAAGCCCAGTTCCTGCAACTATTCATTGTATGTTTTAGTCTCCAGTCCCCTAATCATCCTGGTTGCTCTTCTCTGCACTTTTTCTAGAGTCTCAACATCTTTTTTGTAATGTGGTGAACAAATCTGCATGCAGTACTCTAGGTGTGGTCTTACTGAGGCTTTATAGAGTGGTATTAGTACTTCCCTTGATCTTGATTGTATCCCTCTGTTAATGCAATTTAGGATTGCATTAGCTTTTTTGGCTGCTGCTGCACACTGTTGGCTCATATTTAGCTGGTTGTCCACTAAGACTCCAAGATCCCACTCACAGTTACTGCTATTTGAGCCTGGTTTCACCTAGTCTATATGTGTACTTTTGGTTTTTCTTGCCTAAGTGTAGGACTTTACTTTTCACTACATTGAATTTCATTTTGTTAGATACGGCCCAGTGTTCTAGTCTGTCAAGATCCATCTGGATGTTGAGCCTATCTTCTTGGATGTTAGCTATTCCTGCCAGCTTAGTATCATCTGCAAATTTGGTAAATTCCCCTTCTATTCCCTCATCTAAGTCGTTAATGAAGATATTGAAGAGTACTGGGCCTAAGACGGAACGTTGTGGCACCCCACTGCTTACTTCCCTCCATGTAGACTTAGACCCATTAAGGACTACTCGTTGAGTACGGTTTGTCAGCCAGTTGTGAGTCCATCTATTGGTGGTGCTATCTATTCCACTTTTTTCTAGCTTCCTAAGAAGTAGGTTGTGGTCTACTTTGTCGAATGTTTTTCTGAAATCTAAATATATTATGTCCATTGTATTTTGCTGGTCTACAAATTTAGTCACTGTGTTGAAGAATGAAATGATTGGTTTGGCATAATCTGTTTTTAACAAACCCGTGCTGACTGCTAGTTATTACTTTACTTGTTTCTAGATGTTGGCAGATCTGTGTTTTTATTATCTTTTCCAGTATCTTTCTAGGTATTGATGTTAGGCTGATTGGTCTATAGTTTCCTGGGTCTGTTTTTTTTTTCCTTTTTTGAAGATGGGAACCATACCTGTTCTTTTCCAGTCCTCTGGTAGTTCCCCGGTGCTCCAGGATTTTTGAAAGATATGGTGCAGTAGTTCTGAGATGACCTCTGCCAGCTCCTTTAAAACTCTGGGATGTAATCCATCAGGCCCTGGTGATTTGTGTTCATCAAGATCAGACAGGTGTTCTCTTACTATTTTTTTGCTTATTTTAACTTTTATTTCTGGTCTAACTTTTACAGTTATGTTTTTGGTGGGTTGAAGTATAGTTTCTTTTTGCGTGAAGACGGATGCAAAGAATGAGTTAAGCAGTTCTGCTTTCTCTCTGTTGCCTGTTACTTCCTTGCCATCTTCTCTCTTTAGTGGACCAACTGTTTCCTTGATTTTTTTCTTGTTATTTATATGTTGGAAGAAACTTTTTTTATTATCTTTGACTTTTGTTGCAAGTCTTTGTTCATTCTGAGCCTTTGCTATCCTGACTTCGTCTTTGCAGATTCTGGCTATCTGCTGATATTCTGCCTTAGTTGTATGTCCTTCTTTCCATTTTTTGTACTTGTCCTTTTTTTCTTTCAATTTGCCAGAGAGATCTTTGTGCCGCCATGCTGGTTTCTTCTTGGATTTCTTGTTTTTCTTTCTCAGTGGCATTGTGCTGGTGTGGGCTTCTATGATCATACTTTTTAGAGTTTCCCAAGATTCTTGAGTTGTTTTCCCCTTTAGGATTTTCATCCATGGAATCTTTCCCACGTTCTCTCTGAGTTTATTAAAATCAGCTCTTTTAAAATCTAAGACTCTGGTGTCATTATGTTCTGTTGCTTGTGTTTGTGTTATGTTGAATTCTAGTATGACATGGTCACTCTCAACCAAGGTTCCTGCAGTTTCAACTCCCTCTATCACCTTTTCTCTGTTTGTAAGAATTAAGTCCAGTATGGCTGTCCCTCTAGTTTCACCCTCTACCTTTTGGACAACAAAGTTGTCAGCTAGGTTGGTTAGGAACTTATTTGATTTCTCACTTGGTGCAGAATTAGTTTTCCAATTGATATCAGGATAATTGAAGTCTCCCATTACTATTGTTGTGTGTTTCCTGCATATGTTTGTTAGTTGGCTGGCAAAAAGGACACCTATATTTTCTGCTTGATTGGGTGGCCTATAATATACACCTATGGCCATGTCATTCTTTTTTTCTTTTATATTGACCCATATGCATTCTAGGAGGTTTTCATCTTTGGTTTCATGCATTTCTGTAGCAATATAGTGGTCCTTTACATACAGTGCAACTCCACCTCCTCTTTTGTGGGGTCTGGTTTTTTTTGAATAGTTTGTATCCTTCTATAAGTATGTTCCAGTCATGGGTTTCATCCCACCAAGTTTCTGTTATTCCAACTATATCATATTTACCTTCATGTATTTGTAGTTTGAGTTCACCCTGTTTGTTCCCCAGACTTTGTGCATTTGTATATAGGCACTTGAGATCTTTATGTCTGACACTATGTTTCCTGTCTACATAACCTGTGTTGTGCCTGCCTGCCCCTACTTTCTTGCCACCTGTTTGATTAGTGCACATGGTATGGCACTCACTATTAAATGCTTGGTTTTGGTTGGCATAGAGTTTGGTAATCTTACCTGCACAAACATCTATTTTGCATGCACTGATATCCTTATTAGTTTTAGGTTGCTGGGGACAGAAATGTTCTGAATCCATTAATTTTCTGTCCCCGCTGTTCAGTTTAAATGCTTATCCAGGAAATCTGTGAATTTAATGCCAAGTAACTCAGTCCTTTTCTTTGATGGATGCAAACCATCTCTTTGTACAGTTTTTCATTGGACCAGCTGCAGACATCATGGCTAATAAAACCAAAGCCTTCCCTTTTACACCACTCCTTTAGCCGCACATTAAACTCTGCTACACACTGCCCCCTCCCTTTTTATTCCTTTATACCGGTAGAACCTCTGAAAAGATAAGCCTACAGCCCATATTACTAAGTTCATACCCCGAGCTCTGGAAGTCTTTCTGAACAGAAAGTACATAACTGTGTGGTTTTCTTGGCAACAGTATAGAAATGGTTTGCTGCTACTTTCTTTCCAGGATATTTGTTTGCTTCCTAAATTAGTTTACAACCCCTGTATCATCTGTTAGGCTCTCCCATTAGATCAGCAGTGTCAGTAGGCTCTTGCTGCTTTCATCAGAATGACAAAAACAGTTTTGCAAGCTTGATTCCTTTGGGCATATGTGCACACAATACTAATAGAAAAGTAGCTTGCATGGTGATACTGCTTATATTACTCTGGCTCTCGCCAGCCCTGACCCAGTTTTATCTTTCAATCCATAAAGTCAGCCAGATGTGCCAAGTAAGCTTGCATCATCTTCAAATTGCAAATGTCATATGAAGTTAAACTGATTAAACTGGGCAATCAGATGTATCTTTCTGAGTATCACCTCAGTTGAAAATAGGAACTCTGAAATATGAAGTAGAAAAATGTTCTTTATAGTTTTTTCCTTGGATTCAGCACTGTGAATATAAATGTATTATAGAGGAGAAATATGCTTCATGAACTCATCTGGATTCATGTCGTCATGTATCTGTTGAGTTCAGATCAAATTTGCTTGTTTTTTTAAACGTCTTTAGAAGTAGATTCTTGAAAAAGTCAACTGTTTAAGAAATAGCAAGATGCTTAGAGTCAAAACAGATTGAGTTTTGGGGAACACCACTACATTAAAATCTTGCCCTTATAACGTATATCCATAAATTGTACTTACACTAGTGACAATAGAGTAGTTTAAGCTGGCAATATTGTTTAAAACACATCTTTATATTTTAATAATGGTTTTCCAAATAAATACATAAGGGATGAGGGGAGGACCCTAAACTTACCTTATTTTTCTGCATCTCTGTTTCCTATACTATGTGCAAGTTATAGTGGATATAAAAAGTCTACACATCCTTATTAAAATATCAGGTTTTTGAGATGTAAAAAAAAAAAAATTACTTCAGAATTTTATATTCTTTTAACATAACATTGAAGGTTTACAATTCAATTTCAATTTCAAAAATTGAAATCTTTTGAGAACAGTAAAAATGTATGACTCATTTGCATAAGTGTGCATACCCTTAAACTAATACTTTGTTGAAGCATCTTTTGATTTTATGACAGCATTCAGTCTTCTGGGGTAGGAATCTATCAACATGCCACATCTTGCCTTGGGAATCTTTGCCCACTCTTTCATGACATGTTACATTGCAAGAAAATCTGTGCACAGCTGTCTTCAGGTCACCCCACTAATTTTCAATTGGACTAAGGTCTGAGATCCGCCTGAGCCATTCCAAAACTTTGATCTTTTTTTCTGGTGAGGCATTCTTTGTTGATTTGGAGGTATGCTTTGGGCTGCTGTTGTGTTAAAAGTTTAAATTCTTCAGCATTTTAGCAGATGCCTAGATGTTTTGTGCCCAAATTGACTAATATTTGGGAACTGTTCATGACTCCTTCCAACTTCGCCTTAAAGCCCCAATTCCAATGGAGAAAAGCAGCCCCAAATTATAACATTGCCACCACCATGCTTCGCTGGTGGTATGATGTACTTTTGGTGATATGGAGTGTTGATTTCTATGCCAAACATACTTTTGGAATTAGGGCCAAAAAGTTCAAACTTGGTCTCATCAGACCATAATACATTTCCCCCCAGGTTTTTGTCAGACCTAAGGTACGTTTTTGCAAAATGTAGCCAGGCTTGGATGTTTTCTTTTGTAAGAACAAACTTTCATCTTGCCACCTTACTCTACAGCACAGACATATGAGGAACACGAGAGATTGATGTCTCACATAATATATAACTAATACTTGCCAGAAATTCCTGTAGCTGCTGTAATGTTGCTGTAGGCCTCTTGATATAACCCTTTGATCAGTTTTTTTCTTTTTTTTCATCAATTTTGGAGGGACATCCAGTTCTTGGTAATGTCATTGTTGTGCCATATTTTCTCTACTTGTTGATGACTGTCTTCATTGTGTTCCATGATATATCAAATGTGTTGGAAAATTTGTTGTACTCTTCTCCTGACTGATACTTTCCAACAGTGAGAGTCCTTTGATGATTTGTAAACTGTTTGCACACCATGGCTTTTGCTGTAAAATGCAACTAAGAGTAAATGTCAGAAAACATCTTCCTACAACAGCTGAACTTTTATGGGTTTGATAAGAGTCTCTTTAATTGATGGCAGATGTATACTGCCTATTTACTATCAGTTTGAATGTGATTGGTTAATTCTGAACACAGCCATGTTCCTGATTGTAAGAGGGTATGAACACTTATGCAACCACACTATTGTATGGTTTTTATTGCTATTTACCCCCCTAAAAGATTCCAGTTTGTTTTTCAGTTGAATTATACAGCCTATATGTTACATTAAAGGTGGAAAAATTCTGAAGTGATTTATTTTGGTCTGATTTTTTTTTACATCTCAAAACTTTGCATTTTATAGACGTTTATATCCACTGTAGTTCTCAATACAAAGATGTAAATTGTATGACAGATTGAACTGAATTTTAGGTGCTTGGTGCAATTTTTAAACTTCATTAGAATAATATAACATGATCTAGCTGCGCTTTCAACTTTTTTTTTGCATAAATACTTTTCTATAATTTGCTAGGGTTTTTTGCAACTCCAAAATAGGTGGGAAAAAAAAGCCATACAGCCTTTATACAAATATGTGTACTGAAACAAACCAACACAGGTCACTTCCTGTCTTTTGTTATAAAGAGAGAGAAAACAAAATATTTTGATTTTATTGATTTGTTGAGGCTATATTGAAATAAAGTAATGGATGTGCTCCAGATTATTTAGAAGTAGGGAATTAATTACATTGCATAAGATGCTGCATATGTAGCACATTTATAGGCAAAGAATGTTACAATTTTAAAGTTTTTAAACTTCTTCCTATTAGGGATTTTTTTTGTCTCTGAGTCATTATTGACACAACTGGGAACTACATGGACAAGACTTGCAAAGAACATTGAATAGGAACTTTTTCTAAATCCATACTGCATTACTTGGAAATCATTTCCATTTGATACAAATACAGATATGGTCTCTTTGTTACTTTGATTTATTGCTACTTTGAAGCATACCTACCTTTGTTGTAAACTTCTATATAGTCAGATACAATCTAGCATTATTAAGATCTTGAGGTTTAGTAGACTGCCTGGATCTGATAATATATAACCTAGAACAGCTTATTTTATCAGGACCTTAAAATCATGTTAAGACAAAAGATTCCTTATCATCCCCCCGGGATTTTAATGCTCACTTGATTAGATTTGTAGAAGGAAATTTTTATTTCCTTTACATGCATTTCTGCATTTCATAGCCTTTCTATAGATAGGCGGAACAGGTATTTACTTACTGCTACCAAAATTATTGGCAACTAGGAATATTAGTAGGGTATGAAAGTTCAGAGTGGTGATTGGTCACCTGTGCTTGATTGACAGGTTACAGGGAAAAACAAAAACCCATTTGTTCTGGATTAATGGAAGTGGAAAACAGAAAATCAGGTATCAGGTAAAATTCTTTTTAAAATATTTGGAGTTCTTTAGATGAGTTGCAAGCAGTCAAATATAGTACTTGCATTAAACTGAATAAACAACTAGCTATATACGTACCATTTCACTGCAGTTGGAAAATTGAGCAAAAGTAAATTATACAGAATACCATGGAGTTTTTCTTACCAGAAAGGAAAATTGCTATTAATATTTGAATTCTGGATAGACTGTTAATTCAGGTATGCAAAGACAAAAACAGAAGTAGGCAACTGTTCTTCTAAGCCTAAGACAACTCATCTTACTATGGCCAATTCACTCTGGAACAGCTTGTTGCAGCCAACTCACGATGAACAATTCCACGAAAGGTAACTGTTATCCACCATTGTTCCTTTGACATTATTTCCATTGACAAAAATGAAAATAATGTCAAAGAAACAAGAGTGGATAACATTTATCGCATTGCTATCTTATCGTGAGTTGGCCATTGGTGAGTTGTCCACAGCAAATTGGCTGTGGTGAGATGACGGTGGCGACATGGCCATAGCAAATTGTCCCATTGCAAATATTATTAAGGATGGATCCCCCCATTACAGCTTATTTTAATAATGAATTAAATAACTTGATTCTAAACATGTTTACTTTGAAATAAGTTTAGTGAGAAGTTAATTTGAGTCAGAAGTTAATCTGATGAGTCTTCTTTATAGTTAATTAATTTTCAGGTTTCTTAAACCATCAAGAACATAATCAAATATAAAGGTAGTTTCCTAATTCTGGGAACTTGATTTCATTTACAAATAAAAATGTATGATATATTGATTGTTTCTATTTAATAGGATTCTTTTTAATAGGTTGTGTCACGTTTTGAAAATGGGATAGATTTCTGGTATTGAGTACTAATTTGTGTGCTGCTGTATTTCAGATTGAAGGACAAGGACATGGTGCTGTGTTTGACTGCAAGTGCTCTCCTGATGGCCAGCATTTTGCATGTACAGATTCCCATGGGCACCTCTTAATATTTGGATTTGGTTCCAGTAGCAAATATGATAAGGTATTGCATAAGAAACTACTTAATTTGTAATTTTTGCATAAGAGATACAAGCTAGTTTTAACCAAATTACTGTATGGATTTCCAGTATGAGTGAAAGTTACATTCAAATATTCCATTGCAAATTAAATCTTAATTTTTACTTTTATAACGAATGGCTCAGAAATACCATTTTGAAGTTTCATCTGCTAGCTCAAGATGTTATATAATATTGAATAATAAATATTAGATTCAGTCTATTACAGGAATGCTTAGTCATTTCTTTTAGAGAAATTCTATATTCTTAGGCTGGATATGGGCAACTTAATGTCTTTCAAATGTTTGGGAATAAAATTCTAATTCATCTCAACCAACTTGGCTGAAGTCTAGGAATTTGGTAAACTGTAGTCCAAAAATATGGAAGTGCAGTGATTACCTACTCCAATTCTCTTTCATTATCTCAAATGAACTATGTCACCAGTGTCAAATTTGCAGCGTCATGTTGCCATCACATGATGATTTTTCCCCTTAGCGGAGTTGGGATGGGCATGGCCTACATGTGATGCATCTGGCGCAAAGGCACCAGTTTGACACCCCTGAACTATGTGAATTATTTTTTCCCAGTTTCCTCTGTAAATAGTAAAGCCCTAAATTCAGGCACTTTTCACCCCACCCAAGTATTTATAATCATTCCTCTTTTCTGTTTCATTGATTGAACCACTCAAAGGCTCTTAAGTATGGAAAATATTTTTTTTAAATTTTCTCTCTGATCTCCAAACGCTGGAATGTTACACCCGAAGTTTTTTCATCTCTTGCTCTACTTTTGGTTCATATTGAGTATATTTTCTGCACTTTGGAGCAAATTTTAAGAACATTCCTATTACGTGGTTCCTCATATTTCTTCCCCCTCCTTTTCTCAAAATACTTCATTATTCCTTTTTCACCTGTTTTTGCGTATTCATCTTTTGAAAAGAAAATCATTGCATGCTCTGACCTGTCCAATTGTTCCAATATGAAAAAGCTGCTTCAGCAATTTTTTGACAAGAAAGCAGAATGTATTATAATCCCCATAAAATAGTTTTATTATTTCATGAGGTTTATATTTCTAATTTGAAACAAAAGATAGTTTTAAGTGCTTTGTAATGAGTCATTTAATCCCCACTTTGCTGTGAACAGAGATCTTCATCTGCTTAACTGATAGGGAAGATTCTTTGGTTATATCTAAATTCAGGAAAATGATTTCTCATATTCAATTTCAGAATATTGAAAAAGCAGTTCATGCCAATTAAAAAAATAAATTATAATAGTCACCATATGACATGAAAATGTGTTTGCTTATATCCTGTTTATTATTTTTACAAATAACTCAGGGTGGTGAACATATCCACCATACCTCTCTCCTCCTATTTTCCCTACAACAACAACCTTATGGGGTTAATTGGGTTAAGGGTGTGTCATTGGCACAAAGCCACCCAGTTGGCTTTCATGCCTAAAGCAGAACTTGAACTCACAGTCTCCTGCTTTTTAGCCTAGTGCCTTAACCAGTAGACCAAACTGGCTAAGATAATATTACTTTTTCTTTTCTGAGATTGCTTTAAAAATCACCCTGATTCAGAGCAAAATTGGGAAGTTTTTGGATCAGGTGAGAAGTTCTGAGATAGTCTTTCTTTTACAAAGATACTGGGAGTCCTCAACTTATAACCTTAATTAGGAGCGGAATTTTGGCTGCTAAGCAAAGGGATCATAAAGTGAGATGTCTCATGACTGCATTGCTTAGCAATCAAAATTCCAGCACTCCTGGCTGCTGTCGTTAAACAAAATTATAGGTCTTTTATGTGCCAGGAGTCCCAGGTAAGGAGCACAGGGTGTTTCCAGATGGTGTGTGGTCTATTTTTTGTCAGTGCTGTGATAATTTTGAATGCTAAGTGGTCATTAGTCAAGAACTGCCTTAGTGCCTTCAAAGTATAAAGGAATTATTAATGATACTTTAGGACAGTTTTACAAATTAAAAAAAAAATACTATCACAAACTGATCCATCTTCTCCATGCAGAAATAAGATGATTGGAAGAATCAGGTTCCAATTGTAAATCCAAACATCCTCTGAGCTCCAGTCTGACTGATACTCTGGATTCTCAGTTTCTCTAAAGGAGCAACAATATGTAAACTTGGAAATAAATCCCCAATTACAAAATCCTTTCAACTTAATTCCAAAAAAGGCTCAAGAATTAATCAGGATCTCTCTTCTGCCCTCAGTTTATGAAGAAGAGTTGTCTGAATGAGTTATACACAGAAGATTTCAAAAATTTCAAACTGTTTTTAACATTTGTTATAAAAAGATCAACTCCTTGTAAATGAAATGTCATTTTACCCTATCTTGGAAACTGAACTTTTATTGATTTATTTTTAATGACATAGTTACCGTATTTTTCGGTATATAAGAAGCACCCACACCCGACCCCCACCCCCCCAGTATGTGAAAATGTCTGTGTGTCTTATACAGTGAATGTTGCTGAAGCCCTGCCTACCCAGCAAACAGTCTGGTCAGCTTCAGCACAGCCTGATTTAGCATGAGCAGCTAATTATTGGTTGTGTCAGCCTCCCGGAATAACGTCGATCAACTGTTTCAGGCTGCAGGGATCACCATTGCCTATCGCCACTTTCATGTGCCCCATTTTCAGCCTCCGGTGGCCCTTTTTTAGCCTGTTCCAATCCCCGCTGCGTGGAACGGGCTGAAAACGGTGTGCATGGAGGACAAAAATTGGATGCGGAGGCCGAAAATGGGGCACACGGGCAATAGGTGATAGTGATCCCTACAGCTTGAACCAGCTGATTGTCGGTATTCCAGGAGGCCAATCCAACCGACAATCAGCTGCTCATGCTAAATCAGGCTGTGCTGAAGCTGACTTTGCTGTTTGCTGGGAGGCAGAGGCAGATTTTTTTTTTCTTGTTTTCCTCCCCAAAAGCTAGGTGTGTCTTATAGTTCGAAGCATCTTACAGTCTGAAAAATATGGTAATTCAAAACATCTACATCTCTAAAAATAAAAATTTAGAAACTCCATTTTGCTCAAAAAGTTTGTAACAATAGAAAACAGAGCTTGGATTTCTTTTGTTGGCCTCCCTAATTCCCTAGGATAATGAATGTATTTGTAATAGCGCTAACCAAAATTTAAAAACTTCTATTTGATTATCATTATTTGAATACACCAACTCTGAATTACTAGTAAGTGTAACATTACTTGTTACTTAGATCTATTATATCACTTATATCAATTCACCATATTTTTCCTGCTAGAAATACTTTTTTAATGTTTTAAATATATAGATATATCATTATTCCATTATAAAATAAGATGCTAACATAGATGTGAAAAGGAGCTCACTAGTAACAAGTTTTGCTACTAACCAAGTCTATATCCTTATGGAGAATTAATAAGTATTTATGTATCCCTGTGCAGAAGCATTCTCATTGTCTTTGAGGAGCATGGCTTTCAAATACATAATTTCAACTTAATAAAAGTTTTTTTTATAAAAGAACTGTGCAATTAATTTAGCTGCTATACTATATATAATTAGCAGTTTTTTGAACTAATGGCAGTCTATATTTAATCATTCGTTAAATCTTAGCTAGATTTGGGTTTTTTTTACAAAGGAAAGTTACCTAGAAAAGGTCACTTTAGCAATATGTAGCTATTTTGATGTTGATTCACAAATATACTTTGTCTTTCAATTACATATAGTCTATACTTCCAAAAAATTTATTTTTATTTACAGATAGCAGATCAGATGTTCTTTCACAGTGATTATCGGCCTCTCATTCGTGATGCCAATAATTTTGTATTGGATGAACAGACACAACAGGCACCCCATCTCATGCCACCTCCATTTTTGGTTGATGTTGATGGTAATCCTCATCCATCAAGATTTCAGAGATTAGTTCCAGGACGTGAAAACTGTAGAGAAGAGCAGCTTATTCCTCAGATGGGGGTAACTTCCTCAGGTATGTACAACTTCTAACTTTGTATGATATCTTACTGTTTTCCAGGATTTTTGAGAGGTTTAGCATTCTTACCAGCTTCAGTTCCAAAAGCGTAAGAATAAAGGTTTCTCCTGTCTAGTTGTATCTGATTCTAGGGAGTGGTGCTCATTTCAGTTTCTTAGCTGAAGGAGCCAGAGTTGTCTAAAGATATTTATGTGGTTGTGTGGGCAGCGTGACTATGTACCAAGGTGCATGGAATGGTGTTACCTTCCCACCAAAGTGGTACCTATTTATCTACTTGCATTTGCATTCTTTTTGAACTGCTTGGTGGGCAGGATTTGAGGCAAGTAATGGGAGCTCACTCTGTCATACACACTTTCCAGCTGGCAGGCTCAGTGTCTTTAACTATTGAATCACCTTGTTCTTACTTCTGAGTTTATTCCTACATTTATTTTTCTTTTGCAAAAAAAAGAAAAGAAATAAGAGGAATGGTGTCATAGGTAAAATTTGTTTGCTTGTCCCTTCAGTTAATTATCTGAAGATCAGTTAGTGATAATTTCCAATCTATTTTCCAGGCTTCTTTGCATTTCTAAATGGCTCATTGAAAAAAATAGCAAGCATTAATTTAGCAGTATTAAAGAGGAGGTTTGAGGCAATTGTGTTCATTTTCTCCAGTGTGTAAATAACAAGTACTTGATTCATTAACACTTGAAGAAATGAACATAGTAGTGGAAGGGTGAATTTGTGTCTAAAACAATTTTACACTTTTTTCACAATTTTCATTAGATCAGGACCTGCTGAATGATATAAATTAGCATATGTTATTGGAAGATTAATTATTTTTGTTAAAATATATAAAGAGAATGTGTACAAGATTAATTTGCCCAATTGGTACTAATTTCTTAAAGATGGAAAAGGAATGTAATTTTATTTACAGGCTTACGTCCCATTTAGTAAGACAAGGTTTCATAGAACTTTGGTTTCAGACAAGGCCAACAGTATATTTGAATGTAAGATATAAAGGATTAGAAATTACACATAATTTATTCATTTGTGATAATTCACAGGTTGAAGATCTGAACTGTTACACATTATACTTCAAATTATATCAGAAACTCAGATCTAGTTTATTGTGTCTTTGTGAACTCAACTAAATGAGTCCAACATAGGAGAAAAAAAGTCTATTTCCTGCTGATTGATATAGATGAGCATGTAACAAAACAAGTTGCATTGTTTGTATGATCTTAAGATACAAACTCAGATGTTGAAGCAGTGCTGTTAATTTTAGGGGGCATGAATGGAATTGATATGGATTGTGTAATTTTAAGTGAATTATGATAAAAACATTCGTTCCAAACACATATTTTAAACAGTTGAACTCTCACAGACTCTATGAACTCTAATGGACTACATGCACTATAAATGTAAAAAATATATTTTAAATAATCCAAATTCTACTTTTAATAGGATTGAATCAAGTTTTGAGTCAACAAGTTAGTCCTTTGGATAGCATGATACAGAGACTTCAACAAGAACAAGATCAGCGTCGGTCTGGAGAAGCTGGACACAGTAATACAAATAGAGTTGGCAGAGGTAAACAAAAGGTCCTCATTTTATTAACTTTAATAATTTAACATAGTGTTTTTCAACTTTGGCAATTTTAACATGCATAGACCTTAATTTTCAAATTCATGCTGCCTGGGAAATTCTGAAGTCCAGATATCTTAAAGTTGCCAAGGTTGAAAAACACTAATTTAATTTGATGTGATTTTATCACATAAATAATATTTTAGCCTAATAATAATGGCATTTAAATCATTTTGCAATAATAAAATATGTTGCGTTTATTAAGACATTTGCTCACAAAAACAATGTACTTAGTAATAGTTTTAAATTTCCTCTTGGTTATGCAATACATTGTTTTAAAATGTTCACTTCTGTTTTGTTCTCTCTATGCTCAGTAAACTCTACCTCAGAAGTGCATTCACCACCAAATGTGGGATTAAGACGCAGTGGACAAATTGAAGGAGTTCGCCAGATGCATAGCAATGCCCCAAGAAGTGAAATAGCAACTGAACGGGATCTGGTAGCATGGAGTCGAAGGGTTGTGGTACCAGAATTATCAGCAGGAGTATCCAGGTAATAGATGAATCTAATGGCATTGAATTAAGTAAGCTTCCACTATGAAGAACAGTGATGATTTCTTTATGCTGGTGCAGCACAGCTCCCCAATTTTTCAGGCAGATTTCTTTCAGATCTGCCCATAATACTGAAAACTGTTGTCTGATTTCTTTTTCTCTGAGCTTAAATAGGGATGCAGTGGCTCAGTGGCTAAGACACTGAGCTTGTTGATCAGTAAGTTCAGCAGTCTGAATCCCTAGTGCCGCATAATGGAGTGAGCTCCTGTTACTTCTTGTCCCAGCTTCTGCCAACCTAGAAGTTCGAAAGCATGTAAAAATGCAAGTAGAAAAATAGGGACCACTTTGGTGGGAATGTAACAGCATTCTGTGCGCCTTTAACATTTAGTCATGTTGGCCACATGACCATGGAGACGTCTTCGGACAGTGCTGGCTCTTCGGCTTTGTAATGGAGAAGAGCATTGCCCTCAGATCTGGAAATGACTAGCACATATGTGCGAGGGGAACCTTTACCTTTACCTTAAGCATTCTATTTAACAAGCACAAAACTAATACGAGATTTCATGGTGTGCTTATGCTTAGTTTCATAGAACAAGTGATAACAAATATATTCATTTAAGAGCAATTGCTACAAATATATTTTTCTTTTCAGTTTGGTGTGAGGATATTTCCTGGTGTAACTTAATAACTTCATTTGCTCATGAAGGCAAGAATCATATGGCCCACATTTTGTTTCTACCCTTCTTCATTATTTGTCCAGAATAGATTTTGAGTATTTGAATCTTTTCTTGTAACTAGTTCTGTTCTCTTTTCCTGATTATATTTTCTATCAGCGTTTAATTTATCTTTACTCCTTTAAAAAAAAGAAAAATCTCCTTAGCCCCATCTCTTCCTTGGTTTAGAGTTCTGACAGGAAACTGATGCATGCATATTCGTATCATTTCCTCTACTCTATTGGTATTTCTGACTAAAAGTTGATAATCTTTAACTAATTTTTTTTTGATAATGACAGATTTCTGAAATATTTGTTTTAAATCATATATATCCTTACCCTCAAGGTTTTGATGGCAAATGTCAGGTCCGTCTACGCTAAAACTATAATTATTCATGATCTCATGAGCAAGTATAACCAAAATTTGATTGGGGAAGGGACAATATTGGCCAGTCTGAATCTGCCCAGGATTTCTTGGCTTGATTATACATGTTTCTGGTTATTTTTATTGTTTTGTAAAAAACTCCTATTTTAATTGTTAGCCACACAGACTCATATATATGAGATCGGCAGTTGATATGTTGATTAAATAAAGTTACACGTTAGACTTTGTTTTTGATTTGGTGCAGTTATGCAAAAAATGGGTATGATACCGAAAGTATTTGTTTCTTGTAGTGAGGTCATTTTGGATTGACTGAAGTGCAAGATCTCTGCAGGGGAAAGGGACTAATTTAGTTGGTTCACCCCACTTGCCCGATGGATCTAGATGGATTCCGATAAGCTCTTAGGAATTTTCCCAGCAATTTAATAGGCAATTTGTTATTTGCTAGGTTAGCCACAAGAAATAATTGTCTTAATGTGATTGTTCCTGAATAATTTCTTACTGTTTGCTGATGCTGGATGACTCCTTGGAACTCCAGGAGAAGAACTAAAGTGCTGGTTGAGAAATGCAAAAAGTGGATTTGAGCGAGCATGGGCGTGAGCCAAGATTAGGCTTCTGATGAGATTGTAAGAGAAGTGGTGCATTCATACTTTTACTCTTATTACATCAGCTGGCTTCTGAAGTAGTTATTTTCAGGGCTACCAGCTTCTTTTTATCAAGAAATGAGCAACTAGATTTCATGCCACTTTACACTGCATTTTTCATATTTTTGAGGTTGCTTGGCTTTTCTTTCTTACGGATAAAGAGGGCTGTTTTTCCGGATGGTTGGTGCAAGAATGGCAGTGCCCCTTTGAAGGAGGTGACACCATTGGACTTGAGAGTGGTACATATTTCCTAAAAAGACCCTCCCTGGAGCCAGCCATATTTGACAACTTTCAGTCTCCAGTCTTCCATATATATCAAAAATTATTGAGACGGTGTCAGAGTAAAAGTGGTGAACTGTCTGGACCAACTTTCACTTGGGGTTCTAGACTAGGCCCAAGATGGAAACTTTACCAACTGTGGTGGTTGTATCTGAATTAATATACTGCACACTCCTTCAGGTTCTACTGAATCTGGCCTTTGATACCATTATTCATGGTTAACTTTTGGATCACCTGGAAGAGCTGTATTTAGAGGCACTCTTCTACAGTGGTTCTTCTCCTTATTTATTTGAGAGTTCTAGTCGGTGGTTATAAGGGAAGAGAGGCTGAGTTATTGACTTTTGGGTTCTGTAGGACTCATTTTTTTCTCCCTTATTGTTTAATATCTACAGTCTGTTGCTGATATAATGGGATTGTTGTATAATTGTTAATTTTAATATTGGTTTTGTTAAGTTACACTATAAATGCTTCCATGTTGGTAGTTTCATTTTTAATAGGTCAGTTCTCTAGGCTAACAGGAAGGGCACTTTGAGAATAAGATTAGTTCAGCTTAGGGCTCCAATATTGTATTTTGTGCTACTTAGTTTTATAGGTAGAATTCACAACCATGTTACTTAGGGTTAATAGGTACAGGTTTTTATATTTAGAGGGAATTACACAAAATATGGTATTTTAAAATTGTAAAGCAACCCTTGTTGCTGTTTGGTAGATATAGTTATTATGAAGCTGTGTGCTCTCAAAGAGATCGGGATGCAAATGTGTGGTTTCTAATAAAAAAATTGAAATAATCCAGCTAATTCTAATACTTTGAAATTAACTTTAATGTTTGAATTTCTGTCCTGCAGTAGGCAAGAAGAATGGCGAACAGCAAAGGGAGAGGAAGAAATAAGAACATACAGAGCAGAAGAGAGAAGAAAGCACATTATAAGTCATGTTCCTAGAGAAAATAAGATACCATCTGTGCCCAAAGTAAGCAGTGTAAGCAGATAATAATGTAGAGTACAAGTAATCCTTGACTTACGACCACAATTGAGCCCAAAATTTCTGATGCCAAGCAAAACAGGTTTTAAGTGAATTTTGCCCCATTTTACTACCTTTCTTGCCACCGTTGTTAAGTGAATCATTGCAGTTGTTAAGTTAGTGAATCTAGCTTCCCCATTGACTTTGCTAGTCAGAAGGTTGCAAAAGGTCATATAACTGCAGGATGCTGCAACTGTCCTATAAATGAGTCAGTTGCTAAGCATATGAATTTTGATCATGTGACCATAAGGATGTTATAGTGGTTGTAAGTGTGAAAAATGGTCATAAGTTGGTTTTTTTGGCTTGATTGATAGGATGCTCCTCTTCCTCCAGATTCTCCTCCTTAGCATCCCCAGTTTTTCTTTTCTTTTAATTAACAAGCTTTTTAGTCTAAAAAACATTGAAAGGCCCTAAATAGCTATTTAGGATTTAAACATCTGTGCAGTCAGGAGAGAGAGAAAAAACACCCTTCAATTACCTGCAGTATCATTTTCATTTTTATTTATAGTTTAAGAAATGGACAAACTATTTGAGACAGTAGAAAGTTGTAAAATGTTCTAGAATTATAGCACTAGTAGGGTGGGTTTTTTAAATTGTACAAGGAATTCATCTGATAAGTTCTATATTTTTGCAGATATTTATTATGTTATACTTGCATTTTTTTAATCTTTTGGGGGCTGTTTAGTGAATTCTAACCAGTGGCCATTCAGATTGTAATATTAATGTCAGAATGTATAAGGAAGAGCAGACTTAGTTTATCTAAAGTCTTTTTTTTCCCACTGGTGAGCTGTACCTCTGTACTGTTTCACAGAGGTCTTTTTTTCCCACTGGTGAGCTGTACCTCTGTACTGTTTCACAGAGGTCTTTTTTTCCCACTGGTGAGCTGTACCTCTGTACTGTTTCACAGAGGTCTTTTTTTCCCACTGGTGAGCTGTACCTCTGTACTGTTTCACAGAGGTTTTTCATGGTCCTGGTTAATGGTCATTTTGTGTGTTTCTAGAACCATTCACATGATCATGTATTGGACGTTGGTGATTCGAAAAAACAACAGGCGAACCAACATAACTATCGAACCAGATATGCCTTGGAGGAAACTGTCAGGCCTAATGAAGATAATGACAATGGAAGCAGTTCCTCAGAGGTAAAATTATATTGTGTTTCTTGTGTTCTGATACAGTAGATCGGGGTTTCCCAAACTGAGATGTTCCTCTCTTTGGGAGCTGCATAGAATCCAGGGAGATGTGAATATTTTTATTTCTTATATTTTTATTAAAATTAAGCTTTGTTGTATTGTTTTCCTTGCCTATTTTGGTGTTTGGATTTTTAGGAGAGATGTCTACGTTAAAATTACGTATCAGGGAGGTGTATTAAATTAACAAGTTTAGGAACTCCTACCCTAGATTGTTTGCATGCAAAATCATTCATAATACCTAAAGTTACTTGATTCTCATTTCTTAAAGACAAAAATTGGTGTTTTTCCTAGATTATTCATATATTACACATGTTAAATGCAACTTAACTTTTTTAGGAAGAGCTATTTAGTAAATATTCAGAGACACTTTGTTTTCCGAATATCACACATGGAAAATCTGACTTCCTTTCGCAAAGACTTATTTATTGATCATATAACTAGCCAGTCAGTTATGGTGATTTAAACTAAAACTATTGTAACTCAAGAAGAAAATACCAATGACATAGAAGAGAACTCATCAATCACATATAATATAAAAATTTCAGTGCTATGGAACCTTCTACTCCAGGTTCAAAAACCATGTAGGAAGTTTTTTTCCTGAAATGGGCATTTGATGTGTTTCATGTTGTAATCAAACCCTTGTTGTTTACAGTATGTTATACCCAGATGTATACCAAAGAAGGTGGCCTTTCTGATATTCTGGTTCCAAACCACTTCAGCTTTTCTGTATTATTACATTTGAAAATAAATTATATAAGCTAATTATCTGTTGTGAGTTTGTGGATAGTAATTAAAGAGCCAGTATTTGGTTAGCTCTTAGTTTGCAAGAAAATTGTTCAGTGGTTACTTTTTTAATATAAATTGACCATGGTTTATTTTACTGGGGTTTTTTTGGTGAGCCACCCAAGGTGGCATCAAAATTGAGTGAAATGAAGTCACTGAATAACTGGATTCAGAAGTACTTAGTCCATTTATTAAAGAAATTAGAAGTACTTCATTACTTTTAAAGGAAGTTTTAGCATGTCGGAAGAAATGTCTAAATATTATATTGTTCTTAGGAAGGAGAAATTGTTGTTGCCAGTGGTGGAACATCAGAAGATGAAAGAAAAGCATGGCATAGTGATGGAAGTTCTAGGTAAGTGACTGAATATCAGGAACTATACGCTTAAACCTGAATGTGAGATTTAAATGGTAAGATATTTGTTAATTATTCTGATTCATAAAATATACTTTGAGTAAAAAATGTAAAACAAGGAGTTTAAGAAACCTTTATGAAAGAAAGAATCCAGTAAAAAACAAAGGACCTTATGTGAACAGGGATCTTTCAGCCACTTCTTTCCAATGGGAGCTGTCTCATTCCTGTCTACCTTGAAGATAGGAGGGTCCTTTGGAGTGCCTTTCTGTGAGGGAGGAAAGGGCCACCATTAAACTTCTTCCTGAATATCTATCTCTAGGACTTAGTGTTGATATATCATTACATTTTCATTCATCACATTGAAAAATACAGGTTAAGAATGTCTTAAGAATGTTTAAAACAACAATG
The DNA here is from genome assembly GCF_049901715.1 of Pseudonaja textilis. NCBI lineage: Eukaryota > Metazoa > Chordata > Lepidosauria > Squamata > Elapidae > Pseudonaja > Pseudonaja textilis. Next base: position 114,105,636 of record NC_141990.1, read on the forward strand.
TTTACAAACAGACTGCCCATTACTAAAAATGGTGTACAGGGTTCTTTCGTGAGTAAACTGCATGTTTTCAAAAACCACCAAAACAATGCGTTTTTAATATACAGCCTGTTTTTAATAGTTTCTTCTGTAACTGATTTTAGTGGAAACACTAGCAACTACCTATTAAATAGCAACATTTGGACTTTGCACAAAGGTTTGTGGAATTTTGCTAATGGCTCTTTTTCCTTTAATTTTTTTTTACATTTGTTTTGTCAGACAGTGGGCAAAAATGTCTTCTATATTACAGCCTGCTTTTTCACATTCATCTTTGCTTCAGAAAAACAGTTCATCATATAATTTAAACATTTCTTGTGCTGGTCCGTGACCATAATAAAGATTGAATGAAAAAATCTTTCGTTTTTGACAATGCTGACTTCAAAATTCCCTTCTTGGGAGTATAGTGGTAATAAATAATTAGAGCATCTGAGGAATTAAGAGCACCAAATTAACATTTTATTATTAGGTAATTCTTGTTTTGATTATTTTAGTTCTGGCCCACCTGGTTTTACGCTTACAGTTTATACCTTATAGTTCTGTATAAAGTGCAAGTAACGTTTGTTCAGTGCTTTTTATCTAAATGCATTCTAATTCCAGAAGAACTTACGACAAAAATTACTTGTTTCATCCTAGCTAGTTTTTCAGTAACATATTGAAATAGATATTTTTTCTGATGGATATTAAATTTGCATGTCAGTGCATAATTATGTACTCATTAATTATTTCACTTCTAGTGATTATTCCAGTGATTATTCAGACTGGACAGCAGATGCTGGAATTAATTTGCAACCACCAAAGAAAGTTCCTAAAATTAAGACCAAGAAAGTAGAGAGCAGCTCAGAAGATGAAGAGGGTCCTGAAAAACAGAGACAGAAACAAATCAGAAAAGAAAGGAAAAAAGGTATTGAAGATAAAGATGGACCATCATCTCCAAAGAAAAGGAAACCGAAAGAAAGGAAACAAAAGGTTGTACTATAATTATAGAATACTAATTTAAAAGGCTTTTTATTGATAATGCTTATCCCTCACTAATGTAAATGCATATGAATTATACTTTTAATTATCCAGATAGCTAATGTATTAAAATTACAAATTAAGGGGTATACATTTTGTAAGATCTTTGATTCAAACTTTGCCTATAAGGAAAGGTGTGTAAGGTTTGTCAATATGCTCTTTTATTCTCTTCATGAAACTGAAACAGCAAAGCCCTCTAAATACCTCTTCCCCTCAATATAGTTCTCTCAAGGTGAACTCTTGTTTTTTTATAGAAAGAAGAAATATAGTAAATGCTTAGTTATTAGCCAATTAACATGCTGATATTTTATCAAATACTTAAACTGTTCATATGTGATTGGCATTTATTTATTTTGCTAATAGAAAATTGATTGTGATGGTTTAATATGCATGAGTCTCATGCATACCGTCTTTCCTATTCCAATATGGCTGCAATGAAAAAGTAAACATGCTTAATTTCTATTACATGATGTAGCTGATAATTGTATTGGAAGAGGAAATAGAAATATGTGTATCTGAGATTTGTTCCTGTGTTGCTAAAACTGAATTCAAATGCTTTTGAGAAAGCTAAGCTTAAGCAAACCTTAAAATTACATGAGAAGTTCTAAAGTTTAATTTGGATATATATGCATATTTCTTTAGAGGTTGGCTATGGGGGTGCTAACCGAAAATGGCTTAACATTAGAAGAGTGGCTTCCTTCAGTGTGGATTACAGATCCTGTTCCTCGACGATGCCCTTTTGTACCACAAATGGGAGATGAGGTACTTACTTTTTCTTTTATTTTTATGCATCATCTTGGCTGTACATTCATCTTTAGTATATTAAAATGCCAAGTAAGAATCGCTTCCTCTCTCTATCAAATACTTTTTTTTTTAAATCCTAAAATATGGCAGAATTTGATGGTCATTTTAAAATAAAAGGTTATCAAGTTCTTTGTACAAAGGGTTGTGCTATAGTTGTATCTCCCCCTATTCTTGAAACACATGAATTAATGCCACTGTTAACATAGTAGTTGTTCACTAATTAATTTTGTACTCTCATTTGGAGAGGAAACTAGGTATTTGTTCCTTATACTTTCAACTTAATTTAGGGTTTTCTATTTTACGTCTACCCCATTTTCCTTCCTCTGTCATTTATTTTCCTCAAAAACTAACTGATTTTCCCCCTCGTTTATTTCATTCTGCATCTTTTATTTTGCCTTTTTTTTTTTGTCTGTTGGATGGTCCCAGATAGTATCTCTCCTGCAAGTACTGGACAGAAAAGTAGAGTAAGAATTATAGAATTATAATTTGCTTGGCATCATGACCTGTGAGCAAGGAAGCCTAGGTTAAAGTCTACCTGGGCGACTTGGGCCAGTCCAAGTCTCTAAGCTTGAACTATCTCACAACATTGCTGTTGTGGGGAAAATGAAGAGAAATCTCAGAATGAACTACCTTGAGCTTCTTGTAAAAAAAAGTGGGCTATAAAGTAAAGAAACAATTATGAATAAGAATTGCCAAGAAGGAGGTGGCAGCCTTTTGTATTCCCCCAAAGAGACTCTGAGTTGTCTTTCTGTTGAATGTAAGAAATAGTAGGGAGCCATTGGCAATCATTACTAAATCTGTTAATTTCAGTTCAGGTGATGACCTGGGCAAGACTCAATTCACATATCCTAGGCACTTTCCACATTGATTAGGCAAGACTGTACCTTTGAAAAGTGAGTGCCTTTTTGAAAACTTGCCATAACATTAACGATGTTGAGAAATGGCAATGTTCCAAGTTTTAAACACAAATTTAATTAATTATAACAGCCACCGGAAACTTCCAATGAACATGGCCAACTGACCAACCTAGGGGAAGGTTCTTCCAGACCAAAGCTTGTTCAACTATTAACAAGGAATTGAGTTCCCTTTGTTTTTATGACATATGAAGTATATTTCATGGTGAAATATAAAGACAGGAAGTTGTGACTCTATTTTATTACTTTTAAATAATCTATAGTGTTGGATTGTTTTGTTGCGAGTGGCTTAAATTTTCCAATTTTTATGAATTCTCACTGGCCAGGATTAACTGATTTATTAAAAATCTATTCTTTGACCACAAGAGGGAGCTAAGAGGTTTAAAAGTGTTTTTAAAGAAAAGTTTAGTGTTTTAAAATGGATGTTTAAATGTTTTTCCCTATAAGGTTAAAGAATCCGAAGGAATAGAGTCTAATATAAATAATGGCAGGCTACAAAGATTAATAAATATAAACAGAAATATTACTTTCCACAGCATGGAAAAAAAGTAGAGACATTTCAATTGATTGTCTCATCCAAATAATTTTGTTTCTATTTGGAAATTACTTCTGGACTTTGTGCTTGTGATGAAAAAAAAATGAGAGTTTGGTTTTGCTGATTAGATAGGTTTGTTGTTATAGAAATGGTTAGTGTATATTATTGTGTATACTAAAATTTGGAAACATTTTCATTAGATATATTTGTAAATCCCATATAAATGCTCCTATATGTGAGTGATAACTTGGAGCAAAGGAAGAAGACACACTGTTTTTTTTTCATCCTTACATGTAGCTCAAATTATTGTAAAATATGACAATCAATCCTTCTGATCAGTCAGTGGTCACACATTAGGATAATTTTATTTCAGATGCTTTGTATGCTAATCAACATAATGCATTGTAAAAACCATGTAAGTACAAAATGCTGAGACAATTGAATCTTGGTTAATTTACAGTGACTGCTTTATGTTATATTATTAATGAAAATGTGCATAAATGTGCTTCTCTAAACTAAACAAAGCTTCAAATAGATTCTTTTTAACAAAAGATATTTTCATAAAATGCTACTGAGGATTATACTATTCTAAAGGTTAATTGGCAACAGGTTACTATTTTTAATTGAAAGATTGAAAAATAATTGCTTTTGGCTAATACTTTCAGTTATAGTATTGGGTTCTTTTAGATTTACAGATATTCCATGCTTTAACTGTGATATTTAATTTCTGAAGGTTTACTATTTCCGGCAAGGTCATGAAGCATATGTTCTAATGGCAAAGAAAAACAAAATATATAGCATTAATCCTAAAAAACAGCCATGGCATAAGATGGAGTTACGGGTATGTGTCCTCCTTGCTCTTTCCTTTTTACATTCTTTGTATATGTAAAGTTTAGATATTATAGGTTCTTACTTGGGAATAAATCCTACTGAAATAAGATTTAACAGATGGGTATTTTACATAGTTTCAGCCTTTAGATCTAGCTATATGTGTATTTTCACATACAGTCCAGGTAATTATTTTATCATGTTTGAAAGGTCAAAACAGTAAGATAGTAGGCCTATTACAAGTGTACAAGAGTTATAAGTCATCCTCATTTAATGACCACTTTCACTGGCCACTTTGCAACAGCACTGAACAAGTGGCAGTTATGACGACTTTGTACTTACCATCCCTGTGGTCGTGATTGCAATTTGCAACCTTCCCTGCTGGCTTCCCAGAAGCAAAGTCAATGGGGAAGCAAAAAGGAAGTTAGACATTGTGGTCATATGAGGTCTTCACTTAATGTCCTGTGTGATCCTCATTAAATGATGGCAACAAGCAGCCTGCCAAATTGCAGAAATAGAGGATACAGATTATTTTAGGAACATTTTTGAAAACTCTTACTTTAGGAACTGTATAGAGGCTATTTGTTTCCTATATACTTTGTCTTATGCGAATACCAATTAAAAAGTATGTGAGAAAAGATTAATTTTCTATTCGATTACACTCTCCAGGGCTGCCAGATAGACAGATAGAAAATGAATTTCAGTCACACTGCTAATATAATTTTCCATGCCTTGCTATATATTACCAAAGCATTGCAAACAGTCAGCAACACCAGTCACAGATGTATTTACAATTGGGGGCTTGGGGCAGGCAATATATTAACTGACTGGCTGCTAAAACCCCTAGAGGCTACAATTTCTGTTTGGTGGATGTGAATATTAGCAGGAGGAGAGGGACAATTAGTGCCACTTTCCAAAAGAGAAGCCTTTCCTATTTACCTGCATTTATGTGTAATAAAACTTTTAACTTCACAAAAAAGAGCTAATTTTGAGTCATGGACTAACCATTGCATAGCAAATGAATTTTTTTTAATAGCTGAAAGATGAAAGGATGAAGAACTTCAGAAAAAGGCCACATAACAAGTTCAAGCATGACATTGTAGCAAAATACAACATGGACTACATCAAAATATACAAGATCATAAACAGTGCGCATACTATATAGAAATTTTGTCCAACATAGCCTCTATTCTACGTATGCAGCACCTGATGTTCACATATGTGGTCTCACACTTATCAAATAAACAAGTAGTTCTTGAGCCAGTGACAAATAGAATTCCATAGAATTTTAAAATTGGACAAGCTTGATCTGGCTTTTAGTTATCATCTGGCTCCTCTTCATGCATGTGGAGAACTGGATCTTGCACTGCAATCAAGCCTCTCCCTTAATATATTATAATTTGGTTCTCTTACTAGGACCATGTCTCTTGTCTTATTTTCAGGCATGGCTGGTTTGAGTGTTTTTTAAAATAGAATATTAGATTGGAGACTCCCAGTTAGTCTTAAACTGAAAAAAAGTGGGTTGAAATGGGCAAACTATTTAAAACTATAGGTAGATATGTGTGTGATTGAGCGTTGTGAATTATTTGCAATTGTGCATGTGTATATATAATAAGGCAGTGCTATCAGCACCAGTTATATGTGCAACCTAAATAGAATAATTAATTCTAAATAATCTTGGGAGGGTAGTTTTCTGGCAAGAGGGAAATGTTGTTTTAATATTCAACAGGGAGCAAAGTTGAAAAGGAAAAGGATAGGGATAGACTGGTGAATCTTTTGTCTTGGTCATACACTGGACTGCACTTTTTAAAACCCAGATCAAAAGAGAAACCATACTAGAAATAAACAATATGGGGGGTTGCCTCAGGTAGATAACAACATATATTCAGCAATACTGATAGAGCACCACTACTGAGACCAGTCAAGTGGTTGAGTCCCTTGCAGAATTCTTATTTGCTCTCTGAAGTCTTTCACCCACAGCTTTCAGATCTGGAATGGCTCCCTCAATACCTCCTGTGCAAAGTGGCTTGCTGACTTGTTCCAAAATTTATTCCATTCAGCTAAAGCCAAGGAACACACTGTCCTGGTTTAGGTAGAAAGACAGAAAAGATTATTCTCCAGTTTTTAGGCTGGAGACAGCGTTGCAGTTAGATCCCCTGGAATATCACAGAATGCTTATAATAAGTATATTTGGTCTCATTTTTTGAAAAAGTGTTACATCATAATCTTGGAAAATTTTGCATGTGTTTATAAGGAAGCTGTTCATAGACTGTCCTGCATTAATTTATATTTATTTTATTGAAGTACCATTTTATGTCTGATTACGTTTTGAGCAAAGTATTGTGATGGATATTGTGATGGACATCATACACAATGATTAGCAGCCTCCTAGTAAGGGAGGATAGAACATGACTGTTCACCAGCTGCTCTTGCTCTATTGTTTGGTTTAAGTCAGAGGTGTAAGTTACACGAATCTCTTCTTTTTCTCCCACCTTCTTTGTTTTCCACCTGAAAATCATGGTAAATTACTATCAATATTTTTTATTTTTGTTTAAGGAACAAGAGTTAATGAAAATAGTTGGAATAAAGTATGAAGTTGGGTTGCCTACACTTTGTTGCCTTAAACTTGCTTTTCTTGACCCCGATACGGGTAAATTGACTGGAGGATCATTTACAATGAAGTAAGAAAAATCAATGATCATCTATACAATTTTATTTATGTGTGTCTCTGTCTCTTTCTCACCCCATGTCCCACGTATACACCTTTGCAACGTGTTTTATATATATTCAAAATAAAATATGTTTCTAAAATTAATTTCACTTAAAGAGCTTAAATAATAAATTTGGGGTGATGTTTTGGAGATTTGAGAATATCTAATTACACAAGGAGGGTTTCCATTCTGTGCTTCCTCACCTCCATCCCCCAATGCATTTCAACCCTCCAGGATACATTTGGGAAACAGACTGGGAAAACAATCTGATCTCGCTATGATCGTTAAATGGGATAAATATAACTGGGTTTATTTTATTATCTACTTAAGTTAACAGTATGATGTCCAGAATATGCCTAAATGGTTCAAGGTATCCCCACATTTAATAAAAAATACTTTAATTTTTATTTAAAATGCTGAAGTCTTATATAATCTCAGGTGAGATTACTGAAATCTTTGAGGGGTCTGGGGGATCATTTTTGGGGAGCAGCAAACAGCACCTAAAAATGTTGTCAACCCCTCAGTTTATCATAGACAGAATTAGATTCAGGCAATTACTGGTTGATGATAGAAGTGTACTTGAGAGCATTGTTTATTAAAGCAAATATCTAAAATGTGCTTTAAGAAGCGTTATTTGATTGTAATTATGCCTATCTCCCAATACAGAGGGAACTCTCAGCAGGATGGATCTCTATTCTTCTTGCAGCCCTTAATATTCCTGCTTTGGGGGATGAAAATCTCTGAAATGAATTTTCCATTCTTGCATGACTAGACATGTCAACTTGTACAACATTAGATTTCATCTACAGAACTTTTCCCTAATAATGGAATATCTCTAGGCTGAAAATGTATAACTAAGGATAGAATTAGAATAATAGCTGGCTTGAGAACTCAAGTTTGTGAATGGTCAGGGAAAAGATAATAGACAGAAAAAGCTATTATTCCTATCTAGAGTTGATATCTATAGACAAGGAGTTCTTGCTGGAAAAAACAAACTGGCTGCTAGCCAAACTTTGGATGAGAAATGATAGGTGGCAAAAAGTTAGCTATAGTTTTTCCTTTCATCCCCCAACCCCAAGAAAACAACACATTTAGCTGCTTTTTCATTGAACTTTGCTATCAAACATATGCTTTAGTCTCTAGTTTTAAAAATGGAAATTAGTTGAGATTGTTCCACTATTTCTTGATATGTCTTTGAATGGATGAGTTCTCCAAAGTATTTATGATAGGTAACACATTTTTCATACTATTTCATTTTGATTATATCTAGGTATCATGATATGCCAGATGTGATAGATTTCCTAGTCTTAAGACAGCAGTTTGATGATGCAAAGCACAGAAGATGGAATATAGGTAGGTTCTCTAGAATACATTTCAGTGATTTCATGGTCAAAATTCCCTGTGTTTTCAATAGAATAAATACCTATCCTTTTGCATGTGTTTGGATCCTCATAGTTTTCCATGTGTTAGAAGTTCAGACAACAAGATTAAAAATCATTGCTCTTTCGAGAAAAGCTTGCCATAAAAGTTTTCATTATATTATCAAGTGAATAATGTTTTTGTTTCCAGTTATAGTTCTTTGATTAGAAATAGCAGGCTGTTGCCATTCATATCTGGAATAAGTAGTATAAATGTTTAATATTTTCAGACATAAAATTTATAGCATTCAGATTTCACTGTCATTGGAGACCCCACTTAACTTTCTTCTTTCTACTTACTCCTTTACTGTCTCCCATACTGGAAAATCACCCAGCCAGTTTAAAAACTTGCTTTTAAAAAATTAATTCCATAAGGTTTTGATCTTTAAATCTGGTCATGAGAATAGGTTATTTGAGGGAGTGCCCCTTCCCTATTATATCTACTCATTCCCACAGGTTGAGCAGGATGGGTATCCTATCTACTAAGGAGTTCCATCTGGCAGGATCTTTTTTGCTATGGCCCTACCCTTTGGAACATCAACCCTATGAGGTTGCCCCATTTCTGTTGTTCTGAAAAAAAATCTTACATGGTTTCTTCATGAATAGTTCTCAGTGTTCAATTTAGTTTTACAGCTTTTCTTTATTTGAGTTGGTTTTATCTTTATATTTCATAAACAACATTTTAACAAATAAAATGCTAAACTTGTTGGATCAAAGGAAAAAAAGGTCTCTTTAGAGTTGGTATTTAACTGGTTCACACTGGTTCGGGAGAACCGGTAGCAGCGATTTGGCATCGCCGAACTGGTAGTAACTTCTGGCTGGCCATGCCCCTGACCTGGTCGCCCAGTCGCCACTCCCTTGTTTGCCCAGCCCACCTGATGCTCGCTCGCCTGCCTGCCACTCGTCTTGCCCAGTCACTCCTCCCCTCCTATGCAGCACGTTGGGTCCTCGTGGCTTGCCTTTCTAACCTGCTTTCCCCTTGTGGTGCCTGCATCCCACCTGAGCAGCCCTGATCTGCCTGCTCACAGGTAAGCCTGCGAGTCTCGTTAGCCCCTCCCCCTGCAGTCCCGGACCTCCCCCTGCCATCCCCGGGCTTGGCTGGCTGGCTAAGCCATCACGTGCGCTCTCCCAGCTCTCCCTACCACGTAGTGGCCGTGGTGCAGTGAGCAGTGGTAGAGGTGCCCCGAAAGGGAGAGCGGGAACTCCTGGAGCTGCTTGTTGGGACATTGCAAGGGGATAGGATGGAAAAAGTCCAGCCTGTCTTTGCTCCTCAAACTATAGGCAGCAACATCCGGAAGAGACAAAGTTTCCTCTGACTTGGGGGAGGATTTAAAAGAGTGCAGCAGTCTGAGTGCAGGTGGGCTAAAAAAACCCTTTTCTTTGGGTTGAGGTGGAGCCAGTTCCCCCCGCCTAGACCGTCACAGCATTCACACATTCTGCCAACATGTGAATGAAATTGCCTGGCCGAGCAGGGTCTATTGCTGCTTTTGACAAGACAGAGGGCAGGACCAGTCGGTCAGGTGAGGCCATCCAGACGATTCCCCCAGTGCCTGGAGGCTGCGAGGGTCCTGAATAGAGGTGTCAGAATAACAGAATAACACTTAGAAGGGACCTTGGAGGGAACCTTATACCATTTCAGAGAAATGGCTGTCCAGTCTTTTCTTAAAAACTTCCAGTGATTGAGCACCCAGAACTTCTGGAGACAGGCAGTTCCACTGGTTAATTGTTCTCACTGTCAGGAAGTTTCTCCTTAGTTTTAGGTTGCTTCTCTCTGTTTGCCCAGTTTCCATCCATTGCTTCTTGTTTGCCTTCTGGTGCTTTGGAAAATACATTGCTCCCCTTCTTTCTGGCAGCCCCTTAAAAGCCTGTTGCCTATCATACTCTTGGGCAAAGCATGTGAGCCATTTTCTCTTTTCAGTGGATCATGGAAGTACATCTGTAGTATGTAGATAATAAGTCAGAAAAAGGTGAAGTTTTTTACAGAACTATAGATACGTTGAGGCTGGGTGTGACAAGGAATCGCTGGGAGAGGAGGGGCCAGACGAGGCATCCCTTGACATGAGTGACATTGAGTTCGCCACGCCTACCCAGTCACATGACCAGCAAGCTACACCCACCCAGTCACATGACCACCAAGCACGCCCACCCAGTCACATGACCACCAAACCACGCCCACCAAATAAGCCATGCCCACAGAACCAGTAGTAAAAAATTTTGAATCCCACCACTGGGTCTCTTGGATATTTTAAACAACTTTGAAAACCCAAGAAATCAAAAGTTAGAAGTACCCACACTTGAAAATATTACACGGAATTAAAATAGTTTTTGATAGTGTGCAGTATACTAACTAGTAGGACTACACTATTATCTTTCTGTATAAGCACAAAATATCAGTGGGAAAATTGGTATTCCATCAGATGCTTGAATGGTTGCAAAATAAAGTTGTATAATGGCAAAATAATTAAGTATGGATTTCCCATTGGTACTATTCATCTGTCTTGTTGATGCTAAAATTATACCCCAGACAAATTATTTTTTAAAATCTGTTCTTCCTCTTTTTTATTTAGATGTAAAGCTATTCTATTCCTTTGCATTTTAAATTATGAAAAAGGAGTATGGATGGTAGTCTCAACATGAAAAGACCTTATAATATCTTATCTTCTATTTATAGACACCTGGTAGAAGCCACAAACATAGAAAATGTCTCTAATGTATAATTCATGTTGCAGAATAGTGTCATGGCAAAGGCACAATCACCCTCAGCCACAGAGAATCGTATGCTTAGAAAAATTTCCTTGTTTATTAAAATAATGTTTCTGGATCAACTCAATTTACCTTTGTAGGGGATTTGAGTTTTTAATTGAATGAATCAAACCTATATTAAAAATAGTAATGCATATAAAGATGGTTAATTATATAGTTTGGTATGCCTGTCCAGGTGATCGATTTAGATCAGTAATTGATGATGCATGGTGGTTCGGAACAATAGAAAGTCAAGAACCTCTTCAGCCTGATTATCCTGACAGCTTGTTTCAGTGCTACAATGTCTGGTTAGTATATTGCCAATACAGCAATATTTAATTTCTCTGTTTTTTTAAAAATAAAATAAAGTTCATTTAACTGTAAACTGATAAATGTCATTGCAATAATTTATATCTACTGTTTAAAATTGGCAAAATGTATTATCAATAAATATTTAGATAAATAATATTGTCCAAAATGTTTTTTTTATCTTTTTTTCCTTGAAGTTGGGACAATGGAGATACTGAGAAAATGAGCCCATGGGATATGGAGCCTATACCAAACAATGGTATGTGCCTGCTTTCTCCTTGATGTACAGAAAGAGGATATAGAACTTAATGTCTGCAGATGTGATAATTTAAAAAACTGATTTTTCTTTAAAAGAGGAGAGAACTAGTTTTGGTTAATGAAATGATTGTGGGAAATTCAATAATTGCATTTTGTTTAATGCTTCTGGTTTTCAGGACTGTTGAGGTTCATTGGGCAAAAGTATTGTGAACTCTTTAGAACAGGGGTGTCAAACCTGCGGTGTCACGGCAGCATCACATGACGTATCAGGATTTTTTCCCCCTTTGCTAAACTAGGCAGGGGTGGGGCCAACATGAGATACATCTGGTCCATGGGCCAGGAATTTGACACTAAATTAGAAGCAGTAGGAAAAAAGTAATAATTTCAATTGTTAAGCCCCTGTTTTGTTTATTTAGATTAGTATGGTTCATAAATTGCCTAAAAGGTGTGAAAACCCACACATAAGTTGGCTGGGCTTATTGGTTAAGCCCAAAATTCTGGTCCTGCATTGTTTTTATCTTCATAACATCAACCTGATTAGTTGCTGGAAAATGATAAAGAATTGTTATGCTGCTATCGGTATAGTCTCTTCAGTTATAAAATTACAAGGGAAGTATATTTTCCTTGGTAAATATGGCAAATGAAACATAGAAACCTGTTCATAAATAGAACACTAATTAAAACAATTCGTACATTTTTACAGAAAGAATCCCATAATTCAGTACCTCATGTGAAGAGGTGTAGGAACTGTTGTTATAAAGGAACAATGATTCATTATAAGTTCTAAAGAGTACTTTACATTATTTAAAGTTGGAAAATTTTGTTATTATCTTTCCGAACTACATTTCCTTTTTGTCTGCTATTGTTATTCTTTGGGCTATTAAGGGATCTCTTTTAATCAGAAATGATAAACTGAATTTGGCCTAAGGATCAAATCCAGCTCCTGTGGGGCCATAGGAATAGGATAACAACTTTGCATATTATTTACATTTTAAACCTTGATATACATTTCTCTGGAGAGCATACAGGGAGCCATTTCTCCCCATTTTCTCAAGACAATAATTGGATTTGCGTGTACCTTCTACAAAAGTGGAGAAGGGGTACTGCAGAAATTTTCCCCACTAGGTAAGTTGTTAGTTTCTTCAGGCTTTGCCCAGAGTATACCTGCTCTGTAGTGCTTCAACTGGAAGCCACCTCTCATGATACTTGATTGAGAATTAAGTAGGGGGCTTCTGGAGATTTCTCATAGTGAGTACATTTTCAGGTAGAGAGAAACACACAAACTTGCTCAGCCAGAAACAGTTAGATGTGATTCATTGTCAGGAACCAGACACTGGGCAATCTCTAAGTTTGGAGTTGGGTAAAGCAGATCAGATCCTGCAGAGGACAAACAAAATCTGGAAGGCTTCGCCATTGACTTGACAAAGTGGAGATCCTCTTTCTTAATGCTAGGATCTAGGGCTGTTTTTAACCACTTTATCCAAAGTCCTCAGTACTTATAATCAGATGCCAAAGTTTTGGGAAATAATATTTACCAGTATATTAGTTTCATATTGAGATAATTTGTTTGGATATGTTTCATCCTGCAATACCTTGTAAAACAGATAGATTTAAACATATTTGAATAGCATGACTTACATCATTTTTAACTTTGTTGTTGCTTTAAAAAAAAGCATAGTTTAAATATAGGGAGGAACATATTCCAGCTTCAAGACTCCTAAAATTCCCCTTTTCCAGTCTATGAGGTTCTCTTTTAATAGGAACAACATTTTTCATGGCATAGATGTGGAATATCAACAATGTAATTTATTGTAATTTTGAGTGGAAAAGCATGCAGTTTTGATTGTTTTTATATCTCTGTTTTTACTATATTGTAAGCTGCTCAGATTTGCCTTGGACAGCGAGATGGCAGTCATGTCAATTTAATAAAGTTATGCAATTTAATACCTGGACTGTATTAATATTTCCTTTTTAAAGAGTCATCTTCCACCTTTATTTTAACATGAAAACTTGATTAAATTGTATGTTAATGGCAGAGGTTGGATAATAGAGATGTATATGCTGAATCCAGTTGTAATATTTCTATCACATGGCTATTATTGTTGAGATAATATTAACAACATTGCATTTCCTTAAATGCATTTTGTATTAATAATTACTGTTATACCTCATGCTTTATTACAGCTGTGTTTCCGGAGGAACTTGGAACTAGTGTTCCTTTAACTCATAATGAAAGCAGATCTTTAATATACAAACCTCTGGATGGAGAATGGGGTTCCAGAACTCGTGATGATGAATGTGAAAGAATAATTTCAGGAATAAATCAACTGATGACTTTAGGTAATAATTTTAGTATGGCAGAAGCAACACAATACATACACACACACACACACACACACACACAATCTCTAAATGAATATCAAATCAAATCAAATTTAACTCCTGCTAACTTACATGGAGGTATCCATATAATCTTCTTGGCATTATAAAGAAAAGATTTGCAATTCCTTTTTCCAAGTTCTGTACTATGTCCCAATCTAACCTTCATCCCTGGAAGTTTGTCCCATCCAATGTGAACACAACCAACTCTGCTAAGCCTTGTGGATCATCAAGGTTGGATGAATACTGCCACCTCGGTGGGCAAGTAACTTTTTTCTTATATCAGATAGTTATAAAATCCAAATCTAGATGTGTTTAAGTGTCTTGTTGCTTTAGCATACATGCATTTGTTTATTTATTTGTAAAAACATTGTTTTTCTGAAATCTAAGAACATTTTATTGTAGATATTGCTTCCGCTTTTGTGGCACCAGTGGATTTCCAGGCTTATCCAATGTACTGCACTGTTGTTGCATACCCCACTGATCTCAGTACAATTAAGCAGAGATTGGAAAATAGATTTTACAGGTTTGTTCTAAAGTTCATTTTATTCAAACTTTGTTTATGCCACTTGTTTTATATGCATTATTAAAACATTTATTATTGGTCTACAGCAGAGGTGTCAAACCCAATTGCATCGCAGGCCACATTGTGACATATCTGGATTATTTTTGCCTTTGCAGAGCTGGGATGGGTGTGGCCTATGTGGGCAGTATCTGGTCCATGAGCCACGTGTTTGATACTCCTGGTTTACAGCATAGATTTACTAAAGTATTTGCCACAATATCATGTAGAGATATCCTTGACCTTGTATTTAATTTTTCCCCGTGTGATTTTTAGTATCCATTGATCTTAAAAGCAATGTTTTGAAGCTGCTTAAAAAATTAATATTAGGAAGAAGACTATTTCAGTTATCCTGTTAAAGCTTTAGAATTTCATTCTTATGGAAGTCTGTTGCATTTCCTCATTAATGACGTTCCAAAAATTGGTGAAGACAATAATTTTTATGTATGCTTTTTATTTGGTTTTCCTCCCAAATGTCTTAGGTAGACTAACTTATATTGCCAGTTTTTTTATCCTGAAACTGGTTTTTGTGTTAAGGTTTAGTAAAGAATGTTTTTAAATTGTAAAGTCTGTTGATACAAAAATGATTAAATGAAAATATAGACAGTGAAAGCTCTGTTCTCTAACTTTATTTAGCAACCTAATTTCATTTACCTAAGAAACTGCATTAACAGGATTTTCAGAAAACAGTTTTATACCAGCTTTGCACAATCTCAAAAGTCCCTTTTGAACTGCTCCCTTTAATGCACTTTGAGAATTTTAACAAATAGTATTCAAGAACACTTGAAACTGTTTATATTTGCACATATATTTTATTCTTCTGGCTATTAGGAGAACACTTTTAGTGCTGGCACTTCAAACAGGAAATGTTCTCACCAATGAAGAAGAATATTTGTAGCTCAGGATTGAAAGGAGAGGTCCTTGCTATTCTCTGAGCTTGCGTGTTTTCTTGCAGACGTTTCATTACCCAAACTAGGTAACATTATCAGTGCTCCTAAAGAGTGCTGAGAAATGTTATTCGTTTACCAGATATTAGCTTTATAGTATTTCCAATCCACATTTTTCTTGAAAACTTTTTATTTTCAAATTTTATTCTTTTTATATTTTAGGAACCATGCAAAGATTTTTATGTCTCAGGAAATAAGAACAATATAAAAACACTAAGTCTAAACATATACCTACATCTTTCTTGGATTTCCTAATTAATATATAAATAAATATGTAGCTATATTCCAAGTTGTTAGTAATTAAAGGGAAACAAAATAATTCATTAAACATTTGTATCATAAGTAGCTAAAATTGTTTTTTTTAACTTCCAACAATATTTTAAATGTATAATAATACTGGTTTTTGTTTAAATTCAAAGGCGACTTTCTTCCCTTATGTGGGAAGTTAGGTATATAGAATATAATACACGGACATTCAATGAACCAGGAAGTCCTATTGTCAAGTCTGCCAAATTTGTCACAGATCTTTTGCTGCACTTCATAAAGTAAGTTAATAAAGTTCAGAGAACAAATCTTAATATAATTGAACATTTTTAATTTGTGTGGGAGTTGTATATTTTACGTATTTATAGTTTATAATATTTATGTTTACAAAGGAGAGAATGCACTAACTGCTGATGAATACCTTGGGTATACTAGCACTTGAAACACTTGCAGTCAGGTAAACTGAGATAATTCACACAGGCGTTAATCAAAGGCTTTTTTGCTCCAGATTTGTCTCTCACAGTCAAATTTAGAGCTTCAAGAAATGTCCCCTTTCCTTCAATATTAGAGGAAAGAGAAAAAGATAAGATGCTACTATTTATTCAGAAACTCCTTCAATTTAATAGTAGTAGAATCAAATAATTATTTGGTCTTGTCCAGAATCAATATCCAAGATTATTATACAGATCATTCCACTTCATCACCACCACTGAATGGATACGACTGAACTAGATCACATCTTTGGACTAAGAAATCTAGTATGAATTGCTATAATAGTATGTTTTATTTTCTTGATGTTATAGGTTAGTCTTCTGTCACAACTTCTTCATTAAATTTCTTAGGCTCAGCAGATTCAGATTTTGGTATACCCCAGGCCCTTAACTCATCAAGACACACAGTATCTACAGTGCTGTTTTTTCTGCTCCTAAAGCACAACTTTCTGAAACCATCTCTGTATTCCTCCTGGATACTTAATGATTATTGCTCTTTGTACTTTTGTTTAATATACTATCCATCACAATAGCACCACCTTTGGTGAAGGATGAAGATGCTGCTTAATGAAGGATTTCTTGAGCTTCTTGAATTAGTGAATGTCACACATTTTCCACAACTGAATGGAATTGGTTCATCTTTTACTACTGCACCTGCCGCATTCTATCTTTCAATATTTATGATTAAATAAAAGTTGCTAATAGCAGGTCAACTTCAAGTGGAGTAACTGTCACCCTTATCCATTCTTTTGAAAGTCTCAAAGGCTTCAGTTCTGAGTAATGCAGATTATGATCAGTGTACTTTGAGACATAAGGAATACTAATGAATTAATTTCTGCATTTTTCCTTCCTCTTTTGAAGTAGCTTCCATTTCCTCACAGGGCGCAGCTGTTGGAGATTAAAACACATTATTGTTATCAAAAGACTTCATGTATAACTTGAATGTATAAATATTTACTAAGGATCCACTTGGATTTTTGTCTTCCATCACATATTGGCTAGTGTATGCACATCAGTGGCATGAAACATGAAATTACCCAAACTTGTGAATAAGCTACTTTTCATTCTGTTTAAGATAAAAATTATCAAGAATTTTATTATATTTCCACACAAAGAATATCTGATTTACCAAGCAGTGTTTTTGACTACTGACATTCCATAGTAGAGAGTGGAATGGTTGTTTTTGCTTTGCTTGATTTTTTTGTTTAGTTCAATCTTCATAATTATAGACAATTTTCAGAGTAATTCCTACACTTTTTTCCCTATCTTTAATTTCTATATCTAATTTTTAATGTTAAAACTCCGAATACAGTTTTTTTAAATTAGGGTTTTTTTTTGGTGAAAAGTTTTCATGTGAATCAAATGCTTCTTTCACCATTCTTTCTTAAATCTAGGGATGAAATTATATGTTTCCATAGGACCTCTACTCTTAAAATGCACACAGGCTTCCTTTTTTGTTAAAAGGGATTATAAAAAAAGACTAGGTTATTTTTAGTGTTTTTCAGAGACAAATATTGCTAGTATTCACATTTGCTAAGCAATACTTTTGAAGATCATTCCTGATTACTCTAGCATCTTTGGCAATATTATTAAGAGTGTCTTGCTACTGGAATTTCCATGTTTGCCCATAACTCAGTTGTTGTTGTCTTTTTTCATTCAATATTACCATATTTTTCACACGATAAGATGCACCCCCCGCAAAACTGGGTGGAAATGTGTGCGCCTTATAGAGAGAATGTTGCCGAAGCCCCGCCAACCCAGTGGTCCCCAACCTCTGGCCTCTGCCTCCCAGCAATTGTCCTCCTTGCAGCAAACAGCCTGGTCAGCTTCAGCACAGCCTGAATTAGCATGAGTAGCTGATTGGCAATTGAATCAGACTCCCGGAATAATGCCTATCAGTTCCAGGCTGCAGAGATCGCCAACGCCGCATGCCTGATTTTCGGCCTCTGTGCATCCTGTTTTGGGCCTCTGCATCCCATTTTGGGCTCTTTGTGTCCTGTTTTCAACCTGTTCCAATCACTGCCACATGGAACGGGCCAAAAATGGGATGCGCAGAGGGTGAAAATGGGGTGTACAGAGGCCAAAAACTAGATGTGCAGAGGCTTGAAAATGGGATGCGTGGAGACTAAAAATGGGGTGCGCAGAGGTGGCAATAGGTGGCGGCAATCAGCAGTGATGGTGGTGATGGATAGCCGTGATCCCTGCAGCCTGGAACAGCTGATCAGTGGTATTCCAGGAGGCCAATCCAACTGCCAATCAGCTGCTCTTGCTAAATCAGGCTGTGCTGAAGCTGACCAGGTTGTTTGCTGCAAGGAAGCAGATTTTTCCGCTTTGTTTTCTTCCCCAAAGCTAGGTGCATCTTGTGGTCTGGACTGGAGCCTCTTATAGTGCAAAAAATGTGTGTACTTATCACATCATCTCTTGGAAGGACTGTTTTGTGCCTTCTTTGTAATAATTCTTAATATTTACCTCTCAATTACACTTTAAAAAACATGAAGACTTGATTTCTTTCCTTTGGCTGAATCTCTTGGTGATCATGTACAAACTCAAGCAGTGCCCTGCTGCAAGTATATTAATTTCCTGTTGGAACAGTTATATATCAGTTATTGAAACATTTAGATTTTTTTTTAATGCTGTAGTACACTGGAAGTACAAAAATATAAAGTAGTGGATGCAGATAAGTTCATTAATGTCTAGTGTTTGTTTTGAACAGGGATCAGGCCTGTTATGATATAATCCCACTCTACAATGCCATGAAGAAAAAAGTCTTGTCTGATTCAGAAGAGGTAAGTTAATTCAACATGCAATACATTTTAAAGGAAAGTGGTGGTTTTGTCTCAAAATTCTGTTTTTCAGCCCAATGCTTCAACCTAAAATTAATACTTGGCAATAGAAATAAAATACAATACCTTAAACAACAATCTGTATTACAAAAGTTTAATGCAGTAAAAAATCTGTATTGGGAAGACATCTTTAGATAAGAATGACTGCTATTGCCGTTTATAAATGCCTGTTAATAGTGTCATGTAAGTCCAATCCTTGTTCACATGTATGGCTGTGCCAAATCTGAGTACAGATAGTGTAGGGACTACAACTGGAACAGAAGGTCCCATGACCACAACTGTGGTAAGGATTTTATTTCAGCTTTCCTTACCTTCTGTTACCTAGCTGGAATGCTCACCCCAGTTTGGATGATTATCAAGAAGGAAATTAATATTTGTATTTACATTAATCGGCAAGGAAGGGATTATAGGAGAGTAAGCAGGCCATGATGAGAAATACACATAGAAAGGAAACTGTCTGCCTAGCTCACCCCCCCACCCCCTTTACTAGGCAAACAAAAGCCAAAGTTGCGACATGATTAAAATCTTACAAGCAGTAGCTGTGAGGTGGCTAATTAAGGTTACAGAGCTGAGCTTGTTAACTTGCATTTAGCACCTTTGGGAGAAGTGCTGGGGAGAAAAGCAGCTCAAGAAGAGATCACTTGTCTAAACAATTTCTGCAAGGTGGGAACAAAAGAAAAAAAAATGGGTCAGGTACAGGGCATTGTGCATTTGTTGACTGCAGTGATGAACATGTGACAGAAATTGCAAAGTTGTAAATGTGCATCTTGGTTGCAAAGTTTTTTTTCAGAGCCATTGCGACTTGTGTTAATGCACAAGGTAGTTGATAAGCGGTAGGTCGGTAAAGCTGGTATTACATCCCCAAGTATGAGCTTTAGGGGTTCTATCTGCAAACTGATTTTATTTCTTAGAATCTTATCTTTCTGATAGAAGATAGAATAGAGTAAAACAAAACAGAAGAGTTGATCTGTAATTCTATAATTTCCAAATGAAGATGTACACAAAGGCTACATCACTTTGGAACAAAGAACACACACGTGCACACACACACACACACACACCCCGCGCGCACACACACACAGATTGCTCTGAGACTTAGTACAGGCATTTGTAAGAATCTCAAATTTTAAAGAGCATAGAAACTTTAAACTCAGAAATGGCTTTAATTTGTCATGTACTTTTAAAAAATTGGCTTTATAGAATCCCAGAGTTAATATTGAGCTTGTTTATATATTATTATAAAATTGGAAGAAACCCGAATGTTTATTGTGATGCTGCAATTTTCATATTCACAGTATTATTTTCACATAGTCAATCATTGCAGATGAATTATTGTTTTATTATTCTTTATGATGGTATAAAGAAAACTAGATTAGTATTAAAGAGACGTTATTTTTAGCCATAAACTAGTTTCTAGAATCCACATGTTGAAACTTTAGGAAGGCATTTCCTTATTTTAGTATAACAGAGTTGGAAGGGATCTTGGAGGTCTTCTAGTCCAAACCTCTGCTCAAAGCCTATGCCATTTCAGACAAATGGTTGTCCAATCTCTTTTTAAATATTTCCAGTGTTGGAGCATTCCCAATTTCTGGAGGAAAGTCATTCCACTGATTAATTGTCCTAACTGTCAGGAAATTTCTCTGTAGTTCTAGGTTAGTTCTTTCCTTGATTAGTTTCCATCCATTGCTTCTTGTCCTGTCCTCAGATGGCTTTGAAGAATAGCTCTTCTTTGTGGCAACCCCTGAGATAAGGGAATCATGTCACCCTATGTCTTTCTTTTCATTAAACTAAGCATACTCAATTCCAGCAACTGTTCTTTATATGTTTTAGCCTCCAGTTACCTAATTATCTTTTCTGCACTCTTTCTAGAGTCTCAACATCTTTTTTTACCTCATGGTGATCATTATGTTTTGCTTTGCTTTTTTGTTCAGTTTTTATCATAATGTTTTCCCCATTCCTGCTTAAACCTTGCAAAATGGATTGTATAATTTGTACGTTTGTAGCATTGGCATCATATACACAGAGAAGTGAGAAATGCTGAATCTAATAGAACCAACTATAGCAAAATGTGTGCTGTGCCTAGTGATAGGCAAGCAGAATTTTATTGTGCGGTGATAATTTCTCTCCAAAAACATGTGACATCCATTTACTTGATTACAATCAATGGGTTGTGCAGTTGCCATATATGTTTTAGCACACAATAAAAACGAAGAAGCACATAATTCCTTGATATAAATTTAAGAAGGAACAATAAGGTTGTGTCAAAGTGAAATATTTTTCAAATGCTGAATGTTTTTACATCATATAATGGATATTTTGTTGCCCAAAGGAAGAAGAAAAAGATGCTGACATGCCAGGAACTTCCACAAGAAAGAGGAAGGTAATTTTTGTTCTAAATCTATATTTCTGATTTGATAATGTGCATTTACAACCTGTTAAGCAGCCAGAGTCACCTTGTAAAGGAGATGGGCAGCAAAAAATTTAATAAGTAAAATAAAATTTGACATAGGAGGGCTCACATAGCATGAATAACCCACCTGGTTCCATATCACAATCATTTGACTAGTTTTATGTACCGAGAGCACAGAAGATGATCGTATTAGAAGTAGCCTCAGAAGTTAATCCTTGCTCAGTGTAATTTCCACAAAGGCATTGCAACAGATGACTATCCAGCTTCTGCCTGGTGAAACAGAGTTTGGGAAATAGAAGAGGCAGCACAACTGTTAAGAGACGAGTGTAAACAGAGTTATTACAGAACAAGATTCATGAATCCAGGGAAGGATAAAAGTGTGAAACAGTATCAGGTGCCCAATAAACAGAGACCAAACATAACACTGCCTTAATTACACTTGCTATAGGCTTTAGGCTGTGTAGTAGAGTTATTTTAATAGGTTTTCATATTGTGTTATCCTACTAGCATTTAAGATATTTTCAGAATCCAAATGATCCTTGTTTTCTGAGGTTGCTGCCTTGCTTTTGATATTTCTCTTCGAAAGTGCCCAGGAAGGCAAATTTTTCCACTGGTTTATAACTCTTACAGTCAAGTATCTATGGAGGTTCTCAGTCATCCAGGTCATGGTTGTCCCAAAGGTGCTTTTCCAAGAGGCAACTTTAAAAAACAACAACACAAGAAGTCCATTTGCCTCTTGAAAAAGCACCTTTGGGTCTTATAGTCAATATATTTTTCTAGTTTCAATCCATTAGTTCTGGTTCTGCCCTCTAGGGCAATAGAAAATAGTATGCATCTCTGTGTCTTTCTTAGACTGAATGATATTCAATTCATTTAATCATCCTTCCTAGGATTTGGTTTCTAGTTTCTTCATAAACTTGCTCAGGGGTATTGATGTCTTTTTTGTACAGAACTTGACACAATATCTCAAAAGAGATATAACTAAGGAATGGTACAGTGGGACAGTTTGTAACTATGCTTTATTTCTGCCTTTGATTTCCTTTCTCTCCAAATGCAAGACTTTTCTTCCTGTTTTAGTCCAATATTCAAGCTGGCTTTTTAAAAATGTTCTCTCTATTATAAAATGTTAATTTGATCCTTACGGTGTTATGTCATCTGTGGATTTAATACTCAACCCCTGAATGTTGTCATTTAATTCTTTAATAACATGTTTAAAAGCATGGTTCTTAGAACAGCTGGCCAGAGTCATTTTTCAGAATGAGACAGGTCATATAAATGTAATAAATAAGTTCTTCCCTATGCCCACATCTGATATGGAGCTACTTACAAGTACTTTGTAGTCATGACCAAGATGTCCATCAAGTGTTCCAACAACCAAGATTTTAATCCTTCCAACTGCTACAAAGGAAGTTGTGAGGCCTTCTCTTTAAATAAAAATTATGTGCTAAGTCAGTATCACAGTGGAGATATTTTTCATTCACTCAGTGTCTGAAACTCAAAGGTGTATATTTTTATGGTATCTCCAAAGAATCTGTGTCATTTAGAAGGAACAGTTAACTGTCACATCACACGGAGAGGCTTTTACTAACTATAAATATGGCTGAGTTAATTTTAGGCTAAATCAAATCTCTTCTGATTTAATTGGTCGAGTCAGCTCAGATTTTGAGTCTGCATGACATGCCTGCTACTCCCCATCTATGTATATATGTTTTTTAATACCACATATTTATGTGTTTAATAATTATAAAACTAATTGTTATAGGATAACTTGGATAATTATGAGTTGGAATTTCAGCAAGGAAATATGTAATAAAAGATAGTAACAAAAACATAATAAAAGCTGTGTAAAATTGCCATTACAGGAGCATCAGCCAAAGAGAAGGCTGCGTAACAGAGCTCAGTCATATGATATTCAGGCATGGAAGAGGCAGTGTCAGGAATTGCTAAATCTGATTTTTCAGTGTGAAGATTCTGAACCATTTCGCCAACCAGTGGATCTTATTGAGTATCCAGTGAGTACTGAAAAAAGTTAGCATTTTACTGAAACATTCCTCTTAAAAAATGTAGAAGAATGACTATCCTATTTTTTAAAGTAATCAACAAATATTTAAATTTGAAGATTTATCAGGTGTTTTACATGTGGATTTTGCTCTTGGACTTTCAAGGTTTGATTAAAGATTTGTGATGTTTAAAAAGCTTTTAAATAACAGTGTGGCTGCACTATTCTTATTACCTTATTTTTTAATGTTAATTATTGACATTTGTGGTTTTTAAAAGGATTACCGAGACATTATTGATACACCAATGGATTTTGCAACAGTGCGAGAAACCTTAGAAGCAGGAAACTATGAATCACCATCGGAGTTATGTAAGGATGTCAGACTTATCTTCAGTAATTCCAAAGTTTATACACCATGCAAAAGATCAAGGGTATGGCTTCACCGTTTATATCTAAAATGTATTAATATTACACCATGGGGTGTGTTTATTCCTCTGAATGTTAATTATATTTGTTATGTTTGATATGGCTAACAGAAGTATAGAGAAGTTCTGCAATCCAGTTTGGATTTGACTTGGTACCTGGTTCTAGACCAAGATTTTGAAAAATAAAACTTCCTTTTCATAATAATCTAACAGAGGAAAAATATTTCAAAAAGTTAAGAGACAAGAGATGAAGTATGGATAAAATTCTATAGAAATTAGTTCAAGGCATTGTCATCAACTAACTTTAAAAATCAGTTTCTTTTGAAATCTCTGATACTTTGTTTTGCCATATATTTTGATGGCATGTGCAATGTTGCGGTACTAATGATTGTGGAGGGAAAATTTTACATGGGTGTGGGGGGGATGGATATTGATATAGAATGATGTGGCCCTTCCGAATATTATAGATCTGATTTTTTGGTGAATTGTCTTTTTATTAAATATTGATGAACATGGTATTATGAAAGTTATGAATAATATTACATGATGTTTTGCCTGTAGCTGAGTGCTTCTGCCAAAATTACTTTCAGAAGAAGCATGGGCAGTCACTTACCAAATGTGAAAAACCAAAAGACCATATTAATAGAGTCCAATAAAAGCAACTTTTCATAAGAGTCACCTCTGATAATTAAATTGGAAATGTTTTCCTTCTTGTAAAGGTTTATTATAATAATCTTTTTCCAGAATCTGGAAAAAGATTCTGCTCAGATAGTCCTAAATTTGATAATGAAAGTTTCTGAGCCTTTTTTGTGAGTTTGTACACATTAATTTCAGAGATAGAAACTTTCTGTTTACATACACTTATTTTCTGAAACTACATTGCTTCATTATCTTTAACTTCAATGTTGAATTTATTTAAATTGGAGTAATTAATATGTATGAAGTTACTTCTGAATTAGACATCACAAAATTTTTTTAAAAATGTGATTAGCTTGGGTCAGCCGCTTAATTCATAATACAGTAAAAAGAATTGTGTGACTGCTCAAAATGATACCACATGGAACATCACATGAACCGAATGATAAAATATCACATGGACCAAATGATATAAAAAAAATTAAGAACTCCAGACCCAAAAGCATTTTCATCTTTCAAGATACTGTGGTTGGGTTGACCCAAGATGGCCAAGACCAGTCCAAAATACTTCCTTTTCTCTTATAATAAAGCAAATATACTCCTATTGCATTTTAGCTTTTTTCTTGATGATGTGAATTTATGATTATTTAGAGATGAATATTGGGCAAATAGGAAAGATTTAAAAATAATTAACTTCCTTCACTTCATTTTTCAATGTGGACAAGAGTATTTATTTTATTAGCTTATTTTTTTTGCGCATTCTAGAACAGTGGTGAACCTATGGCACATATGCCACAGGTGGCACACAGAGCCCTCTGGGCATGTGCGCCATTGCCTCAGCTCTGCTGTGCATGCGTGCGCACCTCCCACCAGCCAACTGGTCTTTGTGTCTCTGCTGCTCATGATGGGGGACAGGGTGCATGTGCAGGGTGTGCATGCATGTTGCATTTTGGGTATGCTCAGGGTGTGCGCACGTGTTGCATTTTGGCTATGTGCGCAAATGCGTGCTTTCAGCACTCGGTGCCAAAAAGGTTCTCCATCATTGCTCTAGAACAGGTTTAGGTCAAAATATTGAAGTATGCAGGAATGTTTCACATTGAAATGTTAAGGCCCTGACATGCTGTTTTGTTCTTTGGTGATAGTTAACTCTATCAAAAATTATCCAAACTCAAATGAGTTACTGCAACTGTAAAATAAGTCAGGATGGTCCTGCTTGGCTTCTTCTGGCACTGTCAATTAAATTTGAACACTTTCTTGTTTTAATAGCAATAGCACTTATATACTGCTTCACAGTGCTTTTATGGCCCTCTCTAAGTGGTTTACAGAGTCAGCATATTGCCCCCAACACTCTGGGTCTTCATTTTACCAACCTCAGAAGGATGGAAGGCTGAGTCAACCTTGAGCCTGCCAAGATTTGAACTGCCAAATTACAGGCAGCCGGCAGTCAGCAGAAGTAGCCTGCAGTACTGCACTCTAACCACTGCGCCACCAGGGCTCATAATTAGGAGTGTTAAGGGTGAGAATGTTTGACCTTGAAAACATATTGCACATAATTATTAATGGCTACATGAATCATGTTATATTAATTCCTTTATACAAAATTATTCTATATACTGGAATACTGTAGGTTTTTAATTTATATTAGTGTTTCATGTGGCGCTGACAAATATAAACAATTAAATTAGAAAATAGGGCAAGGCTTAGTATGTGCTTTATTTATGAACTTTCTATCCCACATTTTCATCACTGAAAACATTCTGACACCATATATTGCATTGAATTGTAAAGTAAGGATGTTTGTAAGGGTCTCTTGAGGATATCACATATTAATAACATCAGCATGTTCATGGAAGTTGTCTCTCTCTCTGTCTCTTTCATATATATGAATTTTGTAGGCAGTAATTAAAATTTTATGTATCCATTCAACATTTATATCATAATTTCTTGTTTAATTTTTAAATAGATTTATAGTATGAGCCTACGCCTGTCTGCTTTCTTTGAGGAACACATTAGTTCAATTTTATCTGACTACAAATCTGCCTTACGCTTTCATAAAAGAAGTACAGTTCAAAAGAAAAGGAGTAAAAGAAGTAGAAGCAGTTCTCTTTCAAGTAGTGCTGCATCAAGGTATGATACAGTTCTTTCAATTGTATCTGAGTTGTATCAGTATTTTAATGCTACTTTCTATAAGCCCTATATAATGTTTCAAAAATGTGATGCCATTTTATTTCCTTGAGTAGATTCAGGTCCAGCCCACTTTCTATTTATTTAGGTACCACTATAATAGTAGAGATTTTGAGAGGTAGAAGGGGATCTTTTTCCTTAGCAATGATTTTTTATTTATTTTTTATCCTGTGCTTATTATTTTTATGAATAACTTATAAAATAATATAGTGAACCCTAGCACTCCTTCCTCCTGTTTTCCCCACAACCCTGTGAGTTGGGCTGAGAGAGTGTGTGACTGGACCAAAGTCACCCAATCAGCTTTCATGCCTAAGGTTGGACTAGAACTCAGTTTCCTGGTTTCTAGCCTGATGCCTTAATTACTAGACTTTCATATCATAACTATCATTTCTGACCATTGACTAGCCAAAACTCAAAATACATTGTTGTAAATACATTTTAAGATATTTGAGTGGCAGAGTTCAGTGAGAAGATGGAATTGTTCTGAAATTGTCCCAAGTGATAAAAAATATGTTCAATCTCAGCAGCATTGGAAGGATAAAAGGCTTTATAATGGAAAGTTTAACATCTTAAGCTTGTGAATTACATTCCTGGGAACCCTCCTTAAGTGGAACATTCTAGAGACAGGGAACAGCAGTGCAGATGATTTTTTCTAATTGCTGTTAGCTATCTTCCAACTATTTAATTAGAATAGCTTTTTGGGAAGTGGGGATAGGGGTGAAAGACAAACTTACTTGTAAGCCAGATATCGTGTAGTTCTTTATATAGTTGGATTTGAGCCTTTTGGATATTTGAGAGCATTTTGAATTATAGGGAAAATATAAAGAAAGAGTAAGGTTATTCTAGTTATTCTAAGTTCTAAAGTAGATGACATCTGAATTAAATCTCCACTGGAATTGCTCATGGATTAAATTGGTTGATGACCAAAACATATTATTAATAAATAAATATTGTTTTTATTTTACTCTATAAAATAGCATCAGTTATTGGACTTGTCATCTATTTTTAGTCCGGATAGGAAACGAAGATTAATAAAACCGCAGCTGAAAGCTGAGCTCGTCACTACACCTTCTTCTGCGCCTGCGCGCCCAACCTTATTGAGAAACATAGCAGCTCAGATGAATGGGAAAGTAGTTGACTCTGCGAGTTTGGTCCGAACAAGAAGTACCAGGGTGATAAATGAAACAACCATCAGTGAACAACCTTCTACTTCTTCAGGTGCAAAGCCTGTAACTTTGAAACCTAATAGTGCTGCTACATCAGGAAAAACAGGTGAACTAGTTGATAAAATTTTAATTCTAAATTTGCCTTCTTACGATTTCTGTTATAGAATCAGAATTTGTAGCGTATGGTTGTATTCACAATGTTCAGTTACAAGGGAATTTTTCTTAAGAGATGGTAACTTTCTTAGAGAAGCTTCTCAGGATCTTTTTAAATAGTTTTGTTGGTTGGGAAATTTATTTGCCTACACTAGACCTTCTATTATTGTTGTTACTAATTATTTCTTAATGGGCAACCTCACTGTATACCCATTGTCAGTTTCTTAAAGGAGGTATTTTCCTGAGTTTGTATATTTGAATTAAGGAGGCACTAACAACCTGCCCCTGCCTCTGTAATATCTCCTGAAGTCAAATAATTTCCTGAATCTGCATATGCTGTATGAGCTCAGGACAGGTATGGCAAGAATGCTGGATTTGAAGCACCTTTGCTTATTTTGATCTAAATAACTACATTCTACAGAAATATAAAAGTGTAATTGTGTAAACAGTAAAGCTTTAATAAATCTTATGAAAAGAGGATGAAGAACAGCATCTTACTTTGTATGCACTTTATATGTATTCCATATTGAAAATATTAAATTATTAATGAGCAGATTTCTATTAGATTCTAATGAAAACTTACCCTCTTTTTTTGTCTAATAGTACTAGAAAATTCTACCAAGCATTCCAAGAACCAGAATGTTTTGCCAGTCCCTAATCAAACCAATTATATCCATAACACTAGGAATAATACTGCAAGAGAAAATTTAGAAAAAGATAAACTAATTAAACGTAAACCAAAATCAGCTATGGTCAATCCACAAGGTAAGTTTCATTGGTTTGTTCATTGCTTATTTGTAATATCTATAACATCTATTAAAAACATAGTAACAAAATGCAACAACCTGACTAAAAAGGAGAAACACTACAAAATGGTGCTTCCTTCTTCCAGATGATCCTTTGCAGATGATCCAGAAGGATATATATGATCAGTAATATTAAAGGCCACCAAGATATCCAGGATCATACTGCCATTTGTGTCCTGACTTAATTCCTCATCAAGGAACCAGCCTCTACCTAATGGGCTCCTCATTGAATATCTTCCCTCTTTTCCTCTCTGTTAGATATGGGTCTTTCACAATTCTTACATCCCTTAAAGGGCTGTATTCGCTATAATTAGTTGGTGGCATATGATGTTGAAAAATAGATAATAGATTCAGCAGATTGATAACTCCAATTCTACATTTTAATCTGTAAATTTAAGTTTGTGCTGTTAAAAATGGCTGCTGTGACGAGTCACTTACACATTACTTTGTTGTTATAGCAGATTGCAAGAATAATGCAATGGCTTTGGCCTTGGGAAGCATCCAAGTAAATGGACATGGGGAGCAATCTTCAAAACCTGTATTTAAGAGAGGCCCTGGACGGAAACCCAAGATTGAGACCAACAATACATGTGAAGTGGTGCACAAGAAAAGAGGCAGAAAACCCAAAACCCTGTTACTTGCTGAACAGAAACATTCAGAGGTGCACAGAAACCAGACTATGAAAGATTTGACAAAAGAAGAAGCCTCTGTTTCTACTGCATGCAATTCTGTCTCTGAAAACAATGTGAAGGAAGACTTGTTACAAAGAAAAGGGCGTGGTGGGAGAAAGCCTAAAAGAAAACTCCAGGAAGATCAGCCAGCATTTGAACTTACTTTTACTCCTGATCCTAAAATTCAGACAAGAAGCAGGAGGAAAAAGATAGATGAGCCTGTTGAAGAAGAGACTGAGGAATTTAAAGATTCTGAACCTCATATGAGAACTAGAAACCAAGGTAGGAGGACAGCCTTTTATAATGAAGATGATTCAGAAGAAGAACAAAGACAGCTGTTGTTTGAGGACACTTCTTTGACTTTTGGAACATCTAGCAGAGGCAGAGTCCGAAAGTTGACTGAAAAAGCAAAGGCTAATCTGATTGGTTGGTAATTTTGGCATTTAAAAATGCTAATAAATAGGTACAGTTGAGGAATTCATAGACCTAAGGGTATCTGCTTTCTGCTGCTATTTACGGATGAGAATATGTTCTAATATGATAAAATAATAGCAAAAACAAATTGAAAATTTCTTGAAAGAAGTATGTATTTTAAA
Source organism: Pseudonaja textilis (assembly GCF_049901715.1). Lineage (NCBI taxonomy): Eukaryota > Metazoa > Chordata > Lepidosauria > Squamata > Elapidae > Pseudonaja > Pseudonaja textilis. Next base: position 114,135,737 of record NC_141990.1, read on the forward strand.
CAATTGCTATTTATTGTTCTCCAAATAGGTTATGCATTTCAATTCAGTATGTTCAGTTGGTATAAATGAAATCCTTGATTTCCAGAAATGTTACTGTAATTTTGAGCAGTACATAAACCTCTATTTGAATAGTAGAATTTTTAATGTAAAGATTGAAAACAGAACTCCTATTTTTGAATGAGCAAGGTACAGTACATTTGTATAGATTGTAGAAACTGTATTTGCAAGATCATAGAGTATGGCACTAAATGCCATTGAGAACAAAACAAAATTACCAAATTTGCTAATTAGTTACCATTAATTCAATAGTGATTGGGCACAGTTTTATACAAACACAGGGCAGATCATTTTATCTAAGTTCTGCCAGAGAGAGAGAGAGAGATCACATATATAGATATAGATATATATACATATATGTATATATCCACATTGGAAAAAGTTTGACTAATACGTCTAATTTTTCAGACCTTCATTCTTCTACCAATCATATCTCTGTTTATTGTGCCAAAGACTGAGAACCAGAATAGAGAAAAACTTTTACTATGAGTGCGACATATTTTCAATTATATTTATCACTCCATGTTCAAAGTATACATTATTCTGGAATATTACCTCTACTGGTACATTGTAATAAGAGCAGTTTATGCAGTGGTAGGAACTTTTGAGAGATATTGAAACAAAATATAATTTGATTAAAGGGTTCAGTTAAGCTGCAGGAAAAGTGTGAGACTGATGTTTATGTTATGATCAGATTGCTTCTATGAATTGTGTTAAACTGACTAAAATTATTTTCAAAAGAAGTTGACGTGTATGTATGTATTGAGTATATACACGAGCACATAAACATAAAATTACCCAGGTATAATTTTTTCCAGGATTTTTTAGATTGCTCTACAATATTAAAAATTTTAAATGTCAAACTTTAGGGGGAAGATTGGTTGTTTTCCATTATTAAAAATAAAAAGGCCAAATCACTTTTTATGCAATCATATTTTATACAGTGTTCTCATTGCACATTGTTTTTCTGCACTTTTTACAGTATACTTAACCAAGCTGACATCAGTCAATATATCCATCCTAAAGGAAATTTCCACTTTATGATTGTGCCTTGTATTCTATTATTTTGTGCATCTTTAGTAACCTTAAGTTGTCTATTGTAAATGATGACTGTATGACTTAGGGGAATGTATTGCTGTATGTACTGCTATGGGGGAAAACAGTTATTTATTTGTTTATGGTACATTTACTTATTTTATCCCTTTTAAAATCTTAATACAATGTTTATTGTTTAAAATCATAGTCCATTTAAAAATGCAGAGTAAACAGTTGTATGGTACAAAAATGTAACCACACTTTTACTTTAACATTCTTGCAGGAAATGGGACATGTGCAGAAGATGGCAATTTAATTTTGTTTGATTTTATTTGGAAATACATTATCTAAAAATGCAGATGTACAGCAGTGTGTTGCCTGTTCCAAAGATGCTTGGTATGATTAATTTTGACAGTGCAGTTTGAAGAGTAAGGATCTGAATCTTAAGCTTCTATGTTTTCACTGAATTCAGTGTTTCATTCCTCCAAATAGATTATTGGCACTACCAAAGATTGTGGTATTGATCAGCTACTTGATCTTACACACAGTTGGAGAATTGTAGGTAGTTTTAGTCACCACAGCCAAATCCGTGCAAAGGAAATTTCAATTGAATAGAGTTCAGCACAGATGCAGGAAAATTGATTGCTTGGAATGCAAATATATTTAATATTCATTTTGAACTCCAGCCAATTATGTGGCAACCCAACTTTAAAGTATATTTGTGGTTTAACCATAGAACTTAAAAGTGTAGTTTTTTCACATTTTTTTAAGCTAACCACCTTTATAAGAAAATGTGCATCATGTAAGAACTTGTTTCCCTAACTTAAAAAGTAATGTCATCATCATATGGCATTCTTAAAAAGTTCCATAGCACTTCATATTTCCACATTGTGATGTTTGGGCAATCTTCATATTATACTGGCACAGTATAATATGATTATGAAAATATGTTTATTTTCTTTAATATTTTAAAGAATTGCACATGCATATTTTAATACTGATTCTTAAGGGGAATGGACTTTTCTACATGTTTTTTTTAATGTATATTCTTGGTAACATTGGAGGCATTGCCGTGAAAAGATGACAAGTTGTGTACAAAGAAAACTTGTTTTACAACTTACAGTGAAAAACATTAAATTATACACTTTAAGATTTTGTTGCAGAAGGTAGGAAGTTTAAATTACCTGGTTTCCTCATATTATCTATACTGGCGTATAATAGAAAGTTCAAACCAAATAGGAAATTATCGTTGTAGTCCTACTGCATTTATCATGTCCCACTTGGCATGCTAATATTGGTATAATTTTGGAACAAAGAATAATATACACGACCATTATAGGACCTGAAAAAATGACAAAAATTTAAAGTCTTTGTAACACTTTCCTTTTCCTGAAGAATTTATTTAGTACTAAGAGGCCCTACTGACTATCTTTTTCCTAATATTATTTGGCAATTTTCTTCAAACAATACAGTATAACACTGTAGCTATGCTACTTTCCTTAAATAAGATTAAGCTTGACTTGATTTAAATTTCTTTGATTTGGTTTAACAAGATTTGCAAGATTCTTGCTGTACCAACAAAAACAATTTTCATTTAGAACCTAGATAAGCAATAATTCATGGTTCGGTAATTTGTGATGATCTATAATAAAATATATTATGGATTATATTATACTATCTTTAGAAAAATACATTTCTTTGCACATTTGCATAAATATTTATGTACATATCATCTCTTGGTACTTACTGATATTCATTCAAGTTATTATCTTACAAACTTGACAGTCATAAAAGCAAATTTAACATAACCTAAAAAGAATTCTGGTACAGCATGGACTATTTGTTTCAAAATGCTACTCCATTATTTCATTGTTAAGTATGGTTAATATGCTGTGGTCTGATAGAAAAGCATTCCACATTCATTTCAAAACAACAGTTTTTCACTTTAAAAATTAAAAAATTCCAAATTTAATAATAAAACTAGCAGGCTTGAGTTTTGTTTCCTAGCAGTTATAATAATCACCAGCCTAATAGTGGATATCAAACAATGATCATTTTTGTTAGTGAGAAGTAATGAAGTGTGGAAAGAATTGTCTTCCTATATTGAATTGATTGCTTTAAGGTACATTTGCCCCTAAGAGCAATTAATAGTATGATTTGTACCATATTGTCAATTTTATCAGTGAATATTATTTTAAAATAACTTTGTTAAACATTCTATAAGAGTCATGCAAGAGTATTACATACCAGCTTTTAAATGGGCATGTATATTTGTACACACAAAGATCTCACATGCTATAATACAAATGTTCTTGAAGTACCAATTTAGGATTTCAGTTTCACAAGCTTTAATAGTCTTAAATAACTTTACAAAGGAACCATCAAAGTCCCCTTATCAAGGGTCTTGAGTTTTGCTTTCTGTAAAGAGAGTTGGCCCAGTGAGCTAAAGATTGTCACCTCTGCTCTGACATAAACTCTTCCCATTGATGTATTACATCTAATGAAGTTTTAGGGCACAATTGAATCCATTTTGCATTTCCACTTTGTGTCAAGAGGCACACAGAGAAGTTATGCTTTGACCCCTCCCCGCAATCTGCAAAACCCCCTCAGGTGAACAGTTCAGTTGTGGGAATCCTGCATAAATGTAAGGAACCGACTGGATCGGGATTTTATTCTACATTTTCATGTATCTGTTAATCTTGCACTTCATATAATTGGATCTAAGGAGTCATCTGATAAAAGGGCTGCTCAGTTTCTACTGTAAATAATGTACATATGTTTATATTTTTAAAAAGATGTACATTTCATATATGATGGCCAAGTCTGAATATCATTTCTAATATAAATCACTGGTATTGCATTTTTAAGGTGTTATCTGTACACAATTTGTATTTAAGTTACAATTGGCTATAGAAAAACATTTTTGTTTTTGTTTTCAGCTCAGAGCTCTTTGAAGAGAACACTTTAATTTCAGAAAGATGAAAGATAAAATCTAACGTTATTGTAAACTTTTGAAAGTGCTGATGTTGGTTTATTAGTGGTTTTTGTTGTGCAAGGGCAACTAAGATATTGAATTTGCCTGTTATGTATGTTTCAGAACAGTTCCCACTAGAAGAAAAGTCTAATTTCTGGAGGGATATAATGGGATTCAACTCAATATAAGATTTTTAAAAATCTAAAAGGAATAGGGTGGAATGAAGACACTAATGGCATTATTTGTGGAATTACCAGAAACAAGCCTCAAGTCTGTTCTAAAATGTATAATTTTAGGAAATATTTCTGTTAAACAAAAAGAAATTAAACAATGACTTATTTTGCATAGATATGAAATACTGAGTTTTTAGAAAATACATTTTTTAAAGTACAATTAAACACATCAAGAAACTGTGCTGTGATAGAAAATAAATTGTTGACAAAATGCTTGCTGTAGAAATTACTTATGAAATATTTGCACAGAATTTGTACACTTGCACAGATGGCATTTAACATATGTATCAGACATACACCTAAAGAAATGTTGTCACACATTATTTGTTACATTTTTGGACCATCACTGCAAAAAATCTGAAAAATTCGTTAAATCTGAATAATCGGTTCACATGACTTTATTTTTAAGTAAAACATTTGTCACTTAAAATGTGAAATATATAAAATAGAACAATATAAGGAAATTGTCTTGGAACATTTAGTTTTAAAATTGACACATTTAAAGCTATACTTGTTTTGTACAATATGTAAATCCCAAATATGTTTTATAATACTTTTAGGTTTTTTCAAGATTAATTTCCCTAGAAATCTTAATTATACTATAAAGTGCAGTCTCTCACCTGGATGAACAGTGCCCTTTCTTTTTGTATATATTGATTGAAACTTTTATTGTTATGTGAAACACTTATGTTGGTTTTGATGAATAATACTTGGAATCCTTTTATACAAACTAGAATGTAAGTGTAAGAATTACTGTCACTGCAATGTAGTAACAAACCTATTTTTAAATAAATAGAAAACTCGTTTTTCTAAGTTGTGTTGATTTCTATCATTAATGAAGTTCTTGCAGGAGGAATATAATGAAGATTTTGCAAAAACAATTGCACGGATAATGGAAGAATCATTTTTTTTTAAAAAAAAATCCATGCTGCAGATCTCATCTACTTTAATGGAATGGAGCAACATCCAGAGGATATAAAACAATAAAGATGGTAACACTGATAGTCAACTACTTTTCAATATCTGTCATGTGGGTAGTATACTTTTTAAGTGAGATTTGATCACTGTCATCATCTTGGTTTATTTACCCGCTCCCCATGGAGCCCTTGAATGGGAGATTCCCACCAAACAATGTGAGTGGAAATGCTGAGTATTAGGTTGAATAGAAAAATGAAATGAATTATTGTTACTCTGCTTTATCTCAATTCTGCTGAGCATTCTCTGGAGGGACAAATGTGGGTCCAATCTTGGTTATTTCTGATTTTTTTATATAAAAGGCTGTGTATTGGTAGACATATTGCTTTTCAAAGAAATGTTAATGCAATATTTCATTACTAAATAATCCAGCTGTAGGAAATTAGAAATGGAAAACTTCAAATGCATTTGTTCCTATAGGTTTGCAGAATTTTATTATGCTGGATTTAGTAACACAGGGAAAAAACAAATGGGAAATTCCACCCAAACAGAAAAGGAGGAAAAATTATATTGCCAAGAAAATAATGTATGATTACAGAGTGGCATACTCACATTGTTTTCTTGGCAACAATGTACGTTGTCTGCTATTATATTTGTATTTATTTTCTCCTGCAATTAGTTTGAAAGATTCAGGATTTCTCATAATTACAATTCAGTGTAACTTTTGTTTCCAGATTTTTTTCAGTTTTATTTTGTGTGATATTCTTCTATAGTATCGTTCTAGCATAATGGATAGATGATAAAGATTGATGTTAATAATCCAAGAGCCAATATACTTTCAAGAAATTATAACTTGGCTGCCAGGTGAGTTATGAAAGTATTATTGGCTGTGGAATATGGATCAAAATTTTCCTATTAAACTCCACATTAGCATAACTGCTAAAAATATTCCAATTCTTCATTAGGCTGTTTCAGGAGTTTTATGTTGAAACCTTTTTTGGGGGTGGGTGGGTGGGTTACTTCTCTAAAGCACAGCGGCTGAGCTTCCAAATTAACTTTTGGCTTGGTGCAAAGTATACCATAGCCATGTTCAGATATTTTTCTGAACTAGATGCACTGGAAATATGTTAAGGAGCACGTCATACCTGCAATATGTCCTGAGGTTCAGGATCTTCCATATGCACCTGTACATTCAGTATGTATGAAGATTGTTTTCCATTTTAGCAGAACTGGAAGTCATATCATACCTATGTGGGTACCTAAACGCTTTCATCTGAAAAATCTTAGAAATCCTACAGGAAATATTTCTACGAGTGGAAGAATCAAAATTGAACAAAATTAACCTACCCAAGATTACCTTTTTTCATTAAAATTGGTGGACATTAATTCAAAATGGAAAATGGATGTGAAAGAATTTGATTATTCAAGGTTTCCAACTGATTGCATTATCTTGCTCCTACCACAAGACAGTTCTTCCTCTTGAAATCAGTGGAAAAATATAAAATTTCCCAGTTTGAGCAGAATCTTCATCTGTGAGCCACAAATTATATATTCTGCGGTACGTCTTACTTGGAGAAGTAGTGGAGCAATGTTTCTTTCATCAGGCACTATAGGTTTACCCAAGTTGAGCCAAAATACTCAAAACATGGTTTGCTACATCAGACATAATGCTCTTGCTCAACATTATTTTTCAGACTAAGGCTATTCTAAAAAAATCCCTGTCATTTTTGCTACTTTAGTTGTTCCCAACTACAGATAAATTTATATCTAATGGCCTATTCTAGAACAAGATTTGAGTAGTTGGATTCCTTGGCCAAATGTGGGTGCTTCTGCTACCTGCAATAATCGTGAGAGGATGTATACAGTCAGGTTTGTATATATTATGACAATGATAGGTTTTGTGGCATTTGGCCTTTGTACATCACAACATTGAATTTGAAATGAAACAGTTAAGATGTGACAAAGTGAAGATTTTCAACTTTAATATTCAAGGGGCTTGACAGAAGTGTGACATTAAGAAGAATTACAGCCATTTGAATACACGACCCCCAATTTTGGTAGCTCATAAATGATAGGACAAATGGCTGACAGTTTCATGGCCAGGTGTGGCTTGTTCTCTTGTTAGTCCATGACAAATCAAGCGGATAAAGAACTGGAGTTGGTTATGAGTATTATATTTGCATTTGATGTATTCACTGGAACATTCACCGTAAGATCCAAAAGGTATCTATGCAAGTGAAAAAAACCATTATTGGGTTGAAAAAACAATCCCATTAGAGATAGCAAAAAAAAAAAAGGGGGGGGGGAGAAATGGCCAAAGCAATAGTTTAGAATGTTCTTAAAAAGAAGAAATTAACTGGTAGGTTCAGCAACACCAAAGGCTGGTAGACCACGGAAAACAAACCACAGAATTGGTGGTCAGATCATTGATAAAGAAAACCCCTTTCACAACAGCTAGCCAAATCAAGAACATTCTTGAGAAGGTAGGAGTGTTATTGTCATAGTCTACAGTTAAGAGACAGCTGCATGAATGTAAATACTAAGGCTTCACAATGAAACCACTGATAATGCTCAAGAACAGAAAGATTAGATTTTGCCAGAAAATATCTTTAAAAAGGCTACTCAATTCTGAAATAAGATTCTTTGGACTAATGACACCATAGCAAGATTAACTTGTACCAGAATGATGGAAAGAAAAAAATATGGAGAAGGAAAGGAACAGCTCATTATCTGAAGCCTAACTCATAAGTCAATTATGGTGGAGGCAGTGTTATGACATAGGTCTGGATGGCTGCCAGTGGAACTAGGTCATGGTGTTTATTGATGACCTGATTGCTGATAAAAGTAGCAGGATGAATTCTGGGCTATACTCATTTCAGTTTCAGCCAAATGCTACAAAACTGATAGGATGTGGCTTCATATTGAGGATAGATAACAACCCAAAACATATAGCAAAAGCACTTCAAGAGTTTCTCAAGGCAAAGAATTGAGACGTTCCTCATTGGACAAGTCAGTGACCTGATCATAACCCAATAAAGTATGCTATCCACTTACTGAAGACAAGACTGAAGGCAAAAAGAACCACAAACAAGCAATGGCTGAAGGCAGCTACAGTAAAGGCATGGCAAAGCATCTCAAAGAAGACTTAGCATATCATCGTGTCTATGGGTTCCAGACTTCAGGCATTCAATGACTGTAAATGACTTACATCCAATATACAGTCCTTTATATCCACTCTTAGGCTTAGATCCCTACTTGAAAGAACAGCCCACTGGGATCTAAATTGCATAGTCCTACGTCCTTCTGGGCAAATGTATAACTTTGTGAGCAGAATTGCTAAATTTATAGTTAAGGAAGATGAGCAAAGAACCTGTTAATTTTGAGCAGATTGGGGTATCCTGTAAATGCAATGTATTTATCTGAATGTTGATTCTTTACCACATACGTATTTTAATATGTATTTTCTTTTATCTGCTTTAGATCCTATATTTTTATATGGAATAAATCATCTATCATATTTAACAGTAAATAATCATTTCTGAAAGCCAAAATATTCCAGGGAATCCTCTCAAATTTTGCAAATAGAACGCGATTTTTTGGATTATGGTAAGAAGTTACTTAAGGAAACTACCATAATATATGCAAATTAATCCATAAGTTGTTTTTTAGTGAACCAACTGCAACGTCTATTATTTATTAATGTGTGTTCCTTTTTCTTCTCCCTATTCAGTGGTAAGCACAATTTGGTGGCCCAGTACAAAGTACTGCACTAATTTGTTTTGTTTATAAAGCATTGAGAAAAACAATCTCCTTAATACTGTCTTGAACAAAAGCCTAATTGTAAACCATTTTCAACTTAACAGTAAGAAAGCCACAATGAAGCTGTTGTACAAATATTTTATTTCAATAGATTGCTCTGGACCAAACCAAATATGTGTACTGCTGCATGAATAACAGAATAAATTTTTAGGTCTACTGGCTGCTGTATGTTTTTTAGATAAACCAGTTTGCGTAACCCACTGACAAGGGGAGGTGGACTGAAAGGCACACCTACCTGTTTGCCTTGCTGAGCAACAGAATGATTCAGTAATTGCTTCAAAATCATGCTCAATGAGCTTTTTCCTGAATTGTATGACTTGCTAATAATAATTGTAAGATAGACTTTCCCTTAATTTTAGATACATCTGAATAGCAATGACTTTTTAAAAACACTGGCAGGGATCCACATTTTTCATCCCATTCAATAGAAGGAGTTTCTACTTCAACTATAATTTTAAATTTAAGACTATGGAAAATCAAGTTGAGCTTCCTGAGTACATTCTTCCTCATAAAGGAAAAACAAAGTCTAATTAATGGTTTCAGAGGTTAATTAGTTCCCTTTTATCAGAGCAGCCTTCTTCCTCTTCTCTCCCTTTATTTCAAAAATAGCAAATACCCTTGAAGAAATGTGGATAGTGGCACTTTGGAGTTTCTGTTGAAAACTGAATAAACCTGAAGAATTGTCTGTATGATCTTCAAGATGACCTTCTGACTCCTTTACCTCCTCTTCCTTGATTAGCAGGGGTTTCCCTACGGAGTGTCCAAACAATTGACAAACTTCTTGAGCTTTTTGCTGAGCACTTCTAACAGCAGAAACGCATACCTGCCGCCTGAAAAGAAAGAGCGGCAAGACTTAGTTAATCGGTTCTTATTTTAATTGCAGTTTTATGCTTGTCAAACTCAGAATTTGATGACATTTCTTTTTAGGTAAAGTGAAGCCTCAGGATACATAATAACTCACTTCAGTATCACATAACTGCACATCTAGGTACATAATTACACATACTTCCACATAATTACAAGTTTTCCCTTAATAGTGTATGTTTAAAGATCTGTTCTTTTCTGAAAGAAAGCTGAAGTAATTTTTAAGAACTAAACTTGCCTTTTTTCTTATTTATTCCCTTTTCTTTGTAAACTATGATAGCATTCAGTTATTAGTCTTATATACAGCTTCACGGTGCTTTACAGCCCTCTCTAAGTGGTTTAGAGTCAGCCTATTGCCTCCAACAATTTGGGTCCTCATTTTACTGATCTCAGAAAGATGGAAGGCTGAGTCAACCTTGAGTCTGGTGGGATTCGAACTGCCAAATTACAGTCAGCTGGCAGTCAGCAGAAGTAGCATGCAGTAACTGCATTCTAACCATGTGCTTTCAAGACTCAGTGGTAATTGTATAGTTGAGGGCAAGTCTGCTTTACCACTGTTCCGTACACACAATCCTGGAAATATGAAGAGCAAATTAAAAATACTTCAAATATATACAACCCCATTTTAAAAAAATTATTGGTTTATTCTGATTGCTTCCCTAATTTAGGTGCGTGCTACAATACTAGAAAGCATTCTAGAGATTAGATTGGTGACTTGGGCCACTCACTTTTTTTCAGCCCAACCCACTTCACAAGTTTCTTCTTGTGGGGAAAATAGGAGACAACATTACCCAACTTCAGTAGTACAAAAAATAAAAATGGGTTATAATGAAAAGAATGACAATAGTAATAAAAATAACCTTATTTGTTTCAATATTGCTTTTTTAATATTATTCTCTTTCTTAAATTATGGAGGAAGGTTGGGGAGATGAAAAATGTGTCCAACTTGTCTGAATCTAATTCAGTATTTCATTCTGACATTCTACAGTATTTCCCAACCTCTCCTGCCTCCAAGACTTGATAGGAAAGAAATACACATTACAGTAGTAACCTCCCATAGTGACTCCAGTCTTTTTATTAGTAACATAGTAGTGATTGCATTCCTCTTGCAGCTATGTGGAAATGCTGGTAGGAACCAGATGATCAGTTTTAGGTCTGACAACCCTGGCCCTAGCTATTAAAGCTGAAATCTCTATATATGGCACTGTCAGTTCTCTTCAAGTTGAGCAAGAAAATAGTATTTTTACTTGTGTTGCTTGGAACACACATTCACAGTGAAATAAGCAAGCCAGAAATATACATCTTTTTGAGAAATGTATTGAGAAACTTACCGAAGGGTATCTACAGCCTCCATCGTGTGGTAAAAGTGTGGTGAGCTGATGATAACAGATTTATCTAGTTTCTCAACAAGGTGATTACACGTATCTTGCATTTTCCCAAAATCAGTAAATATAATGCAGACCTGTAAGTGAATATAAAAATATAAAAGCCTTTTTTCAATGGTTTAATTGCAAGATGACCAAAACAAAAGATCGCAGGATATATATGGATCTTTTCTAGCCTCTCACTTTTTTATTTACTTTCTCACACTGTTTACTATTATAAAGCTGGCTCAAAATCTGCAAAATAAACCAAGTATAGTGAATTAAAAATCAATTACTGGCTAGGGTATTATCTGAAAAGATACAACTGATGCAACTAGCTGGTATTCCAATGCAGTAAATCCAATCTTGGAGCATTGGAAAGCAATGTTTTATATATATATATATATATAAATATTAAAGGTTGGGCTTTAATTAATAGGGCTGCAAAGTGTAGTCAAGTAAACACATAGCTTATTTTTCTTTTAATTATATTAAACAAAATACTAAAAATGGATAAACTTATAAAATGATTTACAGTGCTGTGGGGCGACCCTGAACAAACATTAACTTTTAACACTAAAAGTTCAGGTCAGTGAGAACTATGCAAGCGGTTGAAAATTGTGAATATTAAAAATAGAGAAATACTTCAACAACTTAAGTGATGAAGAGAAAAATATTTTTCAATATGATTTATTTTTAAAATTATTATTTTTTGAACATCATTTAAGGTGTTGAAATACTTTTAAAATACCCTATTTTAAACCATTTGCTAGTATTTACTATTAGATTAGGGCCATGGTAATCTACAGAGAGAGATTTTCATTAGATAAGCCATAATTTAAATATGCACTTTCAAATATGAATCTATGCTACAGTTTAGCAACACATCTCTTCAATACTCACTTCATTTTACTATTTGAAAAAAACTACCCATTTTTAATATATCAAAATACTAGATATGTAGAAGAGACATTTGTCCTAAGATACCACAGCAATTAATGACATATTTCAGAATATTTCCATTAAGTTTCCCATTAAAATTCTAAATTAGCTTTAACATGATACAATGCTAAATGAAAAAGCAAATGAGTGAATTTAATAAAATTAACAATTCAAATCTAGAGACTTTTAAAAGTTTTATCAAATCAAAACAAACATATTTGAGACTAACGGTGCTTTTATTTAAGATACTTGCCTCAGCTTCCATCTTATACGCATTGTCTATTCTACTGAAGTTTTTTGTCACAGTCACATCATTTTCCTTGGGGAAGAAAAATGATAATTTTAAGTCCACTACTTAAAATCAATGTTCTTTTAGGCACACTAAAAAACAGAATAAGGCAATGTATTTCAAAACAGTAAAAGTGAGTTGGAGCTGGGCAGACTCACTAAAATTAACAAAGTTATATTAATAAGGATCAAGTCCAGACCCAAACTTAACACCCTTTCTTAAGCAATGTTTTAACCCATACTTTACCATGAAAACATTTAACCATTTATTTGAATCAAAAGTAAAAAAGTGCTTCAAAGTAGAAGGGTAAACCTTTTTGCAATTTTTTTAAAGCAGTTGTGCCCCTTCCTGGAATCATGTAAAAAATATTTTTGCCTTGAAATTCAAAGGGCTGAACAATCCTAATAAGCATGACCGAGTGAACAATTTCCAAAAATACTTAATAAATTATGCTTTGAAAGATTTGCAACATCAGGAATATCCTAAATTCTGTAAGCCAGCTTGAGTCGCCATGAGCGAATGGGCAGCAAATATAAATTTAATAAATAAATTACCTGGTACCTGTTATGCATAGGACAGTAATTAAGTGTGTTACTCATAGCATAACAAACTATTCAAAAGAAACAAAATTATTCTCAAAGATTTTTTTGAACTATATTAAGAACTGTGATTGATGTAAACTAAAATAAAAATACTAGCATAAAAATGCTAGCATCAATTGGCTGACTTTAGGATATCACCTTATCAGCCCTAGAACGAAGGCAATGAAAAAGCGCCTCTGAAAATGAAAGCGCCCTAAAAATTGCATGAATTTGATGATGAGGTGACCAAGAGTTCTGATTTACTTGAAGGCCACATATATTTTCTATTTTATTTGTGTGCTTTTTCCTTCAAAATTGTTTCCACAAACAGTGTTATATCTTATTTCTAGGTTAGATGTAATAGTTATCATAACTATTACTAATCCAGAGGAACTCAGTAAGTTTCATAGCTGAGTGAGGTCTGAAACAGGTTGGAATTACATCCATATGAACTCAGGAAAAATTATGACTTTTAGATCAGTATATAACTCTGTTGCTAGTTGCCCAATGACACTCCTTCATGATGGCTAAGTAATATATATGATTATAGGAAATAACCCCTCCTTTGGGACGGTGGATTGGGAAAGCATGACACAATGGTGGAGTGGAAAGTCTTTAGTTAGGAAGGTATGAACCACAGCTCTGTATCTGATCTGGCAGGATAAATAAGAAAGGTATATTACCACTGATAGATGGCTTTCAAGCAACAGCACCCTAATGATAAAGGTACTGGACGACTAAATGTCTATGGGGATTCTTAGTCATCCAAGTCATGGTTTCCCCAAAGTGCTTTGTCAATTGGACTTTCTGGTTTTTTCTTTGAAGATGTTTCTCTTCTCATCCAAGAAGCTTCTTCAGCTCTGAAGAACAGCTGAAGAAGCTTCTTGGATGAGAAGAGAAACTTCTTCAAAGAAAAACCAAAAAGTCCAGTTTTCTCTTGAAAAAGCACCTTTGGTATTGAAATGACTAGCAAGCAAGAAGATTCACTTTCTAGTCCAACACCAGCTCCCTGGTGATTCTGAGCCAATGAACCTCCCTAAACTCAAACTACTTCACAGCCTTGCTTGCTGCAGTTAAAAATTGTATGCTACATCCACTGCCATGGGCTCTGTTAGTGTTTGGGGACAAACCCCCAAAGCAGAGTGCACAGCAGCAGTCAAGCCAGGCAGCCAAATGAGAGAGAGGCTGGGCCCAAGAGTATACACACACTGGAGACAAAAACACTGTTTGTAGTTTTTAAAATAGTTATTTAATTCACACAGAGATTAAGAAGTGTCATTCAGTCCATATGTCAGTATCCAATATATCCATCCAGTAACCTAGTCCATTAACTAGTAAATACAATGTCTTTATCTGCTTGTAAATCTTCTCCTCCCGATACCTTTCTCTCAAAGACAACGCTGAGTATGCACAGCTCACCAAGTAAACAGTCCTTTTGTTCAGTAGAAACGGTATCTGGCACAGTAGCCAACAAGCAGACGTCTCATACAGGAGTAAAACAGCAGACCAGCGACCAGTAACACCAGGAACCAGACCAGGAATCAGCAACCAGGAAGTGTTACGTCTCTCTCACTGCCTTATTACTGCTGCTTGCAACCGCACCCTTAATTATCAAATTACATTGCAGTTTTTGTGCTTTAAGCTGCAAACACTTAAACCTAGGTTTATATATTCATTCACCCAAACCAGTTGGTGTATCCATATACCCAACATTCTCCCCTTTTGGGTGATATAAATATATAATACCCTTACATTCTAAACCCATATTTTTCACAACTCTCTAGGTGCTTAATGGCACCTTGGGCTTTAGTAAAATTATCAGCTATATTGTCCTCTGACATGCAGTACTCCAGCTGTATCATTTTACTCTTTACAGATTGTCTAACGTTTAGATACCTTAAATCTGTATGCTTGCTCCTAGTTTTTACTGCAATGTTTGTGGCCATTTGAATTGCTGCCTGATTATCTTCATGTACAATTATTGGATAATTTACAGTTATACCCATATCATTCAACATTTGTTTATACATAATTAACTCAGTACATAATAGTGATAAACAGGAGAATTCTGCCTCCATAGTAGACAAACTTATATGCTGTTGTCTTATTGACTTCCAACCTATTAATGTATTACCCAGCATTATGGCTGTTCCTGAAGTCGACTTTCTTGTGTCTCTTTCTGATGCAAAACTAGCACCTGCATAAGCACTCAATATGAGATCACCTTTTGGTTCTAAATACAGTGCATGGTGTAATGTTCCTTTAAGATATCTTAAGATTCTCTTCAATGCATTCCAATGACATTGAAGCGGATCATTATTATGTCGTGCCAGCTGATTAATACTATAAGCAATATCTGGCCTTGACCAATTGCTAATGTATGATAAGCTACCAATCAAAGATTGATATATTGCCTTATCAAACTTGGGACTTTGAGTATCCATTTTGCAAATATCCTGACTCATTGGAGTCTTTGCAGGCTTACAAAGTTCCATCTTATAATCTATTAGCAATTTAGATATCTTATCTTCCTGAGATATCTTATAACCTTTCTGTGTTTTCAGTATATTCAGACCTAGATATTTCTTTATCTCCCCTAATTGCTTGATTTTTATTTTCTTTTCTAATGATGCTATAATTTTATTTGCTTCATCATTAGTCTCAGTAATCAAGGCAATATCATCAGTGAACAATAATAATAATGATATTTTCCCATTTGTCTCCCTTTTAAACAGACATGGGTCGGCTAAACCAGCTTTAAACCCTATATTGTTCAGTTCTTTTACAATATACTGGTTCCATTCATAGCCAGATTGTTTAAGACCATAGAGGCTCTTTTTTAACAACCAACAATCATTATTATTTTCACCTTTGAATCCAATAGGCTTTTTCATATATACAGTATGTCTTAGTGGAGCGTGCAAGTAAGCAGTTTCCACATCTAAATGGTTAACTATATATTTCTTGCTTGCTGCCCACACTAAAGCTGCCCTTAATGTTGCTGCTTTAAGACTAGGTGCAAATACTTCATCATAGTCATTTGCACTTTGTCTAAAACCTTGGGCTACTAATCTTGCCTTATGGATTATTTTTCCATCCTTATCAGTTTTTATCTTAAAAATCCATTTGCAGCCAATGGGTTTTATATTTACAGGTAATCTCATATTTTCATATACTTTCATATCCTTCAAGGATTTCAATTCCTTATTCATTGCTGCATACCAACTTTCCTGATCTTTAGAAGGATACTTTTTTATCTCATCCACAGTAGATGGAACTCTATTTTCCTGGCACACTGTGTTAGCCTGGTATCTATCAGGCGGTCTAGATATACGTGTAGTTCTTCTGGGAATTACAGGGCTTGTATGAGGACTTTTTTGAGTTACTACTTGTTCCTGTTCCTCATCTTGATCAGCTATTGGTTCTATTTCTTCTTCTATGGGCACTATCTCTTCCTGTACTTCTCTTTTTACTTTATTCTTAAAGTTACAGGGATACTTAATGGGATTTCTGTAGGATTCAATAATTACCTCTTTATTGTTATCCTGTTCTAACTTATCCCATCCTACGTGCTCTAGAAATTGGGCATTGGCACTACTTAACACCTTAGATGTGCCTTTCTCCCAAAATCTATATGCCCTATGGTTAGCTTGGTAACCAACGAAGAAAAATTGTTTAGCTCTGTGTTGCCCTTTATGCCTGAGTTGTGTAGGGATATGCACCCATGCTGGTGCACCAAATGTGTGCAGGTAACTCAGATCAGGCTTCCTGCCATGCCACATGGTGAATGGTATTTCACCAGTAGTTGAGTTAACAACGTTGTTCAATATGTTATTAGCACACATTGCAGCCTCCCCCCACACAAAATCAGGTAATCCAGAATCAGTTAACATTGATCTAACCATTGCCTGTAGTGTTTGGCCTCTTCTTTCTATAAATGCGTTGTGTTGTGGTCTGTATGGTGCAGATTTCTTGTGCTCTATTCCAGCTGCCTTTAATCTATTCTGGAATTTGCTGTTAACAAATTCCGTACCATTATCTGTCACCAAGGTTATCAGTTGCCGTTTAGTCTTTCTTTCTGCAAACTTTAACCAGTTGAAGAAATGTTGATATGTTTCAGTTTTGCTTTTCATTAGGTAGCAAAAACCCATATCTAGAGTAATGGTCCATAATGCTCAGTATATATCGAGCACCCCCCATACTGGGTTTCTTTGGACCTATAATGTCTGCAAATACTACTTCTAAAGGTTCTTTAGTTTTGAAACCATTTAGCCTATTTGCAGGCAATATTTTACTCTTATCTTCACAGCAGACATTACAACGCAAATATTTCTCACAAGGTTTTAACCTTATTCCTTCAGATAACTCTACTGTACGTTTTAGCATTTTAAAATTTACATGCCCCAAACGCCTATGCAATAAATGGATACATTCATTATGAGGCTTGATATTGTTAAATACAGTCTGTGCCTCCCCTTTCTTACTATCATGTAAGACATACAATGTTCCATTTAAAGCTGCAGTTACCTTTTTGTTATCTTTTTCAATTATGCAATTATTATTCTTAAATGTAATTACATAACCTAGTTTATCTAATACTCTTACAGAAAGTAAGTTCATCTTTAACTGTGGTACATACAACATTTTTATATTCTGGTTTAAACATGGACAATATGCAATACCTTCACCCTTGGCCTTGAGGTGCCAGCCATTCGCGAGTGATATATGCTGAGAGCTTGTAGACATTTTTATAAATTTTGTCTTATCTCTCGTGATGCAGTGGGATGCTCCACTGTCCACCACCCATAAATCACTCTTCACATCACAGTTGCTGAACGTGGCTAGTTCAAAGGATTTCTTTGGCATTTTTACATTCTGGCTTTTTCTTTTTCTGCAGAATCTTGCCAAATGTCCTCTGCCTCCACAATTAAAACACTTTTTAATTGTGGAGGCAGAGGACAATTAAAACACTTTTTAATTGTGTATGCCGTCGAAGATAAATTCTCTTCCTCCGGGTGCTTTACTTTACATAGCTGGTTTCTTTCAAGCTTTGAAGATAATTTCTCTTCTTTCTTAGGTTTATCTTCCCTCAGCTGGTCACGTTCATACCTTCTTCTGGCTTCTTCTAATAGCCTGCCGGTAATCTCAGTTACTGATAAACTGTCTTTTGGCAATACTTCTAAAGCAGTCACAAAATCATCATAGCTTCGATTCAAAGAAGACAGTATGATGTATACTTGTTGCAACTCATTAAATATAAGCTCTTTTTCTTGTAGTTCTTGAAAAATGCTTTTCATACAGTTTAAATGAGTTAACATGTCTCCATTTTTCTCAAGATGTGTTCTAAACAGCTTCCGTGTAAGATTGATATGAGCTCCTACACTGTCTCGAACATAAATCTTCTTGAGATTCTCCCAGCAGTTAGCAGCATTTTGCTCTCCATGGATATGAATGAGTTGCTGGTCTGAGAGAGTGAGTCCTATGATGCACAAAGCCTGCTCATTCTTTCGTTCATAGTCTTGTATCTTTTTGGCATCCTCTTCATCATTAGGATCTAAATTAGATACATCTGGTGGGTTTGTTATTATGTCCCACAAACCTTCTCTTCGTAGAAGTAAACTACATTTCATTGACCATGAAACATAGTTTGTTCCATCTAATCTGGATATCATGGACAGACTTGGCAAATTTACTTGTGCCATTGCTCTTCAGATAAATAACTATTCAACAAACAGTTTGTATTTACAGTAATGTGCAACTCACCCCACCTCTAACTGCTATAACCTGGTTAGTTAGACTGTGCTCACTGGGCCCATAACCAATGTTAGTGTTTGGGGACAAACCCCCAAAGCAGAGTGCACAGCAGCAGTCAAGCCAGGCAGCCAAATGAGAGAGAGGCTGGGCCCAAGAGTATACACACACTGGAGACAAAAACACTGTTTGTAGTTTTTAAAATAGTTATTTAATTCACACAGAGATTAAGAAGTGTCATTCAGTCCATATGTCAGTATCCAATATATCCATCCAGTAACCTAGTCCATTAACTAGTAAATACAATGTCTTTATCTGCTTGTAAATCTTCTCCTCCCGATACCTTTCTCTCAAAGACAACGCTGAGTATGCACAGCTCACCAAGTAAACAGTCCTTTTGTTCAGTAGAAACGATATCTGGCACAGTAGCCAACAAGCAGACGTCTCATACAGGAGTAAAACAGCAGGCAGCAGAGATCAGAGAGACCAGCAGACCAGCGACCAGTAACACCAGGAACCAGACCAGGAATCAGCAACCAGGAAGTGTTACATCTCTCTCACTGCCTTATTACTGCTGCTTGCAACCGCACCCTTAATTATCAAATTACATTGCAGTTTTTGTGCTTAAAGCTGCAAACACTTAAACCTAGGTTTATATATTCATTCACCCAAACCAGGCTCCTGACTGACAAGTGAGATTAAAATCAAAATAAGTTGAGATCAACTACTAGCAGCTGCAGCTACACGGCATTATAAAAACAATTTACGACCGCCTACCTCTGGAATGGATCGGGGACTGTCCAGATCAGAGGTCTCCAACCTTGACAACTTTAAGACTTGAAGTCCACAAGTCTTAAAGTTGCCAAGGTTGGAGACCCCTGATCCAGATGATCCCTTTATCCAAGTATTTCTATGCGTACAGCACACAGCCACCCATGAGCAGAAAGCGTATTTTATCCGAATTCAGCCAGTAGGCAGAACGGCTAGGCGTTCCCCCACGCTAGATGTCTATGGAGATTCTCAGTCATCCAGGTGATGTTTGTCCCCAAAGTGTTTTTTTTTTTTTCCAAGAGGCAGCTGGACTTTGTTTTTCTTTGAAGACACTTTGCTTCTCATCCAAGAAGCTTCTTCAGCTCTTCAGATGAGAAGTGAAACTTCTCTCTTCTTGGATGAGAAGCGAAACATCTTCAAAGAAAAAACAGAAAAGTCCAGTTGCCCCTTGAAAAAAAAAACTACCTTTGGGTTTTCCATGCTAAGCTAGACTAAAACCAGGTGGGCATGAAGCACAGGGGATGGTTTTTGGTGGACGGCGGCACCAAAATTCTCCGAAAGCTACTTAACCGGTCTCCCTAGCTAAGACGCGGCTCCTCTACTGGGAACGGTGGGATTAAATCAGGGGTCCCCAAACTTGGCAACTTTAAGACTTGTGGATTTAAGACCCAACGAATTGAGCACGCTGACAAACGGCGGGAGACCTACTGCGGCTGCGCACGCGCGGGGGGAGGGGGGCCTTTTTATTCTCACCCACCGAGATGCCGCCGCGCTGACGAACTGTCTGGGTGACGTAATCAAGTCTGCGAGTGACGCTGCCGCGCGCTGCGCCAGCTTCTCCTTTCCTGCTTCTCAAATAAACCGTGACTTTGGCCCGATCTGGTCCGGCGCTGAGTTCCGCGCTGCCGTTCACGTGAACTTCCCTCCCAAACGGCCCTCCTTCGGCGGCTCTGGGCGGCTCATCGTCTTTGGGCGAGGACACCAACTCAGCGAACACCCGCGCCGGAGAGAGCGGCGTTGGCGGCAACGGCATTTGGCTGGGAAAGGAAAGGAAAGGGGCCCTTTGGAGATCCTAGCAACGGAGGCGACGCCGCGAGCCCTCGCGCCCAAGGCGTGATGGTCCTTGTAGTTCTGACGAGGAAAATCGCGTGGAGGCCGCAGCGCCGCCCCGAACTGAAGAGGGGCGGGATCTGCAGCGTCTTCTATCATTCGCATAGTGTTAAGTTGGATGCTGTCTCGCTCTTGTGGCGGCGGGATGACCCTAGCTAGCAGTTTCTAAATCGTGATTTATGACCTAGCAGAATAGAATAGAACGGAATGGAATAGAACAGAACAAAGAATAGAATAGAATAGAATAGAATAGAATAGAATAGAATAGAATAGAATAGAATACTTTATTGGCCAAGTGTGATTGGACACACAAGGAATTTGTCTTGGTGTAAATACTCTCAGTGTACATAAACGGAATTCCTAGTGATGTCGTCAGAAAAACGGAGTTTATTCGACAAAACATTGAGAATAACGATTTGTTCAATAAAACAGTTTATTCAATAAACCCATCAGGTATAGGATGAGGATTGCAACCAGAAATGGCCATAAAAACTATGCTCTGTGTTATGTTGATGTTCATTGTAATACAGGTAGCCTATGATTTATGAATGTAATTGACTCCAGAATTACAGTTGATCATGGTGTTCACTCAGTGGGTTACGGGACCCCACCTGATATTTATGAACCTAAAAATAATAATTTACAAGCATGAATAAACTGAAATTGCTTGGACTTCATTCATTTATTCATTCATTTCGTATATCTGCCCACCTACAAACCAGTTGTTGGTATGCATCATGTTTATGCATCGCTAATTAACATTTGGGAGATAGAGCTATGTTCCTGCATCTGAACTGCAAAATAATAATAAATGTGTAAACATGAAAAGCATTCAAGTCTTCTGAAACAGAATGGAACTTTGAAGTCAGTCTAAGGGTTTGTGTCTATTTCTGTGTTTGTGCTGCAGTCTTATTAGGCTGTTAGGGCATTAAAAGCTAAACTAAATGAGCCACTAGGGTGAATCTCCATGCAACCGCTGTCTTGGCTGCTTCTGGAGTGACAGAATTATAAAGCTGGGAGAGGCTGTGGAATCCAACTCCTTCTTAGTGCAATGAGATGTGCTGTGTCTGAACACCTCTAGTGAAAAGGAAACCTTAACCTCTGGGGAATTGATTGCACTATGAACTGCTCTTGACACCACATACCAAGAGACTACAGTATATCATTATACAGAATTTGAAGGTGTAAAGGGCTTCAAATGTTAAAATATTCTGCTATTATACAGGTATTTACTGAAAGGGATTAAAAAAGACTACTTAGAAATAATGTTTACATCTATTACAAAAGATTGTCAGACTGTGTAGCATAGCAGACCTAAGGAAAGTTTGCATTCAATGCCGAAGTTAAATTGTGTTCAGTTGGTCTATGTACCAAGATGCTCAGCCTTTATTTTCTCAATCTTCTGAGCTACTCTGAAGATCACCTGGAACAGGAAGATGTGACATTGAATGAATGGATGGGGATTGTACAAGCTAGCCATAGAAAGAAGTACTGAGCTATTCCTTCTTGGATTATGCAGTTAGCCAGTATTTGCCTTCTGCACATCTTTTAATTTAAAATCAGTCCAAAACCAGTTCACATCCAAGAATTGGGAAATATTGTTTCCATATATTAAGAAATCATACCCCTCAATAGGTGAGAATTGAGCTGACACATTAAGGATCTGAATTGGAAAATTGCAGTGGATCAACATTGGCACAGAAAGCATTTTATAGGACTTTCAGCCATCATCACAACCACAGAGCTGTTTCGGTACATTGGCAGAGCGGTACATTTTGGTGGACATGTATATGACTTAGTGAATAAGGAGCCCGAAAGTCCAGAATTGGAGACACTAGATTTTATTGCATTTATTCATTAAACCCATTTGCATACAACTGCAATCAAAAGCAACTCTTGGCAACTCACATTTTGTACTACTGTCCAGCAGGACTATAGATGTGGTTTGCACAGCAAATGTTTTTTTTAAAAGGTCAAGATACCCTCAAATCATGCTTGACATTTGTTTAACACATTCTTTTCTTGGCAGTGTTAGAGATGCTTTTCAATTGTCTTCTCCCAGATTGCTTTCCTCCCTTCCCATTCTAGCCAACACCTTTGATTCCCCAGGCAGTTCCCCATCCAAATCTCCCAGTTTTGCCAAAGTCAGCTAGTGACCTTTGCCCATTTAGCATGTTAAAAACCTACAATAATCAGAGCTGGACAGTATCCACAATTACCACAGGAAATACTGTATACTGTTAAATTCATTCTTGGAGAAAATGTTTAGTGCCCTCATTCATGTTTATTTGAAAATAATACAGAGGGCATTTGTATCCATATTTATTCACAAGGAAAACTGAGTGCTTAGCCCTAGGAAACCTGGCATAAGAATACTGGCACAGAATTGGCTCTTTCTACTGCAATGCCTGTTACTATGGTACTGAGGCTTTGTGTCATCACAGCAGAAGCTTGTTAGGCTCTTGTATAATAGTGAGTGTCCAGCAATGCCACTGATGCTTAATTGAGCTTCCTGAGTGGATCTCAAATCAACTATGTACTGTATTCTGATTTTTCTGTGATTTTCAAAGACATCAGTCTTGAAATACAGTGCATTTTACTGAATGGGAGTGTGGGAGCTTCCATCAACTTTCAGGAAAATGCATTGTGTTTTTCTAGTCTACTAGAGCCCCAAAACCCCTGGCTAGCTTAAGCTTACAAAAAGTGCAAGTAACACCACTTGGATGTCTCAAAATGAGAATCAGATCTAGCATTTCAGCACAACAAACCAATGAATCTGTGACTGCAAATGGCAACAGTACAGCTGATAGCAGTGTTCCAATATTTGAGGGGCTGCCATAGAGAGGAGTGAGTCAAGTTATTTTCTAAAGCACCTGAAGGCCAGACAAGGAATAATGGATGGAAACAGATCAAGGAGAGATACATCCTAGAAATAAGAAGAAATTTTCCAACAGTGAGAACAATCAAACAGTGGAACAGCTTGCCTTCAGAAGTTGTGGGAACTTCATCACTGGGAGATTTCCAGAAGTGACTGGACTGCCATCCGTCAGAAAAGGTGTAGGGTCTCCTGCTTCGGTGGTGCGGGTTGGACTAGAAGACCTACAAGGTCCCTTCCAACTCTGTTAATCTGTTAATGATTCCCACACATAAATTGTAATCTCTTAGAGAAGAAGGCAAGCCCACCCCAAATATCTGATCCTACCCACTTGTTTGGTATCTTTTGACTTTCCACCAACACAACCTTCGTTTCCTCTGATTATGGTTCAGTTGATCAGCCATCATCCTATCTTTTATGAACCCCAAGCCTATTTGACTGGAATCCACTGACAGGAAATGATTCTGAAATGGGGCTTTGGGATCCTCTTAAAGTGGACTGAAAAGGGCAACAGGATTGGTGCTGCTAGTTATAAAACTGACAAGAGCAGTCTCCAGATGCCTCATAGGAATCTGATGACATGGGCTCAGGCACAGCAAGAGTATTGATGCCTTTGAACTTTGGTGTTGGAGAAAACTCCGGAGAATACAGTGTACAGCCAAGAAAACAAACGGATGGGTCATTGAATAAATGAAGCCAGAGTTCCTAGCCAAGGCACAAATGACCAGGTTGATCTTATTCTACCTCAGATACATCATACAAAGTCCTAATAGCTCTCTAGAAAGGGCTCTAATGCTGGGAAAGATGGAGGAAAAAAGAAGAGGATGATTAAAAGCAAGGTGGATGGATTCAATTACAGTAGCAATGTGCGTAACATTGAGAAACTTGAACAAGTTAAGAGATAGATCACTACGGAGAAAATCTATGTGATGACTAAGAATTGAAAACAACTTGATGATTATAATCAATCACTCCATTTTACTATTTCGACTACATTAATGAGAGTTTCAAAGAATCATGACAATAATCTGATACTACCCTTTTCAAGTCCAACTCTTTGGCCCAGCTCCTCAAAACTATTTCACTGACTCTCCATATCTCTTCAACTTAAAAAAACCCTCCAAAACTCTTAGTAGTCATTTTGCTGTTGCCCCTTTTTGTGGCTTTAGCAACTACTTGTAACAATAGCTAAATCCTCCTGACAAATTGCCCTGTTGCACTTGAGTCTGCTTTAACTCCACTTACTTAACCCAACCATTTATTTAAATGTGGCAGCCACTGATAGTTTTATAAATGTTGACACTGGAATCTTTTGAGATTTAGGGGAGGGAGCTTTCTTGATCCTGTGGAAGAATTATCTCCTGATTCACTCCGTGTGCCTTCTCCATTGTTGCCTGCCAGCCAGTTACTTTTATTTTTATTTATAAACACATGGATTTAATGATTTTTTTCAAAAGGGCATTAGAATTGTGCTAAAAATTAGGTGTGGAGCTAAACTTGACCAACTCAAAACATGGTTGAATGCACTATCTGGGCGCTTGGATAAATTATCTCAATTTTATCATATGCTCAGTGGAGGGTGGGGGGGGAAGAAGAGATAAAGCAAACAGACCTACACATTATTTCTATAACTTATCCTGCATTTAAACCAGGGGTGGGATTCAAAATTTCTAACAACTGGTTCTGTGGGTATGGCTTAGGTGATGGGCGTGGCTTGGTGATCATGTGACTGGGTGAACATGGCTTGGTGGTCATGTTATTGGCTGGGCGTGGCCAATTCAATATCACTCACATAGAGGCACACATCTCCTCGCCTGGCCTCTCGTGACTGTGGGGATGCTGCAACAGTTGTAAGTGTGAAAAATGGTCATGTCACTTTTTTGAGTGCCATTGTAACTTTGAATGGTCACTCCACACAAGCAAAGTACCAGCAAAGGAGGGGGAAAAACCTCCAGAGAAGTTCCTGAGACAGGAAGTCTAGTCCTGCCAAGAATGTAATAAGGGTTAACGGAGAGGCAGTTTCTATAAGCAACACCAGAATGTTTCCTTCCAGTAATTTCTTCTAACAACCGGTTCTCCAAACTGCTTAGAATGTTAACAACTGGTTCTAGCAAATAGGTGCGAACTGGTAGAATCCCACCCCTGATTTAAACTGTAAAGACAACACCAGCCTCATGCCCAAAGCAGAATGCATCAAGCATTGCAATCAAGGACTGGAGCATCACACATAAATATCATCATGGGGAAGAATCTTCAGAGTGTTAACTTCAAAGGAAGATTGTCCAGTATCTAGTCAACTTGTTCTTTCAGCTCTAGAGAGTAGAGGATTTTTGATTCCCCAAGAACAGATGTGGATAGACGGTTTCTGTCAAACACAATTGAATATTGATCAACCCCAAGACTTCCAGTGAGGATTCAGTGAGGATTGTAACTAATATTAGGCCTCATTAACAGGGTTTCTATTTGTATGCATATGCATTTTACCACAGGAAACCTCTTTAAAAAGTCCCCCCGCCCCCAAAGGTTTTAACACTCTACTTTCCTTCTCTAAACATATACAGGCATACTGTACGTTTCCAGTTTTTGTATTAAGACAAACCGCAATAAGAATTTGTCAGCCGCATTAATTAGAATACTCAACATAAATGTGATGAATGTAGCATTTTAATACTTTTGAATTCTATGATGGTCAGTGACTGAACAAAAAAGAGAGAGTTTGAAAGAAGAAGCTGGGTGGAGATCTTGAACCATAGACTCCCAACAGCAGATATTATGGGAACTGGTGGGAAAAAGGAGACTGCAGGGCTTATTAAGAACTTTTCCTGGAAAGCAACAAAGCTTTAGATCTATGTGATATGAATGGCCTTTCTCCTTCCCTTTGTTCTGAAGTTATTGAATGATTAGTTGCTGGTTTAAGTTCTCCTTGAAAACAGAGAGCCTGCTAAAGGTTAAGATATAGAGTATGTCAGGTTGGTATGCATTGCACTGATAGCACAAGGAACTGTGGTTTTTAAAACCAATAAAGCAGTTCTACCATTGAATTCAATTGTACAATTGGGCTTTATACTAACTAGGAAAGAAGGTGAACAAAACCAAGGTGAGTATTCCTTACTATTACAAAATCCTAGTGAAGACATTCTGCTGATAAAACTGCTTTGCTTCCATCAACAGAAGTGTGTGTGTGTGAATCTCCTCCCTATGAAATAATGATTGGGTGCAAAGGGACTCAAAGAGAAGGAGGTGAATGACTGTAATCATCTCAGTAGTCTTCTACTGCTTAGTTAAAAGGACTAGCAAAGAAGTTTCAAAATAGCAATTTTTCCAGGACTCTTTTTCCATACTGGATAGTATATCAAATGAAAACAGGTGTGGGTGGGGAAAGTAGTAGTCATCGTCGTAGTAATATAATAGAAGAAAAATGCAGTATGAGAGATAGACATGATGTGAAAAAAAAGGTCTGATTGAAACATCCGGGTGTCCACAGAATACTGTCAAAGATGTTATATGCATTCCATATAAACACAAACAGCCATAACTTTGATCATACTGTTGTGGCTTCCATCTTGACTTTTTTGACCACACCTTGTGTGCATCCCTGAAATGAGATCAATTTGAGGGTGTTTGATCTTTAATGTCAGAGTGAAAGCAGAACCTGTAGAATTTTTCGGGGGGATTTGCTGTGTGTTTGTGAATGCAAGTAAATAGCAATAGCAATAAGACCATTTCATAGTACTTTACAACTCTATAAGTGGTTTACACAGTCAGCATATTGCTCTCAATCAATCAATCAATCAATCAGAATAGACCTTGGAGATCTTCTAGTCCAATCCCCTGCCCAAGCAGGAGATCCTATACCATTTCAGACAGGTGGCTGTCCAGTCCTTCTCTCCTTGATTAGTTTCCATCCACGGTTTCTTGCCTTGCCTGGTGCTTTGGAAAATAAGTTGATCTCATCTTCTTTGTGTCAGCCCCTCAAACACTGGAACACTGCGATCATGTCACTCCTAATCCTTTTCTCTAGACTGGCCCTACCCAATTCTTGTAACCATTCTTCATATGTTTTTGTCTCCAGGCCCTTAACCATCTTAGTTGCTATTCTTTACACTTTTTCCAAAATCTCAACATCTTTTTATAATGAGGTGACCAAATTCAGCATTTCAGGTGCGGTCTTAATAAGGATTTATAAAATGGTACAAATACTTCACGTGATTTTGATTCTATGCCTCTGTTTACACAACCAAGGATTGTATGATTTTTTGGGGGGCTGCTGCCACACACTGCTGGCTTATGTTTAAGTGATCGTATACTAGGACTCCAAAGTCCCTCTCACAGTTACTGTTTTTGAGCCAGGTTTATTTAGCTCAATCTCTACTAATACCTTTGGTTTTTCCTACCTAGGTGTAAAAGCTTGCTTTTCTCCACATTAAATTTCGAGTTGTTGGATAGGTGCTATTGTTCAAGTCTGTCAAGATTTTTTTTTTGGATCTGGGTCTTCATTTCACCGACCTCAGAAGGGTGGAAGGTTGAGTCAACCTTGAGCCAGTCAGGACTGAACTCCAAGCTGTGGGCAGCCTGCAATACTGCATTCTAACTGGTACACCACAAAGGCTCTTATGCATTGGTATTAGACTCTCTTCAAATTCTACCTTGGCCCTGAATGACATATAAGTAGATCAGATTTTAAAATGACCATGCTCCTAATTGGAAATAGGCACTGAATAGCGCAGAGGAATCATCCTGCATAATCCAAAAATGGAGGGGAGGTAGGAAGACAGATGGTTATAAATGCAAGTTTCTTTTGTGTATAACTATCACATTTTTCTTTCCTGGAGATATTTTAAATTCCCTGCACCTGTTCTTTTTTTAAATATGATTCTGTTTTATATCCATGTAGGCTTGACTCAGCCCTCAGAATTTGCCAATTTTAAATCAATTGCTACCTTACAACCTTCTCACAAAGGGTTTTTTTTTTTTTAACTTTTATTTTTACGCGGTACAATACATTAAATGAAGAACAAAAGTTATAGTTCAAGTATAAATGTGGATATTTGATGTGAAACTATGTTCCTATGAGTTGCTCCAACCAGCTATACAAAAGACCAGGGAGAGAAGAAGAGCTAAAATTGTAATTATTAACCCTCTTTAATGGAATTTGATCATCTTTTTCTGGCCCCCTGTACATAACTTGAACATCAAGTTAGTATGTCTTTTAAATTCTCTGAAAATCCAAGTAGCCATTAGTTTCTCCTCTTTCTGCAGCATTTCTCCTCCTGCCTCCTTCCTTTGACTGTAGTGAGGATTAGAATTGGATTTGGATTAAGAAGCACAGATAGTGCTCAATTTATAACAGTTCATTTAGTGACCTTTGAAGTTACAGTGGCACTGAAAAAAGTGACTAATGATCAATTTTTCACACAAGAGTTACATCATCCCCGCTGTCGCATGATCAAAAATTGGAACCTTGGCAATTAGCATGTATTTATAACAGTTGCAGTGTCACAGGGTCATGTGATCAACTTTTGAGCCACGGTGGCGCAGTGTTTAGAGCATGATCTAAAGTGGATATTCCTAGCTGGGTGGAATGATATTACCCTAACCAAGTAGGGTTTATGTGCACACATCACTTAGGTGCCATTAGTAAAAATTGATGGGAAGAAATTGCATAAAATGAATAAACCTCACTCCATGATTATTTGAATTATCTGTACGCAAGCTTATTCTAGTCATGAAACCATGGTGACCTAGTGGTTAAAATGCAGTATTGCAGACTAATTCTACCAACTGCCAGCAGTTTGATTTTCACCAGCTCAAGGTTGACTCAGCCTTCCATCCTTCTGAGGTCGATAAAATGAGGACCCAGATTGTTGGAGGCAATATGCTGACTCTGTAAACTGCTTAGAGAAGGCGTAAAGCACTGTGAAGTGGTATATATAAATCTAAGTGCTATAGCTATTGCTATTTTGTGAGCTTCTGACAAGCAAAATAATTGAGAAAGTCAGATTCACTTAACCATGTTATTAACAGCTGAGGTGATTCATTAACACCTGTGGCAAGAAAAGTTGTTAAATGGGGCAAAGTTCACTTAACATTTTTTCTACTAGATTTATTAACTAGGGAGAGACCCTATATTGGATATTACCTATATTCCCTCAGACTTCTTGATTCATTAGTATTCAACACTTTAATGTCTCCTAATGCCCCAAAGACCACTGTCTTCTAAAAACATATAAATAATGAATATTAGATGTTGTTTACAGGGAACAACTCTATTTTAGATCTTACATTATTTGTTTATGACTGAGACCACTTTTTAGGACAAGCCAAGGTCAGTATGATATGTATGATGAGGAAGATCCTGAATGATGGCTGATTTCAGTTCTCAGCTTTACCAAACATCATACAAATTAATCCCTTTATAATTTTATAATTCCCAGTATTAGCCAGTAACATCTGCAATTTATTTTATGTCAAATATTCAGATAATGGGATTTTCAAAAGATCGATAAGAATACACTGAATTCCTTCTGAACCATACTCTTGGGCAAAAGTGTTTTGTGGAAAATAACTTGTAAATTAGTCAGGATAATTTTAAGCTTATGGCAACTTTCATCATCAATACTCACATGTTCATATTTTCAAGTTATCACTGTTAAAGTCTTTAAATAAATTAATGGCATTAACTATTCATTTATTACCAAGCTTTTAAGCTTTTCATCACAAAAGCTGGAAACAGTGAGAACCAGGAGTAATATTTCAACCTGGATTATTTGAAAGTAGAAAAACAGTCAATTTGTCTACCCCGTTGTCATAAAGTTGCAAATAAAAAGGAAATTAATTCTTGCCAGAGCTTTCCATAATTAATTTTTAAAGTATGCCTTATGCTTTGGTGCTTGATTATGTATATAATTTGTGGATTATAAACAGCTATGGTATTTGTTCATACCTGAAGAACTGTGAATACATGTAAGTTCTACAGTGTTATTTTTCTCTCTCTGTTATTCTGAATCTTTAATATAAAAATGTATTGTTCTCAAGAGTAGGAACAAACTGAGTGGTAATTCCGATAATTATAGAATAGGACTGATTTAAGAATTCTTGGAAGCCAACTGAGTTTTCTGAACATGAAGTAGCTATATAACAGGAGAAAAATAACCCTAGATGACAGATAAAAGCTGCACAGAATGAGAGATGAAAGCTACATGACAGATAAAATCCTCAGTGTTCCCAGTATGGAAATAAAATCAAAGCAAAGCAGAACATTTTGAAATTCAAATTTTGAAATTCATACATTTGAAATCTGCAAGTAATTAAAACTACAAAGATTTGTTTGGTGTGTGTGTGGGGGTGACCTCGGTATGCAAATACTGTAAAGTAAAGTTCAGAAACAGGAAGTAGAAAACCAGGGAACTGTTCAAATTCATAGGATGAATAGGTATTTCTTATGGGTAGGATATTTGACCAAGAAAGAATTCATGGAAAGACCTTGATAAGTGGTGAATTTTAAGTCAGGGAGCTGGAAAATATTGTTTCTTATGGATTGATACTGAAATACATTTGCATCCCTATTTCACATCTCTTTCAAAATATACTTGGTCAGTGTTTTTTCTGGTGGCACCGGTCTATCAGGGCAACCTGGTCTACCCAATTATGGGACAGAGCATATTGCTTTGGCTTTTGTCTTTCAGCCTCAATCCAGGAGCCTTCGTAGACAGTCGCTTTCATGACAAACTATTTGTATGTTGAGTTTATGTTTACCGACAAAGAATGGTTGCAGGAATTGGGTATGGCCAGTCTAGAGAAAAATATTTTCTCTAATGACATGATAGCAGTATTCCAGTATTTGAGGGACTGCCATAAAGAAGAGGGGATCAACTTATTTTACAAAGCACCAAAAGGCAAGGCAAGAAACAATGGATGGAAAATAATCAAGGAGAGAAGCAACCTGCAATTAAAAAGAAATTTTCCAACAGTGAGGACAATTAACCAATGGAACATCTTGCCTTCAGCAGTTGTAGGCGCTTCATCACTGGAGGTTTTTAAGAAAAGACTGGACAGCCACCTGTCCAGTCTTGGTTAGAAGTTAATTCACAGCAGGATTTGTGTGATCCAGGAACAGCTGTGGAGCAGTGGTGGGATTCAATTTTTTTACCACTGGTTCTGTGGGCATGGCTTGGTGGGCATGGCAGGGGAAGGATACTATAAAATCTCCAGTCAGAGGTGGTATTTGCCGGTTCTCCAAACTACTCAAAATTTCTGCTATTGGTTCTCCAGAACTGGTCAGAACCTGCTGAATACCACCTCTGCTGTGGAGCCACACAGTTACTCATGAATACTGTATTTATATCACTTCAGCAAGGCTGGATGACACTAAGATATTAGAGAGAGTAACATCACTGATGAACCTAATCAAAAGACTTATTGCACACAAAATCTAACTACAGAATCCTAGAAAGGTTTACTCCAAAATATGTTCCATCAAGTTTACTTAAAGGCTTGAATTCATTACATAAAATTACAGTACTAGCATGTTGAGAAAGTGAATAATTATATCAAATTGCAGTAAGACCCATTTCTTTACAGAGCTATAATAGAAATGAACACCAGAACTTTCTCACAGTTATTGCCAATGAAAAGAAATGTTGAGGCAGATAAAAGCCAGCCTCCTAGAGGGATCACAAGCACAGCATAGATAACATATTGATGTCCTTTACAGATTATGAAGATGCATTTCCATGAGGAAAAAAAAGCATATTATCCAGCTTTCTGCCAAAAGTTGTACTTTGTGACTGAAAAGCATTGAATCCCAGCAACCTGTGATGAGCACATAGTATGGTTTGCATTTTGATGTGCCAGGCGGGACTGAACTATACTCAGGCATGCAGAGATTCATAGCACACAGCTCAGCTTGCACATTTCCCTCCCCACAACTCAGGTGAATATGTCAGACGGCCCGGTGTTCGTTTCAACTTTTTGGGAAAGAACATCTGTATAATTGAATGGGTTGTCAAAATACTCTGAAGAACTCTGTCCAAGAACTAATCTGTCCATCTTGAAATTTTTTGAATGATCATCTCCTCTGATGGAACATGAGGCTGCTTCCAACATTGTGCAAAAGCCAATCTGGCCGCTGTCAAAATGGGTATTATTATATATTTCACTTTTTTTGATATTTGTTTATCAAAAATCCCTAACAGAAAGGACTCTGGTTTGAATTCGATCTGTTCTCTTGTCATTTCTTCCAGCCAATTTCTAATTTTCTGCCAATATTTTTGAGCTTCTGTACAGGACCACCACATATGGAAAAAAGTTCCCTCTTTTTTTTTGCATTTCCAGCAATTCGGACTCATATTGGGGTGCATCTTCTCTAATCTCAAAGGAGGAAGGTGCCATCTATAAAACATTTTATAGGCATTTTCTTTGTAAGCTACCAATTTTGTAATTTTATTATTTCTACCCCAGACCTTTTCCCATTTTGTAATGGTGACGCTACGTCCTATATTCCTACTCTAGGCTATCATGTTCCCTTTTACAATTTCTTCTTCTAATTCTACTTCTAATAAATAATTATAAAATTTTGTTATATTTTTTTTGTCTGATCCTAATAAAATTTTATCTAATTGCTGGAGTTTATTATTAATTCCAAATTCTTTCTTGTCCTGTTTATATCTACTCTGAATTTGAAGATATGCCCACTGATCAATTTTTAGTCCCTGCTCTTGAAGTTCTTGCCATGATTTCAAATTTCCTTGCGTATCCAATAGATCCTTATATTTAATCATTTTAGTGATATCCAGATTATTTGGGTGAATCATTGCTTCCATTGTTGAAATCCAAATTGGTATTTTTAAATAGTGTTTTTTCCGTATTTTCTTCCAATTAGTTAATAATGAGTCTCTGATTAGGTGTCTGTGAAAATATTTTTGGCTAGTTTTCCCTACATCCCATAAAAAACCATGCCACCCCCTTTGCAAGTCATGGCCTTCTAAGAATAATATTCTCTTATTGATTAAATTCACCCATTCCTTCAACCATACTAAAGAGGCTGCACTATAATACAACTCCCAATTTGGAAGTGCGAGCCCTCCCCTGCTCTTCATATCCTGCATTGCCTTTAAATTTATTCTAGGTTTTTTCCCTTGCCAGATAAATTTTACAGTTATTTTATTAAGTTCTTCAAAAAAAATTTATGTACTTTGATTGGGATCGTCTGAAATATATGTAGGAATTTCAAGTTGTGCAGAAATGGACAAATTAACTTTGGCATTAAAAAATAAAGACACTTCAATATACTACAACAGCTGGAACTGCTGGTACAAATGGATAGACCAAAGATAGACTTCACACTAAAAGGCAAAAGAGGATAGGATAAATCCATAGTAGTGATACACAGATATATGTAAGGATTAGGTGTGTGTATATGGCATAAAATAAGGGTAAAAAAGAGGTCTTACAAACTGTTGAAGATGAGAATGTTTTTAATTGTTTTCTATTTTTTTCTTTCGATTTTCTTCTCCCTTTCTTCTTTTTCTGTCTTTCATTTATTTATGTGTTGTCGGTTTGTTTTAATTATAAAATCAATAAAAAAAATTTTTTTTAAAAAAAAGAACTAATCTGTCCAAAACATTCTGGACTTATACTTCATATATAGCTTTGATTCTCACGGTTCCTCATTTTGGATGTTTTATCTAGAATTTACCAAGCATCCTGCTTCTTTAAGTTTCATACAAGTACTGCTGGATTTCTCCCACTAGGCGGCAGTATTTGACCATTCTTGGTTGTTCTATAAAACTACTACTATAAATTGGTTTTGGCTGATTGAGCTCCATGAATTTAAAAGTATTATTTTCACATTGGATGATAAGACATGTATTTAAATAATGTTCAGATTCTTTGGTCAATCCTGGTGTATATCCTTCACATTCCACTTCAGCTATGCTCGGTCACTTTCTCTGTTCTCAGTTCCTTTCCTGCTTTTCTGTAACAGTATCTGTTTTTTACAACAATTTACAGCCATTTTCACTGTGTGACAAAAATCTTGTAAATACACTTATTACATACGCCAGTTCAATTGGCTCAAATTATTGTTTAATATCAATTTAAATGGTTTCTACACCCATCATTCAGCTTGTTAAAATCTATGGGATAATCATAGCATAAAATTCTTTGGAACTGATCTCTCCCGAGCCTATGAAATAAGTAGTTCTGTTTTTTCTTTTCACAATTTTGCTGGTCAGCTAAAAGAATCCTTGCAGTATTTTAAAAGGCCTAGTTCTCAGTTCCTCTACTTGCCCTAAAATTTTATTCTTTGGAGTTCAGTGTCCCCCAATTTTCATAAAATGTTTGTATTAATTTGCACATATCTAACTTGAACCTTCTTCCAATATTCATATCAATATATTTTTTAAAAACTTTCAAAATAATAAAGATTTCTGTTATACACATTACCAGCAAATATACAAAATACAGTATAACCTTATACAAGCTATAATAGTTGAATTTCCCTATAACATTATCCGCCTAATTAGAATTCCCTTGTTCTTTTTTCCAAGAGCATCCATGAAGAATGTTGTAAATCTACCATCAGATAGCATTCTTCATATTTTCATCAGCCGTAGACATTTCTCTGAACATCTCTGGCTTTAGCCTACTGCTGGATCAATCAACATTTCTACTATAGTCTGATAGCAACTACAGACTACAGCAGGGCCTGCCAACCTTTTGGACCTCAGGGACCACCAAACTCATAATTTTAAATCCCACAGATCAGAGACCCTGAGAAAAATCCCAAAAAAGTCTGCAGGAAAATTCCCCACCCCATTTTCCTACTGATCGATCTTTCTTTATTTGGGATCGCAGGTTACCATCTCCAGCTCTGTTCTCAGGGGGAGAGAGAGAGAGAGAGAGAAGGAAAGCAGCAGAAGTCTTTCTTTCTCTCCCCCAAACTCTGCCAGAAATGAGTCTTTGTGAGACTTGTTGTGCCAGTGCAGCCTCTTGGAGCAGGATGCCTTACAGGGTCCCAAAGACTCATTTCTGGTGGAGTTTGGGGGAGAAAAAGACTTTTGCTCAGTGGTGGGATTCAAATTTTTTTACTACGGTTCTGTGGGTGTGGCTTGGTGGGTGTGGCAGGTGAAAGATACTGTAAAATCTCCAGTCAGAGGTTGTATTTGCCGGTTCTCTGAACCACTCAAAATTTCCATTTCCGGTTCTCCAGAACTGGTCAGAACCTGCTGAATACCATCTCTGCTTTTGTTGCTTTCCTTGCGTGCAGCCAAAAGCATAAGAAAGAAGAGGAAAGGTGGCCAGGCAAGGTGTGTGGGGCAACTTATCCCCCTCCACCCTTTCCCCCCTCCCTTCACTACCTCATATTGTTCGCAATGCAAGTGACGCATTGTGTTCTCGCGGGCCATGTGGGCGGCACAGCCTTGTGTTTCCACACAGCCTGGATTAATTGCTTTGGGGAGTGCTTTGGGGGTGACATTTCTCTGCAGACCACCAACATTTTCTCACAGACCACCAGTGGTCCCCAGCCCACTGGTTGGTGACTACTGGACTACAGTATACCTCTTTTGACAGGGAACATATTGGCAATGTTTTACAGCATACTCCTACAATGTATGGCAGAGAATCGACACCTATGAGCTCATACAAAGCATTCAAGTTTTTATGCTAGAACACCAGGGATGAATGCAAACAGTTTCAGATACAAGAAAAATGATTAAGCCACTTTAAATTATAACTAGGAAGTATTATTTTTTATTTTTATAAAGTTTTATTACATTTAATTAGTGCTTAATAAACATTGTATTGTTTGGGTTATTTTGTTTGCTTAACAATACAAATTATATTCCTAATTTTTACCCCTTTTTTCCAGCCATTGATAAAATAAATTCCACATTTGGTAATATTCTGTGTCTTCTTTCTGTTTACTATTCAATGTAAGTCTGCCCATTTCTGCACAGTCCAATATATCTTCTTCACTTCAACACAAGAATGTTTCCTGTCTTTCCCAAAATAAAAGCGATGTTTCAATATTCTCTTTTTCCAGTGAAAATTTCTACCCATAAAATGGGATTGCTGTAAAAATTGATTGCAATGAACAGATATTGAGCTCCATTTATGTCAGCTGTGACTTAAAGCAACAATTTATGGCATATAGATCACTCCATCTGGATAGCAATGGGTTTCCTTAGCTTCTAGAGGAGGGGGAAAATTTCTCAGGGAACTCCAAGACAATATTTAAGCCCACCAGTGCAGGCAGAATTACAGCTCCCATTTATTGTCTGTTTTGCAACACTGCCAAATATGATTAAATTACAAAGTGTGCTTCTGGCAAAACTTTTGATGACTGCTTTTTATATATGCTCATTACATTTGATAGAACATAATCTTCAAAACAAAAAAGCATGACTGCTTTTAATGTTTGTGTCTACATAGCAAAAACACACCTCCCACTGAATAAGGGTGTTAGATCCCTAAACCAATACTGTCATTCAATTGGGAGAAGTGGGGCGGGCTTTAATTTGATTCATTACTATTGCCTGTAACAACTACTATTTTATAACTTGTATCCTTGTGCCAGAGTGCCCTGAGATTTTCTCACCTCTTGCGGAATGTATTAGGGGGGAGGGCCATGTGGGCTGTTTCACTTTGAAAGCCAGAGAAGATGACCATGGGAATACCTGCTTATCTATTTCTCAGAGCAGCTGGTACAATAACATCTTCACACCTGTGGATTGGCTGAATCTGCATCTGGCTGGAGGGAGGGGTCTCTACTGCCTTAATTCTAATTGTCTTGCCTAAAGGAATTCACACTCTGCTTTGAATGTCTTGCTATCACTTCTGCTCAATAAAAGGCCCCTTTTGAAATACTTCATTTCAAGAGTTTTCACTTTCTTGAGTTAGGAGGAGAGGCAATCCTTACAAAGGGCTAGACAGACCTTGGGCTTCATAAACAATGCAATAAAATTTAAGCTACAAGTTTCAATTTAAGCTTTGTGCAGAAAACAGATGAGAAGACTACGTTCTGAAACTAGTAATTTCAGATCTGCACTTGTAAAATGAGAAATATTTTAACATTAACATGAAATTTATTCAATAATGTTGTCAACTAGCTCTTAAATGATTCCCCCCCATTACATTTCCTTTTCCTTTATTGTGTTATCTTTTCCTTCCCTTCCACTTAGCCCAGTGGTGGTATTCTACCAGTTTGGGCTGGTTCTGGCGAGCCAGTAGCAGTGATGAGCAGCGGAGACCGAACCGATTCTCTCCGCCATTCTGCTGTTGGGCCCACCCAGCGACCCGGGCTCCCATACTCACCTTTATCCTCTAAATTTGAAGTACAGCTGCTTTGCGCGGCACAGAATAGTGTTACATGGCAGCTGCTGAAGTGACCGGTATTGTGCAAGCTTGCAGGAGGCAAGTTAGAATGCCTCTGCACCTGTGCAAACGCCTCTACGTCTGCGCAAAGTGTGCATTTGGCACGTGCATGCATGCAAAGTGTGTGTATTTGCACAAAGTGTGCCCACCAAGCCACATCCACTGAATCGGTGGCAAAAATATTTGAATCCCACCACTGACTTAGCCAATATAGTTATAGGACTTTTAAGCCAAGGGCTGTAGGTATTCTCATAGGTAAACGCTGTGTAGGGCAAGAAGAAACATTTTTATATCATAGTTTTGATCAGAGAGCGGTTGCTTATGTAGGAAATTAAAAATACCAATCAATCAAGAGAGAAAATTGAAAATTGAGTGGAAGGCTTGGAGGCAAGATGTTATATGGAGCTGCTAAGAAATGATAATGAAATCCATCATGCGTAGACATTTCAGAATGACAACACAGCAAGAAGGAGACATGAATGGAGTTAAAGTAAGAAAAAGGCTAATGAGAAAGGGCTGTAGCTCAGAGCATGTATGCTCTTACTCTGTCAACAAATAGATTGGAAGCAGCTCCCATTTCAAGCAGAACTTTATTCGTTTGATAGATGCCACCATCCCATATTCCTAATGTTTCTTTATCTTACAAATTTATGCATGGAAACCTAAAGAGAAAGAAGAACCATTGATATTCTAGAACAGGGGCCTCCAAACTTGGCAATTTTAAGATTTGTGGACTTCAACTCCCAGCATAACTAGCTGAGGAATTCTGGGAGTTGAAGTCCACAAGTCTTAAAGCTGCCAAGTTTGGAGACCCCTGTTCTAGAACAGTAGTGGATGAACCCATATAAGGCTCTACTTATTTTCTCACTAAACTAGACAACTGAGCAGCATGAAGAATTGCCTCATGAGTAAACTGCTTGCTGGTTTGCTATTAGCAGCAGGAGAACAACAATCTGCTTCCCACAGGCAGTCTGAATAGCTAACTACATAGACATCAAATCTGCCTCCTTCTTATAGCAGTCATATTTATATTCAAATACATTTCAGTCATCTGATCAGCTTGCTGGTGAAGTCCAGTACTTGGGTCTCCTATTGCTAATGGCAAAGCAGAACCAGGAATTTCTTGGCTGATTTTTTTTGGTTGGGGGAAGGAATGAAATAACTTGTTTGTGGGTGCATTTGTGCTTGGTTAAATAGGTTGGGATATATTTGAATGCATCCCTTGATTAATACTGTGGGAACTATGGCAATAAAAATGTGACTCTTATCTATCACTACTTAATGATATCTCTCATGTGCGATGTTACCCCAGCTAGCTGCTGATAACAAATGAGTCTTGTTTCTGTTTTAGCTTTTTTTGTTTATTTATGATTTCTATTTCTAAACTGTCCAATTCACTCAGAGCTTGCATTTAATTGAATATTATCAGAATGTAGGAAGCTATTTGACCCAACTGAGAAGATATCTATGTTCCCCAGGTAGTTCAGAATATAAGTAGAAGTGGGGAAAAGGTGGAATTGAAAGAAATACAGGTGTATTTGGATTTGTAGATTTATCGCTACTTTCTTCTTACCGGTGGATCTCAGGCCCCATTCAGGCTTCAATTGCTCACTTTGTGATCTACTGAGCCCAAAGTAGCTTTGCCAGTATCATATAGCAGTTTTCCACCAATTAAAGCTTGGAAATCCCTGGTGAATCCCATATTGAACCAAGACAGGTTTTACAAACCTATCTGGGTAAGTAGACCCAGGATAGAAAAATAGTCTCCTTTCGCAAAATTGAGATTGCAATCTTTATAACAAAAAGATGTTATGGGTTCTTTTCTTCAGCTAATGAGAAAGGACTAACCAGTGAGAATTCACATATTTGTTTAAGCTTGCATTTGGTAATTTTATTTTTTAATGGTAATTATTTCTTAATCAAGTGTTAGACCCGAAGTGAAATTCAGCTATGATTAATTTTAAAAATAATCTAAAGCAGTAAGCGATTAAGTATGAAGAGAGATTTAAAGCAAAATATCATATTCACTCCAGCTGGCAATCCTTAGCAAATGTTGTATTTAAAAGAAGCCAAATTTATTTTCTCAGATTTCTTCGCTTAAATTTCGTTTGTGCCATTTCCCGCAAAGAAAGTGCATTTTATTTAATTAGTGTTTTATACATAATTTTGCATAGCATATGTATTTTACAAATGTTCTATAATATAGGTAGAGTTATACAAATTGCATGTTTGACTAATAATGTATGCATGTAGTGCATATTTTAGTAAAGAAAACACTGAAAGAGACATTGCCAGGTTCTCTTTAGGAGTTTTTTTGTGGACCACAGCAAAACCACCGGCAGAGGTATAGAATTGTAGGATTTGGCTCAAGAGCAGAACCTGGGAGTGGAATCTCAGTGTCCTAGTGGACTTCCGAGAAAAATATTTAAAAATGCACAAGGGAAACTAGTAAAGTTTTTCTTTCATTTAAGGGACAATTTGGAACTTGAAGTAGAAATATAGAAAATATAAAAAATAGTTATACAAAGAAATATAAAAAACAGTTATACAAAGAAAGCCTTATTTTTCTGAAATACATAGATCTTTTCCCATAAGAGATACAATTTGTATCTCTAATATTTTCCTACTAATGCCACCTTGGGTTATTTGTAAAAATAACAGAGACGGGATAAATCAAATCAAAATCAATCAATTAATCATCAGAGCTATTATCAAGGACTTTCCAATCAAACCCATTGACTTTAACTGTTATAAGGGCAAATGGCTCTTTCAGATGAAGATTGTATGAGATGGTTGTTGCAAAAGGAAACAGTACTTGTTGCAAGAAGTAGTGAAAAAAGAATTTCTCAGAGTATGTGATAGAAGTAGGCAGTGGACTGCCTAGTCTGGCATGATGGATATCAAGTCCAAAACCCAAGAATGACACATGGTGATTCTTCGAAACTGAGTTCTTTATTGCTTGCATGCCTACAGACAAAATCTTGCTAGACTGAGCACTCTGCTATCTGCATCCATCATCTATTTTGAGAACTATTATGCAGGGGCTGTCTACACCCTCTTTTTCTCTCACGATATTTGGACTGAATTGTCTCTTATTCCTCTGGAATGCACCCCATGTCTCCTGGAGATTCCATCACACATTGATACAGAAGAGTTTAAAGATTAGTATTCAACTGAAGCCAGATTCCGCCCCCCCTCTTTCTTTAGGATGAATGGATAAACATTTAGAAAAGAGCTATAAAACATTATTTCAATATGATTGTTGTGGCAAAATAATTAATGCACAAAGATGGAAAGAGTTATATCATCCATCCATGGTTGATGGAATTGACAGAATTGCTGAGATGGACAAACTGACTTATGAGAAAGGTTGTTATTGACATTCGTCAATATTTTTTTCTTTGTCTCTTTGTTTCCTTTTACTTTTTTCACACTTTACTATATTTAGGTATTTCTTATATATGCAATATCTTTGAAAAAGAATTATATTTTTAGATGCAGGTGTCTGTAGTGGGACACATGTGTGCCACTGTGCATTGAACTTGTAAAGTTGCGTAGAACTTGCACTAATTCTCCTTCCCCAAAGTTTTTGCTTAAAGTTTTTGCTTCTGTAGCTTTATCTGATATGCAGATATGAGTTCTACAGCTCAAATGTTTATTTTCAGGTGAAACATAGTAATTTTGTGGAGGTTTGTGCAAGATGCATCATAACAAAAATGTATGATCATCCTAAAATAATAGATCAGGAGGTTCAAATCGGAAGGTATCTTCTGCATCCACTTTCTCATCTTAATGTAAGACATTTGATATTTGTGGTCATATGTTGAGGAATACCTGTAGACATTTTTTTAAAAAAGCAACTTTACAAAGACAATGGTTTCATGTCCTAATTTGTGTTTGACAACATGCAATAATAAAGGTAAGACATTTTCTGCTGTGATAACCCCGGAAATGACAAGACTGAAGCTACTTGTGGAACATATTGAAAGCTCCCCAGGCCAGCAAAAAGGCTCTTAACCATAATCCATGAGTCAAAATGCTGGGCCAGGGAGTGTCCTGCCAATTGCTGCAATTATCTGATTTGTTTGACTGCAAAGGAGATATAATCTGAACAAAATACTGCAATTTAATTAACAAATGCATTAAGGCTAAATGAAAAGAGAAAAACACAGCCATGGAAAATTGCCACTGAAAAAAGCTGAACTATATAAAGGGATCTTTTATTCTTCATTTAGTGGTTTCGGTCCATAGCCAGAACAAGATATCACCAGCAGATGGCTCCCTCGCTTCAGGCACTGAGAGGAAAATCCATCTATTTCCTTCAGTTTTTTCTTCCCAGCCTCAGTGCTGAGATTAAAACATGAAAGTATTAGAAGCCTTCGGCTGAGCTCCTGTCCAATATACTTTCTTGATAATATTGCTTGATCTGTCCCCTTGGAGAGGATTTGACAGCAGCTACTCAAGCACAGAATGGCAGAGAAATAAAGCTTGGGTGGCTACGATCCAGGATTACTGGTAGCTTTCTTTTACATGGTTTTACAAAAATGGTTTTTAAATGTTTTCCTATCCAGCGTTTTGTTGCCAAGTGTGCATAGTGCAGAAGGTACTCTAAAATGTACGATGACATTGTGATGTGCCAGCTACCTCGACAACTGGATTTATTGACCTTGTATAGTTTGAGTGTGAGACTTATCTTGTCCAGAGTCCATATGTGGCTCAGGAATTCTGAAGTGCCTTCTGCTTTTCAGGCAAGGTTTTCTACTGTTACTGGTCTTCTAGTTAAGGAATTTTTCAGAAGCTTCTGAAGAAAACAGAATAGTCAGAAACAGCTTTAAAACCAGTGCCATTTCAAAACACAGCTAGATGAATATAGCTGCCGTACAATAAATTCTCTGGGCGATTCCATCAAACAGGGTCACAATAATAAGGCCACAATATGAAAAATAATATAAAAATATATTTATTAAAAGCTAAAACATAATTAAAATACAATCTAGGAATCCCAAATAAAT